>NC_056560.1:31838277-31851356 GCF_013358625.1 Macadamia integrifolia | reverse complement strand
CATCTCATGACCTGAGCAAAGGTATATAGGTCATTTGGCCTAACACCATGGGTATTGCAATAAATTTTTGAATTTTTGGGCACCAAGGGTATTTTGGTCATTTAGGACCTACATTATGGGCCATGCATTAAATTTTTAAAATTTGCACCACAAAGGGTATTTTGGTTATTTTGGACCTACACTATGGCCCATGTAGTGAATTTTTTAAAATTTGGGCCACCAAGGGTATTTTGGTCATTTTGGACCTACACCATGGGTCATGCAGTAAAGTTTTGAAATTTAGGCCACTAAGGGTATTTTGGTCATTTTAGATCTATACCATGGGCTATGTAGATATGCATCTTGCATGCATCATATAATATATACCATACATATATATATATATATATACATACACGTGTATAGATATGTATATGTTCACATATGTATATACATATATATGTATGACACCCAAGAATACGGCGTATACCGGACACGCTTGGGAGACTAGTGTGGTGTCCCCACCAAGAGACGATAAGTATCAAAGGATTTGAGAGATCAGTGAGGGTGTGCAAACTTTAGTCCCATATCGCCTATGGAGATGTTGTTCGATTAGTGAATAACCTCTAGCCTCCTTAACACAGCACAATTTGTTTTAAAGCCTTGAGCCCCATAGACCAAAGAGGACAATATTGTACCAAGATTAATGGGGCTGGGGCATTATAAAAGATAACATGGGGCCATAACGGAGACACTGCCCAAAAGGGAGGAAGAATATAACACCCAAGAATATAATATGTATCATATACGTCAAGTATCAAAGAGCTTAGGAGGTCGATGAAGATGTGTAAACTTTAGTCCTACATTATCTAAAGGGCAAAAATCTCACAGGAAAAAAAAAAAGATCCCCTTTATTTTTTATTCTCTTAGCCCATAAAGTTGACATGCCTTTTCCATTTTCTTTGTTTCTTTTATGCCGTAATGGATTAGATCGAAGGGAGAAGGGGACACTTGGAGGTAGGGGTGTCAATTTGTGGCCCGAACCGGGTAAACCGATCGGGACCGACCGTTTAAAGATCGGCCCGGCCCGGACCGTTTATTAAACGTGTCGGGCTTGAGCCCGGCCCGTTTATAAATGGTCGGTCTCGGTTTTGCTACTTGAACCGTCGGGCGCCCGACCGAGACCGACCGAATAACGCCCGACCGAGATCGGCCTATTGTGCACCGACTTGGCCCGACCCTTTAATGATTGTAGAATACCTATTTTACCCCCCAAATTAAAGAATAAAAACTAAAAAATAAAGACATGTTCACATTTTAAATAATGGTTATATTTTGTATCATTTATTGATTTATTGTCATTTTTTTGGGCTTGCATAAGTGGGCCGGAATATAATAGCACATTTTAAAGAGGGCCCGTTTAAAAACCGGTTAAAGCCCGTTTAACATTAAACATGTCCGTAGCCCGGTTAAGGCCCGACTAAAGCCCGATTAAGGTGGCCCGATTATAGCCCGAGACCGACCGACCGAATATAAAGTGTACCATGCCCTCAATAACTAAGCCCGATTAGTTAAATGGGCGGACACGGTGTAGCATTTGAAAGTCTTCAAGCCCGATTAAGCCCGACCGAAACCGAACCGGCCCGACCGGTTGACACCCCTACTTTGGGCAACTCGACAAGTCCATTAGACAACTGAGCGACACAATGGTGATACAATGAGCGTCTCGATTCCCTACAAGCGATGATGGTCGAGCAGCGGTAATCCATTTCTGAGTTGAAAGTGCGGCTGACCTCCTTGGATGGGCGCTTGGAACAGGCCCTTCACTTGACCCCTTCCCCATCTCCGGGACCTCGTTTAGCTCCGCTTCTCCCTGGTTCTATCCAGACGAGACCATCGCATGGATCGATCCAAACTCGAACTGTTCGCATTGATTTTCCACGTTTCAACGGAGATGATCCAGTAGGGTGGATCTTTAAGGCGAAACGATTTTTTGACTACCATGGAACTGCTGATGACCAGCGCCTTCTGATCTCCTCATTTCACATGGACGATCCTACTTTACAATGGTTTCAACGGATGTACAGAGCGACACAGTTCGGCACTTGGTTGGCGTTCACTCATGCGTTAGAGTTACGGTTTGGACCATCGGAATTTGAGGATCCGCAAGGTACCTTGGCAAAGTTGACACAGACCTCCTCTGTTTCTGAGTACCAAACCAGGTTTGAGGCCTTAGCCAGTCGAACCAACAACGTCTCTGGCTCCTTCCTCATTAGTTGTTTTATTTCTGGGTTGCGTACTGACATTCGAAGTGAGGTTTTAGCCTTTCGACCCAGTTCCACGTCTCGGGCCGTCGGTTTAGCACGACTACAGGAGGCTAAGTTGGAAAGTGCTCGACGGGTTTTCTCGCGACCACCTCTGTTACCATCACCTTCCAACCCGATGGGTTCAGCAACGCCGCCCTTGCAATCACGAATACCGATCAAACGACTTACTCCCGCGGAGATGCAAATTCGACTTGAGAAGGGACGTTGCTAAAATTGTGATGAAAATTTCTCGCTCGAATATGAAGAGACAACGGAAGACGGCGAGCCGAGTGATGCTCTTAATTTACTCGACGGGAATGCGCAAATCTCAGGCGAAATAGAGCCTCCAACAGAGATTTCTTACAATGCTATGGCGGGGCCAAACCTCCCACTCCACCTGTGGTAGACAGGCAACATTGGAGGTTTCCCTGTTCAGATTTTAATCGACAGTGGAAGTACCCATAATTTCATTCAAAGTCGTATCGCTCAACATTTACGCCTCGCAGTTGCAGCCTCTCCAAACCTCACCATCCTACCCGGAAATGGTGATCGCATTACCAGCGAAGGTATTGTTCGTGACTTATCTATCAAGCTTCCTACTTATTCTTTCACTATGGATGCATTGGTTTTACCATTATTTGGAGCCGATTTGGTGCTGGGCGTTCAATGGTTGGCACAAATAGGTCCAGTTCTATTTGATTACAACAGGTTGACATTGGAATTTCAGGATGGCAGCAAGCATGCCCTCTTGAAGGGTGACTCCCCTTGCACCCCCTTACCGTTACAGTATCACCACATGCGTCGATTGACGGCTACATGCTCTGTTGCGGCCTTGTTCCAACTTGAGCTTCACCAACCCACTCCACCATGGCACCATCGTTGGTTTATGATGATAAGGACCTACGAGACATATTACAGAAATATGGCTCTGTGTTTGATGAACCGCATGGGCTGCCCCCTCCTCGTGAGAATGTTCGTCCTTACAGATATCCCCATTTTCCGAAGTCTGAAATCGAACGTCTAGTTGCCGAGATGTTGAAAGATGGAATCATACGGCCAAGCATCAACCCATTCTCTTTCACCAGTTCTGCTTGTTAAAAAAAAGGATGGTACGTGGTGCTTCTGCGTTGATTACCGTGCCTTAAACGCTGTGACGATCAAGGACCACTCCCCTATTCCGACTGTGGATGAGTTGCTAGATTAATTATATGGAGCACATTTTTTCTCTAAACTGGATCTACGTTCGGGGTACCACCAGATTCGAGTCTAGTCATCTGATGTTCATAAGACGGCCTTCCGCACTCATGACGGACATTTCAAATTTCTGGTTATGCACTTTGGGCTCACAGATGCTCTTTCGACATTTCAGGCGACAATGAATGCCATTTTCAATCTATTTTTAAGGAGATTTGTTTTGGTATTTTTTGATGACCTGTTGGTGTATGGTTCTTCATGGGCAGCACATCTTCATCACTTGCAGAGTGTGTTACAATTATTGCATGACCACAAATTATATGTTAAACATTAAAAGTGCACCTTCGGACAGCAAAGCATTGAGTACCTTGGGCATATATTTTCTTCTCAGGGCGTGAAGATGGACCCATAAAAAATTTCTGCCGTCTTGGAGTGGCCTCCACCTCGTTGTTTGCGAGACCTACGTGGGTTCCTTGGCCTTGCCAGTTACTACCGGCGCTACATTCATCGATATGCTCATCTCGCTGCCCCATTAACGGACCTTCTCAACAAGGGTGCATTTGCTTGGACCGCCTCAGCTCAAGAGGCCTTTACAACACTTCAACAGGCGATGACGACGGCACCGATCTTGACCTTACCCAATTTTGCAGCCCCATTCGTCATGGAATCCGATGCATCCGGGGTTGGTATTGGTGCAATCCTGTCTCAGAATGGGCATCCCATTACATACTTCAGCAAGAAATTATCGCCTAAGATGCAAGCAGCCTCTATGTATGTACTCGAGATGTATGCCATTACCCAGGCTGTTATGCGTTGGCTGCAGTACTTGCTTGGGAGGAAGTTTTTCATTAAAATTAATCAACAGAGCTTAAGGGAGTTAACTCAACACACCATCCAAACGCCAGAGCAGCAACATTGGCTTTCCAAATTGTTGGGCTTCGTCTTCGAGATATCTTACAAGGCAAGGAAGGATAGTATTGTTGCAGACGCGTTATCCCGAACTCCACGGCCAGAAACAGAGCTCCTCTCATTCTCTATACCTTCCCCTACATTCTTCGATCAAGTACGAGCAGAGGTCGCCTCACATCCTAAGCTTCGCATCATTTGTGAAAGAATCGGTTCTGATCCTACTGCCTATAGTGCATATTCATTAGTCAACGAGCTGCTGTATTTCAATCACCGTCTAATGATTGCTTCCGATTCTGACTCCGAACCAAATTACTTCAAGAGTTCCATTCTTCTCCAATGGGAGGACACGCGGGGTTCCTTCGCACCTACCACCGATTTTCAGCAAATGCCTATTGGAAGGGAATGCGTTCTCATGTCAAGAAATTTGTAGCTGAATGTCAGGTTTGCCAAGAAGTCAAGACATTAACATGTCCACCGGCTGGATTGCTACAACCATTGCCTATTCCCCAGCAGGTGTGGGAAGACATTGCAATGGATTTTATCACAAGTCTCCCTCACTCAGCCGGGAAGACGAATATACTTGTCGTGGTTGATCGCCTAACTAAATATGTCCATTTTTGTGCACTGGTTGGCAACTACACCAGCCGCAAGGTTGCTGAGGTATTCGCTACTGAGATCATCAAGCTCCATGGGTTGCCCCACTCCATTGTCAGCGAAAGAGACCCATTGTTAATCAATTCTTTTTGGCGCGAGCTCTTCAAATTACAAGGTACGCCTCTTGCTATGAGTAGTGCCTACCATCCTCAAACGGATGGATAGACAGAGGTCCTAAATCGTTGCTTAGAGATGTACCTCAGAAGTTTTGTGTTGGATGAACCCAATCGATGGGTGAAGTACCTTCCATGGGCATAGTATTGGTACAATACTGCGTTTCACTCATCGACAAGCATGACCCTATTTCAAGCATTATATGGTTGTCCCCCTCCTACCATTGCCCGCTACATGCTCGGTTCCTCACCTAATGAACAGTGGATCAAGAGCTTCATAGCCGTGACATGATTTTACAAATGCTCAAAACCAACCTTGCACGAGCTCAATCACGCATGAAGTCCCAAGCTGATAAAGGCCGTGTTGATAAGCAGTATAATCTTTGTGATTGGGTCTATGTCAAACTCCAACCATACCGACAGAAATCTCTCGCCTTACACACACACTAGAAACTCGGGCGCCGCTACTTTGGGCCTTTTTAGATCTTGGAACAACTGGGTCCAATAGCTTGCAAGCTCACTCTTCTAGACGCAGCCCAAATCCATCCGGTGTTTCATGTTTCTCGTTCGAAACCATGTATTGGTGACTCTGCTGGCATACCCAGATCTCTGCCACTTGAGGATTCAGGCCTGCGAGTTCAGTTCAAACCAATTGCTGTGTTGAACTTCCACCGGCAACGACGTCAACAGCAATGGGTGCCACAGGCCTTGGTACAATGGGAGGGCCCACCGTTAGAAGAGGCTTCCTGGGAAGATGTCACTACATTGCAGCAACTGTATCCCGAGCTGAACCTTAAGGACAAGGTTCTCGGAGGAGAGTATGGTAATGATATGGTTGGTGATGTGGCTACTGGAAATCATGACAACGGAGCAGCTGAGGTGGACACAAATAAAGATTCTTCATCCAAATTGCCATTACGGAAGAGCATGCGACAAAGGATCAGGCCTGTCACGTTGGGAGACTACGTATGAATTAGTTGAGATTTGTTATGATTTGGATGTAACATAATCAGTTAGGATATGAGGGAGAGAATGTAAAATGAATTGCTATATAACAGTCTATGAGGAAATGAGAAAGGCAGGCTATTATCTCCATTCTTTTCTCTGTTTCTTCTTCTTCTCTTCTCAACTATGTTATAGGAGGTAGCTCCCTCGAAGTCGCTCGAGTTATACCGATCAAAATTTCAACCAAGTGGTGAGCTTCCCTGTTATGAATTCTAATAATGTAACAGAATTTAATATTGTCAAAACATGATTAATTATAATCATTACAATTTAACGCTTAAATTATAACTTAAGTATTAAGTGTTTCTTAGAATTAATTATGCGATTCCAGTTGTGATACCCTACTTTCAAAACCCGGTCTAATTACCCAGTTGGTTTGGTCTGATCTTGTAGGACCAGAACATGACCGAGCTAAGGCGAGTACCTTATGGAACATGATGGCAAAGGTGACTCTAAACTCGGGTTAGCCAGACGAGTTGGATTAGGTGCCTAGTGAAGTTCGCGTGCCCAAGTCGTGCACTTGCACGTATCACAGGGCCATATATGCATAATAAAGGCATGTAGCTGTATTTTGTGTCGAGTACGCATTTGGGTCAATTATCGAGAGTGAAATACATGTCGGGGTCGAGCCCCGTCAAAATCCTAGATTAATCAACTAAGTTTTGGCAGACTGGTGGATAGTCATAGCTGGGTCGGACCCACGAGTGTGACTTACCACTAAAGGTGTCAATCGGTCCGAAACCAGGGATTCGGTCTGGTTTCGGTTTTGGTTCCAAGGACTATTAATGTGATCCAGAACCGGACCAAGTCCCATCTCTGTTCTGAAAATTGATACTCGTACCTGACCTATCCGGTTCTAGTCTGGTTCTGGTTCCTATTTGGGAACAAGCAATAAACAAGGGCAAAGGCCCATTGAGATTTATCTCAAATGTCCAATTATTTGTAATGTGGTAGATTGGTTGAGTCCCAACATTAGATAAACAACAATAATTTCCAAGTTCCGTTTCAAGAAAAAATGCATATACATCAGAAAGATAAGAAAGCTCGTACAAAAAGTTGCAACGCTATTGGAGATTGAAAATTAAACAAGTGCAACATTGTAGAAGATGGACCCACCTTCTGTAATGTTGTTGAGAAGAATCGACCGATTGGCCACTGGAAAATTGTGAGAAAAAGGAAGAAGGGACACTTTCAATCACTGCAACTTTGTCTTAGACAAGGAGTCATTGCTATGCTAATCGTGAAAAGAGGAAGAACATAATACTTCAAACTTGAAGAGTTACAGTTAAGTAGATTATTTAACTCATGGTTTACGAGTCCCAAGGCAACAAAAACTTAAAAAAAAAAGATTTCACAGTTAGACAATAATTGTAACTCTATAAGATGATTTATCATTTAGGTGATTAATTATGTAAGGTTTCCATATAAGTTACGTCAAGTTTTTAGTTAAAGAGGAAAAAGTGACATTAAGTTATTCGGTCCAGTTTCGGTTAGATCCATCGGTTCTTGGCATAAATCCAGATCCGGATCCGGACCAAGTTATAAATACTTATTTCAGATCCAGGATTTAACCATATTATAATGGGTTGGATTTGTTCAAAGTATTCGATTCGGAACTGGATTCGGTTTTTGGTTTCAGTTTCAATTTGACACTCTTACTTACCACTATGGTCATTAGATATTTTGACCCAAGTATAAATAACATTTATTACTTTTCTTTTCCCTCATTAATTGTTTTACAAAGTGGGTGAGAAAAGTAAAGAAGAGAGAGAAACAAAGGAGAGAGGGGAAAAATAAGGAAGAAATGGGGAAGAAGATGATAGTTGCGCATCGCCAGGGTTAGATCCTTTGAATCCGACATCGGATTAATGACCCTCATCTCGAGATCTACGATTTGAGTTGAGTAAAGACTATATTTCTTAAACCCTCATAAAACCCTAAGTGAAATCCTATGATTTGGTAGGAATCCTTTAGATCTTGTTAATCACTCTTGAGAATATGAATCTAAGGTTTAATAAATGACCTACATGTCGTTTATGAAGGTTTTAGATGAAGAAATTGCAAGATTTGAGAAGCATTTGTTGATCTCTTAAGCTAGAGAAGAGATTTGAGGTTTTTGAAGTTATTTTTTAGCAAAGAGGTAAGATCTATGCTTAAAATTTTGAATCGGTCCTAGATTTAGGTTAGGATCACAATATAGGATTTTAGATTTATGGAAAATGCAGTCGAATCGACCTTTTGTGGTTTCCCCAAGGTGGGATGAAGAATGAAAGTGAACAACAAAATCCCGATTTTGAGTGGTGGGTGCCCTGGAAGTGGTCGGACCCACTAATTAGAAGCCTGCCTATCCTGGTTGGGCTTCTGGCTTGACCGATGGGTACCTGACCTACCGTTTGACCCATCAATCCAACTTTTCAGGTTTCGATTGGGCCCAAATTTGTCGGGCAACCTTTTAGAGTGATTCTAAACGCGTTGGGATCATCATACTCCATTGGTGGTTAACCTAAAATGGAATTATACTAAACTTGACCTCTTTTATGATAGATTTTACTAGGAATTCACGTCAATGCACTTCGGATCTTCCTCGTACCAAAGGTGATCATTGTACACAATTAGGTAAGTTGGAAGAGGACATTGACTTTATTTTTAGAATGTTTTTGCATCATTCCACTATTGCTGTAGATTAGCCATATCATTATTTCATTATTGTGTGTAGCCTAGTCATCCTCGAATGTCATTTGCATACATTGATGTGTACATTATAAAATTCATTTATGACTTGATATGCTGATATCTTTAATTGTTAAATGTTTATTCTTGCTTTAAGATATGAGATGGATGACTTTAAATTATTGAATATGATGCATTGCTAGACTAGATGCCGTAGTCGGCTTGAACACGAATGCATTGGTGGCCCGTGGAATGGGACGCGGTGGTACTATGCAGTCGTACTATCTCATATAGGTGTATGCTGTTGGAAATGACATATCCCTAAGCTACGACCCTTCCCAGTAGGGGTTTAGGTGTTGGATATATCACGGGGGGGAAGCCCAAGGTTGTATACCAATGAAGGCGGTTAGAAGTATGCTCGGCCGATCATTAGGACGGTTGGTAACTTTTGTGATGTAATAAGAGGGTCAATCGTACTGCTTTTAAATTAATGCAGAGCAATGCCCATTTTACTTTAATGCAGGGTAAGATCCATTTTACTTTAATGCAAGACAAGACCCATTTACTTTTTTGGTACCCACGGCTGCCCTTCTCCGGTAATCTTATGGGCGTATCGTGGGATGGTGTTCGCTGCTTGTACCCGGGGCATACGTGCACTATGGTTGTGAGTAGCACATGATCTATGACTTAGATGTGATGTTTAGGTGGTTTAAGATAATAAAAATGGATTTGCATACATATAAGTGCATTTATATTGTGAATGATTGCTTGGTCTTTCTTTTCATTTACTGAGCTAGTGAACTCGTCCCACATGTACACCACCTTTAGATGATCTTGTAGGTTATCCGGCTGAAAAGCTAGAGCTGGGACCCACTGTGGAGTTTCCAACTGAGGACTGATGGGTCCCTGAAGATCTTGGATACGGGACCGAGTGTCCATGCGAGAGTTGTGTTGTAGGATAGCAACACTGATACCAACCCGGGATGCTTTTTGCTTATTTTATAATGTTACCCATTTTGTACTCTGGATGTTTAAATTGTAATTCTTATGTATATATCACACCTACGAGTCCACATGTATATGTACTATGTAATACAATTTGGGTATCAAGAGTATTGGGGTATTTACAGGTATATACAAGTAAGACTTTCGTTGAAATACACAATTTGCTTTGTTTCGTGTGTACGTTGTGTTGTGATTACTATATCAGATGATCCTAGCAGGTTTTGGGTTAACAGGAGTTAACTCAGTCATCGGTCCGGTTCTGTAAGAATGGGCTATGACACCAGTTCCAGTTTGTTCCTGATTAATATTTAATTTCTATAACCATTGAGAAATCCAACTCAGAATCGTCTCTCCCAAAGCCGTCCCATATAATAATGAGTTTCAAATTTTAACCGATCAATTTTGAGAAAGTCTTAATTATGATTCCAGATTAACACCCTTACTATTATACGTATGCAGTACCAATATGTATTAATGGTGTCAGTCCAAATCACACCCGGGCGTAGCTTTGTTGGTCCAAAGGCATTGTGTGTTAAAAAACTTCTTCGGCCAATTCAAGTCTCCCCGCAATTGATTTATTATACGGGGTTAGGTGTAGTTGCGTGTATTCATGGTTCACCCTTGGGCAACAACAATAACTAAGCCTTTTCCAACTGAATGGGATCGACTACATGGAAGAAAAAGAAAAAAAGAGAGAAACAGGGAAACAATAAAGAAAAGAAATAAAACAAAAGCAATGCAACACCTTTGGGCTATCCACCTAAATGCAGTCGCCAACATGGGTATTTGCCCTCCAAATAGCTTTGTTTGATGTCATACTAAGGTCAAGGCCTAGCTTTTGCATGTCTTTTTTTACCAACTTATCAATGGTCATTTTAGGTTTGCCTCTAGCTCTTCTATTTCATTCCCACTAGATCTGATCACTCCTTCATACTAGAGCATCCCCAAGCATCCTCCAAACAATTGTAAGCGGCATCAAAGCTTGTCTAGAATCAAGGGCCACTCTCAACTCAGCTCTTACCCTGTCATTTCTTATTCTATCTCTCCTAATTTTTCCATATATCAATATCCGTATGCCTACAACACTCAATTTATCTGTGTTATAATTCTTGATTGCCCAACATTCTGCCTCATACAACATAATTTTTTTTTTCCCCAAATATTATCTAGGACCCGGGATAACCCCTAGAATTTTACTAAAAATGAAATTGATACTAAAAAGACAAGGGGAGACATTATCCGCTTACCCCAACCCAGGAGAGACAAGTCACTCTATCATTCTCAAAAACCAAAAGAAAATACTTATAAAATAACTATTACATTCTAAAGATTGGTGAACCAGTTTTATCCTCTCGAATGATGCAACTAAGATCACTAGGAAAAGGATCATCACCATAGAAAATCAAATTTATTGTAAACTCACAAGCAAAATTAGCTAACCAATTCACTGTTTGATTGCTTTCTCGAAATGAAAACGACATGTGGGCTCTCAGAGAATCGTAGAGGTTGATAACTTCCTGAAACCAATACCAATAGCTCCACAAATTATAGGATCTTTGGATATCCAGCTTCACAATCAAGGAGGAGTCAGAATTAACACAAAAATCGAAGAGGCCCAATTCCCCACACAAACTCAATCCATCTCTAAGGGCTCTCAACTCAGCCATTGAATTTGAACACACCCCATAGAAATTGAAAAATGCTATAAGAACATTTCCATTGTTGTTTCTAATAATATCTCTCCCACCACTAATGCCTGGATTTCCCTTACTTGCACCATCCACATTTACCTTAACAGTATGAAATGGAGGACACCAATAAATAGGAACGGGAGCCTTAACTCTACTAATAGGAGGATTTAACTTAAATACCTATAGAATATGATCATCTCTCAAAGAAAGGGGTTTAGAGAATTTAGTGGGATAGGTGATGTCACGAATTCAATCTTTAACTCTCTCAATGATGGTAGCTGATGCATGTGAGCATTCACCATATCTTCTCTATTTCTTTCTCGCCATAATTCCCAAACAATAAATGATGGCAACAAGCCTATGATGTACTCGCAAATACCCTTAACACCAGCATGTGATTGTCAATAAAGGACCCTAGTACCAAGATCCTGAGTTGAAATAACATCAATTTCCATTGTTCTTCCGAAAAATCCCAAACCTTAGAAGCAGTTGTTTCCACCAATAAAGTGTGAGTTGTCGTTTCCCTCCAAGGATCTCTGTATAAAGAGCATTTAGATGCCAATGGAATAACGATGTTCATCAGAGCATCATCGGTTGGGATCTTTCCATTTAAGATTTGCCATGAAAAAAAAAAAACTACTTTGGGAGGAACTAATTTATTCCATAACCATTTAAAGTAAGGAACTTGAGGAGAGTGCAATAGGATCTCATTCCACGCCGACTTAGTAGAGAAGAGCCATCGCTCGCTGGGGTTCAAACCAATCTGTCAACTTTACTTGATAATATAATGTTGGTGCTGAGAATATTATCCCTAATATTTGGGAAGTCAATAACATTTAGCACGTCTTGATCCTAACTGCCATCACCTATAAGCACGTCTTTTATCCGAATCTCAATGTTCACATTCAAGGCGCCATCAATATAATCGATTAAGGAGCCCATACTCGACTAGTTATCAAGCCAAAAATTCACCTCACCAGAGCCAACCAGCCATTTGGAATTTAATAAGATAAAACTCTTTAAGCTCTAAGGCCCTCCGCCAAGTTTTCAAACTCACTAGTTTGCATTCGGCCAAAGCAATATGGTTACCCTTAAAAAACTTAGCCTTGAAGAAAGCACTCTATATGAAATTCTCTAAAATAATACACCACAGACCCTTCAACCGCATGGACATACTAATATCCTTTAATAATCGGATTCCTACTCCTCCTTCATCTAAAGACCTACATACTTTTAAACTCATACAACATAATCGGTCTTAAAGTAGTCCTGAAGAACTTTCATTTAAGCTTTAGAGGAATACGTCGATCACTAACATTCCGGATGCACCTCTCTACTTCATATATCCTTCTTTAATTCTATGAGAGACATCATCATCTATCTCACCATTTTTATTAATAGTTGACCCTAAATATTTAAGCCGTTACTTTGTGAAATCTCTCTCTCCTCAAGTTTTATCCTTGGACCTAATACGTATCGATTTGACAAGTCTCCAATCTCAATACATACCTTATCAATTGAACGGTAAAGAAAAAAAAAAAAAAAAAAAAAAA
>NC_056560.1:31806657-31838177 GCF_013358625.1 Macadamia integrifolia | reverse complement strand
AAAAAAAAAAGAAAAAAAAAAGGATCAACGCATAAATGAAACAAAACTTCAAGAGATAAATGGTACATCATACATCATCCCTTATATGTGTCTAAAATAGAAAACTTCCATTGTCGAGAAATGGAAGCTGGGATGAGAGGATCTTGGCCTCAATGTCAGCTTGAAGTAGAGTGGTTCTGGCATCAACAAAGTAGGTAGCTCTGCCTCGTCTTCCTTCTTAGTCTCCTTCTCTCTGCTTCTTCTTCTTCTTCTTCCTCCACCCTCCCCGCCTCCCCTTCCTTCTTTGCGCCTTCCCTGCTTCTTCCTCTTCTTGCACCTTTTGTGCTCCCTACTTCTTCTTCCTACACCTCCACAGCCCCTCTTCCTTCTTCTTCTTCTACTTCCTCCACCTCCTTCGCCTCATCTTCCCTCTTCTCCTTCATTCTTCTGCAGTGCTACTGCTTCCTACTCCGTCCCTCTATTTAACCCCTTTTCCTCCCCTTTCACTCCATTTCCGTACCCCATTCCTCCTTTTCCTCACACTTTCCTCTTTTCATCTAGGTGCCTTGTCCAACTTGGCAATGGATACCCTAGGGACTTTGATGGAGTAGCCTTAGGGAGAAGAGGGAAAATCGCACAAAAGGGGAAAGGGATCACACACCACGCACAAATTCACTAATTCTAAAATTAAATTCACTCTAAAAATTAAACATTGAGTTATGTAAGTATATAAAGGGAAAATAAAATACTACTCCGACATAGACTCTAATACTGAAATAAGCTCCTACTTAGACTCCAAACATAAACCTACTTCTCTACCTCCTACGTATCCTACTCAAAGACAAATAAAAGATATAATGTAAAACTAACCACTACCAGCCCTTGTTGGACCAAAAACCTGTGCTGGACCAGTTCTTCTTGGCTCTTGGCTTTCACAACCGGTCCAGCTGGTCCAACCAGGTAAGTGCAACTGTATCTACATCAGACTACTATGGTCAAAAGGAAGGCTTCATCTTCTCCTAGCTCACCCTCTGCTGCCAACAAAACGCAATCTGAACGGGTGATCGTTTATTATTTAGGGATATCTCCAGAATAGTTCAAGTTCAATGGTTCAAGTAGTGCAGGCCCTATTGGTGTCCGTGAATAAATGGGAATATTCATTAGGAATCAGCATCTAGTGAAGAACATAGCTTCTTCCTCAGAAGTTGGGTGTATCATTCAGCTAGTAACCATCCTACAATGCTATGTGTTTTCATATTTGAAGCCGAACATAAACAGCTTCCATAAGAACATTATGATGCTAGATTCTAGATTAGGATGCTTACATGACAATGACTTAAGAAAAGTGTTTGTTAACAAACTCATTTATACTAAAATTCCTATTGCCTCACTTATCCCATGCTGTATAAGAAAAAGCACCAAAATTTATAGCTTCTTGTCCCTCCACATCCCCAGCCCCCACCAAAAAAAAAAGGGGGACATGCTAAGCCCGCCTATCTGTGTCCATCCAACCACCTCTTGTGCAACAGACGGCTTCCCATAGTGGAGTTGTCCCCTCAAAATGGTAGATATGTTTATTGTTACAATCATATGAACAAGCTGATATTTGATTCAGATAACTATCGAAGGGTCACCCATTGGTTTGTAGGTCCAAAATATGAATATAGAGAGAATCTTGTTGCCCATCAGTGTAACAAACAGTTAAGGAACACTCATAGAAGCCATGTACCCAATATTCCTACAAACCCAAACAACTGAGTTCCAAAAAAAAAAAAAAAAAACGTAAACACAAAAAGGAGGTCAAAATCCTATCCTATAGGAAGAAGCTTCCATACAGTGCATATTACTTTCCTTCTCCCAGCTTCACTCATTAATATAACTAGAAATGTCCACAAAGCAGCAAATAGTCCCCCATATCATCCTCACTAATCCATAAGCAATGGAAAAATAAATCAAAAGATCACCGTATAAGGCTCCAATATAGAAGCATTCCCTACAAAAGGCCATCTACCCGTCTTCTTTGCTCTCTCCCAAATCATCCTAACCGCGTTACAGATCACAAGTCTTGGGGAACAATAGATGGCTGAAGAATTTAACGGATCACGTTGATCTATACGAGAAAACGGTAAAAAAAAATTGGAACACCGGATTCCGCCAACCCAAACCAATAACTGAAACCCCAATTTCATTTTTCAGTATTCCTGGTGATGATGGTAGAAAGAACGGGAGAATCATACAAATTATTTATAAGAAAAAAAAAACCCCCATTTTCTTCTTTAACAGACAACCCAAGAGGGGAAATACAAATGGAAAACCGTATCAGAACACCAGGAAATAAACGCTTACAAAGAATGATTTATTAATTGAGAGAAAGAGAGAGGAATTACCTTGAGTTGGTTTCGTTTCAATAATTGGAGACAGAATATTCAGGATCGGTGATTTGAATGAATCTCACAAATCATCCAAACGACTGGGATACGCAACAACGAAGCGCCGGACGTAGTGTTGGAGGACTCTTGATGGAGATGCGCCGAGAGAGAGCGAGAGAGAACCGCTCCGGTTAGAGCCTTAGAGGGAAATGGAATTGGGTTTCCCCCGTTCAGGACTCCCTCACACTACCCTTCAATCCTTCATGACACCAGCAAAAGGAGTAGTTATGGGACCTGACCTGACGAGGGTTCACAACCAATGATCCAAATAAGCCTATTTTTGAATTTTTAATAGTGGGAAGTGAATCAAATAGTGAAATCTCCTCTGCACTAAATATGACAATCTCTCTCTTTGTCTGTGGCTATTGGCTATTGGCTATTGGCTATTGGCTATTGGCTATACGCCTATACAAAAAGATCATCTCATTTTGCCTTTTTATTATCATTTTTTCTGGGTAAAAATTCAATTTTTTATTTAAGTGAAAGTTTTCATAACCTAAAATGTTTATTTATTATTTATGGGAAGAAGTAAGATTTTCTTGGACGTGTCATGTCCTTCATGTCAAATTTTGACTGGTTTAGAATGTCTTAAAAATAACATTTTATCAAATTTGGGACAAATTCAATCACATCTTCTTATTTTTATTGTTATGAAACTTGGCATACTCTTACCCAAAAATAAAACTTCGCATATGATCTGGGACCTTCATCTACCTTTCCTAATTTTCAACCTAAAAGGTGCCATTAGTAGAGTTGATAAAAACATGGTTTCAAAAATTCTACGGTTTCAAAAATTAAGAATCTGATTAATAAATCTATCAAAATTAATTATGATGGATCGCAATTCTAGTAGATCTAATAGGACTAATTAAACCATAGAGTTTATAAGTTTTCATATATAAGGGCCGATTCTAGAATTTTTTGGATCGAAACAATTAAATAAGAATTGACAGGAACGACTCAATCCCCAATTTTGTGTTTTAAAACCCTAAATGAAACCATTGGCTAGTTATAACCAAATCTTGACATCCAAGACCATCTAAAGGTTTTGTTCTTTTCTTTTATTTTTTTTTCTTTTTTCCAATGGGACCGTGGGAGTGTCTTATTCCTTAAAATAAATAAAAAATAAAAAAATAAATCAGCCTCACATGATCTACCAAACAAATGGTTGTGTTGTTCATAGATTTCACTGTCCATAGTTCCCCTCGTTTTTTTCAGTAACAAATACGCTTCTTTCATTGGGAAGTTGGAAGGAATTCTTCTCCCAAACAAACCCCAACAATAAAAACTAAACAACATTGACCAGCATCCAACCTTTCCCTCTTCCTTTTTAGGGACAATCATTTAAAACTGGTCCAAGAAGATGCCTAGACCCACACTTTTTGTGGCATTAGACAAGAGGGACTATCTTTTAAAAGCAAATTAGCCCCACACAATTCATATAAAAATATCTTCAATTTGTTCGGCCATCCATAATCCATTCCTTCAACATTGGAATTTGGGATACCCTCTCAAACTAACCTTATATAATCTTCCCTCGAATGTGAAATCATTAGATACATGTCATTCTCTGTGCAAATTAATGGGGACCATTACTGGAATCTTGTTCAATTAAGCAGAATCTGTAACAAGATCTGCATTTGCCAATTTCGAATTGACTAAAATCAGACTAAACCCTAGAAATCTAAAATGCATCAATTGATTCAAATATTAAATTGATATCCAAATCAAGAACCGCTGATTCCGATTTAATTTTAATTGTATTGCACCATCATTAACTCCCAGCTCTTAAGTTAAGCTTAGTAATCATTCAATTCCAAAAACGACATTTCATGTTAAAAATACAATTTTCAATTTTATTTGATGAACCTATTTCAAGAACGATTATCCTTATTGTTCACTTTTTTGAATTTGGAACAAAACCAAAATGATGGAACAAAGTTTTGTTGTTCCATCACTTTGCTTTTCTAACTTCTTTTTTTTTTTTTTTTTTTTTTTTTCAAGAAAACAGAAAACACCAAATTATCACCAAACGTTTTATTTCATTTTTTGTTCCCATAGAACAAAATAACGTCTTGAATGACTACCAAACGCAGCCTTATTGTACGCATTTAGAACTATCCCCCGTATGGCCATAGTGAGGAAAATTTTTTCTTCAACATGGGTGGAGGAGATACTCAGTCCACAACTGATGCTATTTCATAGGCATGAGGAATTCTCCGCAGATGAAGATGCTGAATCTATGATCAATTTTTTTTCTTTTATGTTCTTATGAAGGGGGAGGTTGGAGTATGTCACCAGCCTGAAATCCATAAAAATGCGAAAGCTGCTTCTCTCCAATGTTCAGATTGGGTTCTCTCCCTTGCTGTCATTCATCTTTACAACCACCAACAGAGTAATCATTCTGGTTTTTAGCATTTCTCGATCTATAAATCAAAATGATGCAACTTTTTTAAGCCTTCAATGAGAACCTGTTGGGGTGGATGTAGACTGGAGGGACACAGCACCCGTACATGGCTATTGATATCACACTGCCCACGCCTCTCTATCTTAGAAGAATACTAGTCACTCAAACCAGAGATTGATTGTTTATTCCAGAATCATTATATTCACATAATCATATAAAAAGAAAAGAAAAGAAAACTCAATAAGCTCCACAGATTTCAAAGCACAGCCCACTGATTTTGATTTTGGTCCCTCCTCCCAACTGCAGTCACACAATAGCCAGCCAGCCTGCCTGCCTGCCCTCCCATGACGATCCAATAAAACTGGAATCACGAAGAACCACTTCCAAAAGGAACAAAACAGCATGAGTTTGTTTATGAAAAAAATAATGACAACATGATGAGATGCATGGAGAAGTACAAGTGAAAGCAGGAGAGAAGAAGAGGAGGAATTCATTTCAACATAGAAAAATAAACAAAACCAAAACTTGATATTGAGAAGAAAAAGGGAGGTTATTCCAACATCTCAATTCTCAACACTTTAATACCATAATAAGAAAGAACCATCTCTTGATATCAACCTTAAAATCAATCCCTTTCCTGTGGCTTTAAGATGCAAATGAAGGTTTCTTTAGCTGTGTGACTCCAATACTGAAATAACAAAAGATCCAGTTTCAGTGACTCCTAGAAATTTTACTGGTGTCAATGCATCTTTAGTAATAGCTTCTGCGTTGATCAAATGTTAATATGGGTACCAAAGGGATTCACAAGAAGGCTGCTACCTGTTAAAAAGGTTCCATGAATATGCATGTCTCTTGTGAAGGGACTGTAGACACTGTCAAAACAGCATGCCAGTCTTTCATCATCGCTATCTAGCAATCATCAAGTGTTGTGGCATGCATCTTTGACATTCCTTGATACAGGAATCTATAGGCTATAGCTACCAGGAAAAAAAAGTGTATAGGATTAAGCAAGATTCATACATGTTAGCTGACTTTGAGTCCCGAGAAAGGAGTTGTGGCAGTGAGCCAGGATACGTGAGTTACTGCAATGATCCCATTGCATATTCCTGGCATAAATATCAATGTCAAACAAAAGAATTTTCAATTGGTCAGGAGGAAGAAATGCAAGCTGCACTTGTACAAATAAAATCTGCTAATTAAGAAAAGGTCCATCTTCTTGAAAAAAAGTGGTGGATTGAGAACTTGTAACCTACTCTTGATTGTCCTCTATCTTATTCTCAAAAGTTCTCAAAAGTTCTCTAGGGTAAAAAATAGTTTTCAAAATAATTTGAAGGTAACTTACCATTATGTCATTCTTAAGAGCTGTAATGTCTTGCATGCTTGTCGCATAAAAATGTGAAATGACAAAATTTTACCCTAAAAATTTGTTATATTATCACCAACTTTGTTTACAACAAGATTTTCCCATTAAAAAAATCTACATGCACATCTTGAACCTTCTGTTTTATAATACAAATCTCACCATTCTTCCCCTCACTCCTTCCCCAAAAACCCGAACACACTATGCATATGTGGTTTGCTTCCTTGAGATTATGGTGCAAATTTCATGAAAAATCAGAAAAGTAAACTGCAAGATAATGCATCATGGTAAAAAATTTTATACTCAAAAATTGTTTTATTTCAAAACAATAGTAAATCATCTATATTGAAAGTTGAAACAAGACGGCTCACTCCAACATGCTGATCATGTGGTATGTAAGGGCGTTCACTGTCAAGCATTGGTTGCATAGAGCTTTAAAGTACCCTCTTTGCACCACAAGCTGATGACAAATGATCCTGCAATTTAAACAGCATAAGAAAGATGATGCACAATAGCTACAAACCATTTTCATTAAATGAGAAATAAAAAGCATAATCAATTTATTTCTTACGAGCCTACAGTCAGTTGGAGTATGGGATTTCAAATCCCTAATCAATGTCATCCCAGCTATATGGGATAATCCTAATCCTTTTGAGAAATTGAACCTCTTCAAGCAAAACAAAGCACAGGTCTATGGCATGTCCAGGCACAGAAAAATCCTTGGATTCGAATGACTCATCATGTCTGCCATCTTCTAAAAACATGGAAACAGAAATATTCCATTTTGGGCTTGTCAAGTACTTTAAAGAAATCCTGATAAGATTTGGTTAGAAAACCAGAAACTTATATGATATGGAAGATTCTCATACTTATATTATACTATTGTAAAAGTTTATGTCAAGTAATATTACGTGCAACTTAAAAATAGTAGTCCATGTGTACTATCAAGCAATGTTCAAATTTTTATGGAAAGGGTTGAAATATGGTGAAATATTTCGGTTTTGATGACTTCGAAACAAAAAATTTCAAGCCAAAATGAGGCAAGATTGATGAAATTAGGCAAATGAGTCAAAATTGCTAGAACACTTCAAATTTCTTCAAATTTTTAAATGTCTTTGGAGATTCAAATCTCTTCCAAACTCATCCAAGCAAACTCCCATGATAAGACTGCAAAGAGATATTTGGGCTGAAAATACAAGAAAGAGGGGTGCCCCTAAATCTTATCATCATGATTAAATCTTTTTCTTGCAAGATTTAAGCAATGTTTGCTTACACTAACAGAATAGGGTCTGAAACAAAACTACCAATTTGAGTTTAACTAATAGTCATCCATACATGCATATATATGCTTAAATAAGCATCCCCTAAAATTTCATTTCAAAATTCTTAGTATTTCCATTATATTTCCCATCATTTCCAAAAAATTTACTCCATTTCGACAGATTTTTCCCATTTCAATGGAATATTTCAATCCCAATAGGGATCTAAACAACCTACCCCGTCGAAATCTCAAACCTTCTTGTTGAGAAGGTTTCCAAAAAAGAACTGTTCACATCAACTATGCCAAGTTTTAATGGAAACCAAGGCATTAGAACAAAAAAACTTCCACCAACTTTCTGATGCTTGTAATTTATCTTAAAAAAAGAGGAAAAAAAAAAAAAATAAAATATATATATATATATATATATCTTACCGAGATGAAATCAAAGGCTTTAGTATCTTCTTTCTTTGAGTTGTTCATCAATGTACTCTGAATTTGAGCTGGAACATTCGGATGGAAAATATCTGGGAGGGGGGAAGAGTACCCTCCTTCCCCACTGTTGCCAGTAGCATGCCCTAGAGTAACATTTCCTTGAGAGTGTTGGAAGTTGGTCATTGTTGCTAAAAGCTGATGTTGTGCAATATAATTTCCCATCAACCCATAATTCACTGGCTGTGAAGCAGAAGCTGGGTTGAACGTGATGTTTGGAGACGAACCATACTGCAGATGACCCAATGGAAACACGGCATTTGGGTTCATCCCAACCAATTGAGACCCAATTAAACCATTTAAAGCATCATTTGGCAACACATGGCTTGATTGGGTGCTTGGATTTGAACGGGTAGCATCAGAAAATGCCTCAGAAAAGCTACGTTGTTGCTCGTTATCTGGGATCATTCCATTACTAGTAGACGAATCAACCATTATATCATTGACACCTTTTTTATGGTTTATTGGTTCCTGCAGAACTTCAGAGTTGGGACAAAAAATATCAAGTAGTTCTGATCCATTTTTCTTTACAGTGTATTGAATATCATTAGCAACCTGGTTTTCATCAACCTTCAACCCTGAAAATAGGTCACCGACATTTTCTCCATCCTCGGGTGTGTGAAATGAGACACCTGCAAATAGGTCATTGTCTTCATTTTTTTGTTGATTGGAGATTACATCAATCAGATTATCTCTAAACAGATCATCAGTTAAAGAGGTAGTTGGTGTCATCAGATCTGCAACACTTTGCTCACTTTGCATTTCTGTATAATCGTCCTTCCTGTAAGAATCATCTGCGCCACCAGTGTCAATTAAGTTGGGCATTTGAACAACAGTAGCAGCTGCTTTGTCTTTCAGACTCGAGGTCTTTTCTGAAAGATGATTAACCCCTTCTCCATCCAGAAGGCGTAAGACCCATTAAATATGAATGAGTAAATAATGCATGTAAATTAAATAGATTGAACAGATAAATGGATAAAAAAATTAATATTCTGAGAGATAGAGATCTCAGGATACAGAAAAACACACGAAATATTTGCGAAGAATTAGAATTTCGACTAAGCAACATGATCCACTTAATCATCTAGCAGTTCACATCAGTAAAGAATCTCAATAATATAAAGAGTCCAGAAATGATGATCAAACAAAGAAAAAAATTCATTCTTTGCCTCCAGTAGATGGAATACAAGATGCTGGGGAGTACAGATTAGAGGAAACAGTGGTAAGTACAGAAAAACTCTTCTACAGCCTTCTCCAAAGCCAATGTTACCCCATTTCTACTATTCTGGAAACTAAATGATGATAAAACAAGGGTGAGCAGTAGCAGAATGGTCGTGCTGCCAGGATTGGCCCACTTATACCTGCCATGCGATAGTTCATTTAAAGCTCAATTTGGTATACATGTATGTCTCACCATTCCTAATGCCTCCCAAGTTGCTGCCCAGTCCAAATTTTACACATGGATAGAAAGATGGTCTAAACAAAAATCTTCTTCTCCTTTTATTTTTTTTTTCCCTGAGTTGGCCTTTGAAAATACAAAAGGAACTATCCAATTGATGGAGTTAGACCGGGAAATTTGATATATATGGCTAATCCAAAGTGGCCCCTACCCATCCATGTGGTTGGAACTTTCTAAATCATGTGCCACATGGCACAAATCAGTTGGGCGATTTGGCTAAACCTAGCAACACAGCCATTCAGCCACCTTTTTCAAATCCTCAAGATAGGTGACTTGGAATGTTCACAAATGTATGTGAGACTACACATCTTACCTATATTCCACAAAGGACGATTACTATATGTTAGAGAATGTTGGGCTTAAACATGATTTCACCAAGGGAAGAAACTGGACAGAAATGAAAATAGGAAAAGAATAAACTTTTCATCTTGAGTGCCGAGGGGTGGGTGTTCAACCAGCAAAATGAACCTGGTTATTTGGCTGCCAATTCTTTAAGTGGTTTGAATTGTACTTTTGTGAAACTAAAACAAGATTAACCAGTACAGTCTTCATTAATAATTCAGAATTTCTACTAAATTCCCCAAGTTTTGTTCTCAGTTTCCCTGAGTTTTCTACTACTGCTTTCAACCTACTCCAGTATATCTAAACATGTTCTTTCTGTTTTCTGTTAATTCGTGTTCTGCATAACTGCCCCACCTACATTCTGTCCAAATCCCTTGCAAAGTATTGTCCCAAAACTTAATTAAGTTTGGAGTTTTCATAATCTACATCAACTTCCCTCCAAACACAAGTCCATCTGATGCGGATCCGAGGGCATCGGATTGCTTAAGGCCCACAAGAATGACTAAAAATCTCAAATTTAATGGTTGAAGGGTATTCTTGTAATTTTAGAAACAAGCAGGGCCTTAGAAATAATTAAATGGCAGCTAGGGTAGTTCTAGAACTAAAAACTTTAATATAAGGGCTTATTCTGAATTTTTTTTACGAAGAATGGCAGAATTGTGAATAACTTGAAGTTTCTAATAAAGGGTGGCAAAATGGTAAATAGATGATGACTCAAACATAAGGGAATTCTCAAAAGGGAAACAACGTACTAGATGGGAAGGGTAGATCTGGAATTAAGAAATAAATAGGTTAAGTGCAAATAATAGGAGAAGATGAGGGGTATTTCTGGGATCTGATAAAGTAAGGATGTAAAACCTAACTTATAAGGTTTTCTTCCTCCTAGCTCACGATGGAACTCAAACCAGTGGCAGCAGAAAATCTTCAAATCAACAGAACTCCTTCTGCGAGTCTCGGATTGGCCTGAAATTCCAAACGAAGATGGTCGACCTTGAGGTCTCTTGAATCCAACTGATAAACACTTCAAGCAGGAAGCAAGAGGAGATTTGTTGCCTCTACTACTCAGGTTAGGCGGTAACAGGGGAACTAGTTCTGAACTGGGTCGCGAAGTTCACCATAGAGGCTGAATCTGATCGCAAAAACTCTGCGGCAAGGTCGCCTTAGGAAGGTGATTCTAGCCCCAAAGTTTGGAGGTGAAAACACTTGTATCCAGGGAGATACAGTCGATTCCTTGAGCTGTATTCTGTCGCCCAGAAAAGGGGCTGTGAAAGAGATCAGCAAGAAGAAGAATGGAAAAAGGAAAAGAAAATAGGGGAAAAGAAGAAGATGAGAAGAGAACAATCAGACTAATAGAGAGGAAGAAAAAGGAATATCAGAGAAAGAAGAAGGGGAAAGATAGAGAGAATTGGCAGCCATGGTTTCAAAACCAAAAAAAAAACTTTCAAATTTCTATTCTTCAACATCGAAAAAACTGAACTTCTCCATCGTTTACATGTCCAATATAAAGGAAAAAAATCAAACAATTAATGGAAACTACTTGAAAGGAAACTATTCTAAAATTAGAAGCTAGCTAATTTAAAAATAAATTATTTGTAAAACAATAGAAAATCAAATCAAAAAGATTTTTTTTTTCCTAAATCCATCGTGCATCTGCATCACCATCACTCAGATTATGGTACATACACAAAACAAAATTGATTCTAAAACTACCTAGAGAAAAGAAAACACGCTTGACCCACTAATGGAGGATCAACAACAACAACACAACTTAGCCTTATCCCAACTGAATGGGGTCGGTTACATGGATCCCAAGAAAAAAAAAAAAATTTTGAACATCTCACTCACGAATCGGCAACCTGGATCATAGCCCTCCAAGTAGCTCTGTTCGATACCATACTTGGTGAAGACTGAACTTTTGCATGTCTTTTCTTAATAACTCATCTATGGTCATTTTTGGCCTACCCCAAGCCCTTTTTACTCCATTCATCTGTATCTGGTCACTCCTCCGTACTGATTTGAGGATCATTAATATTATATATAATGAGTCAACCACTTAGCATACAAAGTGTGTTAAGTGCTTTTTTGTTTAGCCAATTAAAAAGAAAAAGTGTGTGAGGTGCCACAGGCAGTCCACTACCTTCTCTATGACTGTCTATAGCTCTTGACCTGCAGTTCTACAAGGAGGTTTGATTTGGTGGTGCCTGGTAGCTCTATCAAAGACATATACATTGCACGGCCTCATGTTTCTCAGTGAGGACTGTGTTAAGGTTTTGCCAAATGATACTTGAAATTGCTAAGCACTTAATATATATAAAAACTTGTAGCTGTGAAAGGAAAGTCAAACAGAGCCCAATAAGGTAAACATATCTAACAACTTGCAAATCTACACAAGAGCAGTATACCCTGTTTGCCTTCTCCCTCAGCGATGCTTGTGGAGATTCAGAGCATCCCACCACAGACTCTTTGTTTTCACTAAAATAAATAGCTACAGTTGAAAAATGAGTATCATCTTTTCTCCTCAAAATTGACTCAAGAACACAGACAGCCTTCATACGGACCTGACAAACAAGTAACACAAACAATCTTCAGAAGATCAACATGTACAACATGCTATTCCCACAGAGAGAACAAAAATGTTAGATAACCACAGAAAAATTAAGGAAACAAAGTAATTGATTTGCAATTTCAGAAGACACCTGCCACATGGGAGATTGAAGTTTTGATTCAAGAGCATGACTCAAAGCGATTGCATCCAACTTTGAGGCCTCCACAAGGAAAGCCTGGATGATGTCACGAGTTGGTTGCAGGCGCACACCACCAGATGTGACAACGGTCTCTAGCAGCCTCTCCTCGCGTGTCTTGCTCCTTGAATGACTTGAGCTGGAGCTCCCATATGTCATTTCCTCCCTGCTTCCTCTTGAATCCTTGCCCCATGGTCCACCACCAAGGTTTTTGGAGATTCCAACAGAAATCTGAGTTTCATTTAGATGTTCAAATCTCTCATATCTTTCTGGATTGTCAGTTTCTGTTGTCAGTGAGCTTCGCAGATTTGGGCTTTGATAACTCCCATTGTCACTCTTTTTAAACGAATGTGCTGCAGTAATGCTACTCAGTCCCTGTTTGATAGAAGCACTTCCAAGGCCAACAACCTCACCAACAAACGATTTCTTATCTTCCAAAGGCATCTCAAAGTTTGTATTCCCAAATCCTTGGATTCGCTTACTAAGATCTTCTGCCGGTGCCGTTTTGGTCTCATCTTCAGCAAAAATTGCCGATATCGCCTCATGAGCTGTATCATGGACAGCCTTATTAAGTGCATCTCCTTTCAATGGATCTAAATGGCCCTTGTAATGAAACAACTGGCGCACTACCACTGAACGGCGTTGCATTTCCCTCCTTCCCTCCGCATATTTGATCAGCCTCAGAGCCTACAATAATACCAAGGCAATATGTATCAGCATCTGCCGCAATATAGGCCGCTGGAAATAACCCTAGTGCTTAGAGAAATATCAATATTCCCCAAAACTCCAACTGCAAACTGCTTCTCCACATATCTGATTATTACTTGCCCAGAGTTACATATTATATCTAAACCATTTGAAACCTAAATACGGGCATGCAATTTAGGTCTCATAATTTGCATCTTATCTTCAGTTCCTATAACTAGAAGCAAGAGTTCAATAACCAGCTGTTAAGACCTCTGGCGACAGCACAGATTTGGAGATGCTAACGAAATTAGAAGCAAAAGAAAGGGGGAGAGGGGACTGAGGGCGAAAAGGCCACCGTACCTTCTGTTTGACTATTGGATTCTTGTGGTCGAGCCTCTTCAAGATAAATTCAGAAACTTCTTTCACAATACTGACGTGAGAAGATCGGAGAAGCTCACAAACTTCCTCTAATTTGTAAACAGAAGTGACTTTATCTTCGTCGGACGTTGCGGCATCGATCATGCGATATCTCCAGTGCGATTCCACACCTCTTCTGCTCGAATTCATGGTCCCTACAACCGAAAATCCAATTCTTCCGATCACCAAGTTCATTCACAGAGAAACAGTGAGAATCAAATCATCTAAGAGACACCATGGAAATGAGAAAGAAACATATAAAAAATCAGAGACTTGAAGAGTAATTAGGATGTGCAACCGTTGTACTCTCTCCGATCACGAATCCAATTATGCGGAGCAGAGAATCTGGATCAATGAAAAGGCCTTCAAAACTGGAAGAAGAGAATTTTCCGGACAGTTAACACATGAAGTGCTTATTGGAGTAAGAAATGAATCGACACCGTAATATTGCTTCTGTCTTGTGGAGGTTCTGAGGCAGAGGTTCCGGAGCATGAATGCGAAGGAGAAGCGAATAACGGTACGTTGTCCTCCGCGGAGAAGCAGAGATGACGAAGGAACCACAGTGATGCGCAGACAGCTCCAACACTATCAGACCAACGCCTCTCTCTCTCTCTCTCTCTCTTTCTCTCTCCACGTGCCAGTTCCGTTTAACAAGTGAGGCCTTTAACTAACCTGAGTCACCTGACTCGGTGCTTAGTGGTATTCATGCGCCACGCGCGACTGCAGAGCTATACGGTCGCCATCTGCCATGGACGCCATTAGAACTCCAGGTGGCAACAGAATTTTGTGGGACCCATATTTCAGATTTGTCGTAAGCTCGACTAATCCAATTACATGTGGACGGTGGACCGTTTGGTTTGGTATCAGAAATAGAGCATCGCGATCGCTCACCCGAGGAGGATTATCCGGCAGTAATTACGGTCAGTGTTCAGGTTAGTGATGTCTATGTGTGAGAGTTTGATAATAATAATTTTTTTTTTTTTTTTGGACAGAGGCAACAAGTCAGATGAGTAGAACTACATTGTTTAGAGGCAACAAGTCAGATGAGTAGAACTACTTTGTTTAGAGGCTTGAGTATGAATATTGGTATAGATGCAAAATTATGAACATCGAGAAAAAAAGGAATTACATTAAAAGGCTATGTAGTCTTAGTGTTGTCAAGAAGTATGTGATTCAATTTCTCCGAATCGTTCCGTACCTCCCCTATAATTCACCCATCATTGCATGCTCGTTTCAGCCAATATAGAAATCCTCTAGCACTAGCTTCAAATTTTTTCCTGTTATCATGTAATTAGCATATAATGAGACACCTTCCATTGATAATAATGTAAGTGGCTTAGGCTAAGATAGTTTTATTAGTATTAGTGGTAGCTGAACATACAAGTACGGGTGTGCATAGGGTAGGAAAACATTTTATATCAGAAACTGTTGATTGGAGAGAAATGACATGGTTCCTAATAGTTTGCCTATAATGGTTAGTTCATCACTTGATGGGGTTGAGGACAGAAAAAGGATTAGGTTTTTCATGAGCAAAAATAACTTTATTTCTCTGTGTCCACAGGAAATAGGAGGTTATAATAAAAATGATAAAGAAGTTATTCAAATCATCTGCAGGTATAATATTAGAACTAAAAAGGGACAATATAAGAGGCTTAAAAAATGAAGCACAAAAATTTTCCATTCTCAAACCCAATGGGCTAGCCCCCTAGATTCTCTTAGAAAATTCACATGAAAGGAAGGTGTGCCAAAGAGATTCATGATGAGTTTGACAAAATCCACAAGTTGGGTCAACATCTATCCATTTTCCCAGGATGTCTTTGATAGGGATTCCACTAAGAGCAACTCTTCAGAAAAAAAAAATCTTAAATTTTGAATGGACATCAAGTTCCCCAAAGAAGTGCCACCAATGTGAGCAAAGAGACAAACACGTACACCTGTTAGATGGTCCAACTGAATTAGTATAACTACCATATGTTAAAAACTTGGAGGCCATTTAGTGGTTAAGGTCCCTTTTCTTGAGAGGTCAGGGTTTTAGGGGTTTTTCCTTGAGTGGGTTTCATCTATATGGATCGATCTCATGTAAAAATCTGAGATCCAAGGCACAACCTTATCCCGAGAATTTCGAAAGACTGTTACAACCGCTTGACCACCTGATCCCAACATTCGTACCTTTACCGTTGGACCAAAGGGCTTTTTTTTTAATTATTATTGACTAGTCTTCTTTTTACAAAGAATTTACACAAACAAACCATTACAAATGTTCACATTTCTTCCACCTAAAGCTATACATTAGTGATATTACATTGTCTAAAAGAAAAACATGAGGTCCAACAATTGTTAGAAACTTAATTGAAGAACTAAGTTCTAAATCATCTACATATACAAAACTATTGACCAGATCAAAAGTAAAAAATATGGACCATATCAATGCTCCCAATTTATTGAGATCCCAAACGCCACTTTAGTATTTGATGCAATAATAGATTGTCTCCTCTAAACGTTGTAAAGTGGATGATTCTCAGAGCTTGCATGATATCTGACTCCTTTAGGATTTGTCTGCAACTTTGAAGATAAGCAATCTTGCTTTTTTCTACTCCTGCAGCAACAGAAACAATCACAACCAAAAACAAGATAACTATTTAGATACACATGGTCTTTGTGTTTGTTTGAAGTTCTATAATGATTAAAATATAATTAGGAGGTAGTCAAGAATATCAAACAAAAAGGTGATGTACTGGATTATAAAAATGGAAGTCTCAACACATCCTAGAATCTATTACAGATTACCAAGCCCAGGTACTAAGTATATTGCTTCATTTTTCACCCTCTTCATTTTCTGACTCAAACTCAACACCCACCCCCCACCCCCCCAAAAAAAAACCCCTTTTTTTTTTCTCCCAAACTTCCGACTTGTGATTGTCAGATCATGGCACACAGGCAAGGGAGATAAATATCTATCACATGAAACTATGCCTAGGGACTATAGTTTCAAATCATGAATCTTTAACATATGTAAACAGCAGGCACAGCTTGCAATAATTGGCAAGCAAGCATTGGAAATACTTTCAATGTTGAGAATGACTGTAATAAAAGAAATGGAAGATCAAAAAGTGCAGATGATGTATCTTAGAAACTGAAGCATAATGAGGATCAACAATAATAGGGTCGTCAGGATCGAGAGAACTTTCCATTGGCAGGCAACAACTTGGTCGCACAAGGGGCTTTTCACAAGTAACCCACAGGTAATAGTTATCTCATCCTCTTCATTTCTAGTAGTAACTTTCAGACATTGAAACCTATTTTCCTGTCTTATACTCCTACAAGCATTCCCTCTTAAGTCTATTACCACCAACTACAACTTCCATCACTTGACCATAACAACCACTCAAAACAAAACTGATCAAGAAACCTAAAAAACAAAAAAACAAAAAAAAAATCTCTGCAAAACCATTCTTTGAACCTGCCAAATCAAAATGTTAACCTGAAATTTTTATTCCATGATATTCACTAAACTAATTTCTATCCATAATAACGCTCCACCAATTACCATATCAAATACTGTTAGATTTATTAATTTATTATGTTTTGGGGGTGCTACATATTGTAAGAAAGATGAGGCATTCAAATGCCACGAGTAATGTGTCAACAAATATCTCAAACTAAAAACAAGGTAGATGATATGCACAAAATTTGTAGTAACTTGCAATTTACTCATTTTGGCATCATATTGACGAGCAAATTGGAAGCCTTCTGGCATCATAAAGAAGGTTAAACAATTTAGTCCATAAAACAAGGGGAAGGGATATGCATGCTGCCCGCTCCAGGTAAGCTGGTGGGCAGCAGCACATGGGAAAGGGGGGGGGGGGGGGGGACAAAGGACGGTAGGAGATCTTTTCACTAGAAGGGGGAGAGAAGGAGACAGGCTGTGCCCAGCCTTTTCCCATAAAATAAACATAGTTTTTCAAATAAGAAGCCTCTAACCTCTCAGTTAAAATTAGAACACCAATGAAAATTTGAACAAGGAGAAGGCATGACAAGAACTTTATTTGTATCATCAATCAAAATAATACAAAAAATTAATCCATGGATAGAACAAATAGTGTCAGGAAAGACATCACCAATCGGTGAACCTTCCATATAAAATCTTTTTTTTGAAAATCTCTTTCTTCTGGGCTTTCACTAGACCATCTAAGCCAACGTTGAGTCCTTCACTACTGCTTACAACCCATTCAATAATGCAAATGGATACTTGACAAAAAATAGAAGTGGTGAAACTCAAGACATGCATGCACATGGGAAAATATAGAAAGAAGAAGAGGATGATGCATGTGATAGCTGACCTGATTAACCAATCCTCATGAACCAAGTCCAAAATGTAAGACAAACACCAATGAATTCCAACTTTTCTCTACTGTTATGTCAAAACAAGAGCTGAAAGTCCCAGAATAAACATGTAACAGACATGATTTTCAACTTCTCCATTGCCACATCAAATAATGAACTAGAAGTGTAAGGCAAATCTGTAACATTCCTGACAAACACCATTTCTAGGAGGTCCATGCCATCAAAACCAATTTGCTCACATAACAAGGATACAATTCCACCTAAACAGACAATGCCTCTGGACATCTGAACCAACTCAATGACAAAGACGACTCTGGAACAAACACATGGAGTAAAAGAAAAAAAGAGTTTGAAACTCCTTCATCCAGCTGTACCAGGAAATTAGAACAGATGGTTCTCAAACATCAAGTCAAAACAAACAGGAAATGGGCTAAAGAGAGGAATTGGACCATTGCTGCAATTTCAGCTGAACTTTCATTGAAGGACTAAATTTTTGGGTGTTAGTACGCCCATCAGAAGCGGACTCCCCAAATATTGCAGCCAAATGTCTATTACGAGCATTTGAGAATGTTGGGACGGAGAACAATATTTATTCAGATTTATCTATTGCTAAGAAATAGAACCAAACTGATTCAGAATCTCCCTGAATTTAGGGCAACTTGGAATATAAGCATTAAGGAAGTAGAGGTTTTCATTGGCAAAAAGTAGCTGATCAGTTTTTAGGCCAGACCTGGTAATATGCAGAGGAAAGAGATGTTTCTGATGAGTGGCTTGGTGAATAATGGAAGAAAGAACTCGTAGACATAAAAATGAATAATGCTGCGGAGATGGGATACCCTGCCTAAGACCTGACCTACAATGAATTAGAAAGTACTGATTCAGCTAATCGGATATGGAAAGAACAGGAAATTTCTCATCTGAAGCCACAGGATTCTGAAGATGGAGAGAGTTTGACAACAGACAGCATCAAGAGTGAGTCCAGCCAACTTCCTAATGATTCCATTGAACAGAAATAAGATGTCAGAAGACTGCAAGAAGATAATGAACACATGACTGTCAAAAAACTAGTAGACAGCAGTTCCACCGGAAAAGGAAAAGGATACCAATAGAAATGAAGAGGCAGAATCTTAGAAGGTGGGGGGAAATATAAGGGAATAGATGAGATGAAATGGCTAACCCGGTATTTACAAAGAGTTTTGTTAATCTTCTTGTAGCAGCGTAGGCACCGAACATCAACCTTCAGCAATATCATTGACACCTGCAAACAGAAATCCAACAGTGAAATAAAAGTGAAATAACAGAGATCTTTGCAAAGATGAAGAAGTAGAAACGATAAAAGAGGTGAAATAATGCAATGGAGACAAATCAATCAAGGGTATGAATACTCCAGAAATACCAATAGAAGATTTGTACCTCTCCATAGTTGTTGCAGAGAATCACTGGAAGGTAGATCTATGAGTGGAGGACATGAAACCTCTGGTTCTCAATCACGCAGATACGGAAGCGGAGGAACATTTCTCTGGTTCTCAACAGCGGACAGATTCAACAGAATGAGCAAGATGTATCGAGATTCGAGTAAGTGGGAAATTTTACGAAGTAATATTTTACTCTCAAAACAGGCTTAAAAATTATGACCCTATATTCTGGTAAATGCATCGGTTCTGGTAAAATTTTCCGTCACACAAATTTTACAAATTTCAAAACATATGCTGGAATTTTTTATTCTACAGTAAAATTTTCAATTGCACCTATTTTACACCGAAACCAATGGAGCCTATACCTTTAATTCATTTTAGTGGATGAAGTTTCCCTTCACCTACGGGGAAGAAATAATCTCTTCTCCAATGGCCATCATTACATTTGGATGGAACTCTCTGGATAGAAATTTAGATTTAAACCATGCCTGTATGGTTTATATGCATAGAAATTTAGTTCAAACTGAAATTTCAACTAATCAATAACTATCGTAACAGAACAAGAGGTTCAAAAGTAGTACCTTCAGATTTTTTGCCAGAGTTCTCACCAGGCTGATAATTCCCACTATTAAAGATCCCAGAAATGTTTACCGAAAAACAAGAAAAAGAACCATGAAATACATTCCAGTGTGCCCCCATAAACTGCTTTCCTAGGGTTCCTACGCGCCACTCTCCCACTCGAAGAAGAAGTCACACTTTTCTCATGAGATTGATATTAACTGTTGCTCTGTTCATGCTGTTGGGGATTGAGATATAATTCATAAAACCCACCACAGGAATCCATCCATTCCTGCAAACCACACAAGGTAAAACTCAGATTCTCTGGATACTGCTGCACTTAAACAACCATCATAACAGAAATATTGCTAACCAAAACACCATCACCAAATTACTTTCCTCTGTCGAGAGAGAGAGAGAAAGAGAATGGGAGGGTTGTGACCTGTGAGTGAGTCAGGGATGAGAGAAATATATGAGTTGGAGACATGGGACAGAGGTGTCCATTTGACAGGGGGTCTCTCTTTTAGGGGCAATGGTCTGATAGGAAACAGGATAAGGATCCCACGATTGGGGTCTCTATCTGTGATAGAGAGAGAGAGAGAACAGGGGTTGCATGGTGTAGGGGGTGCGATGGTTCAAAGGAGAAAGGGATAAGATCCATAGAAGAGAATGAGAGATGTGTCTTTTGAGAGAGGGGCATGTAAATATGTAAGGAGAGACGTATGAGTAACAGACTGAGAGATGATATGATCTAGTAAAAAAGCATACAAAACAATATTGCATAAGGGATCGTGGAACACAGTAATTTTTGTTTTTCACTCTTGTTTACTTCATGTGAAGTCCATCTCTACCCATCTTCATAACATCAATGAGAACCTTCACCAAGAAACTGAAAAAATAAAATTATTTCCTATCAAGGAGAAAGACTAGGAAGAGACTAGAGTAGGAGGGGGAAGGAAGAGAAGCACACAACCAAGCAACTCGTGCAGAATTCAAAAACCAACTGTACTTCTTATTCAACTTCTTCAATCTGCTCAACACTTGTCCATCGATTACATATTTACAAAAGAAAAACATCTCAAATATGGAAACCTATTCAAATAAAGAATAAAATCAAATTTGGAAACACAACAGAATATCCTACGTAGCCTACTTTGAAAATAAAAGGCATGAATTCATGAAATAAAGACATAAAATAAATGATATACTTGGCTTCCAAAGCCGGTCATGCAAGTCCTACCAGTCAAGTGCTATTGCATCAATGATATACTCCTGTGTTATTTCAGACCGCTAACCTGAAATGCTATTGAATGAAAACACCAGGAATTAAATTTTGTAATCAGAAAAGTCCCTTTTTGTAGAAGATGAACATAAAACATACGGTAACATAACCCATGATTGTAAGACAATAAAAGAGTTCAATTAATAGATTAACATGCGGATTAAACACACATTACACACTCTGATGCAGCACAAGGCTATTGATATAACTCCTAAGCATGCCCACACTTGGGCCCATATGTTGGTTATTCATAAGCCCATATGTGGTGATGCACCAATTATGGGAGATCTTTTTTGACAGAATTGTTGGGTCCCACACGCCAGTGCGTGGAGAAGGAATTCCAGAAGTTTGTGTGGTCCTTTAACAGAAATCACAAGGTTCAGTTATGGGCCCCACTTGGAAAGTTGGCATGGATGAGATGCTATCAATATTTGTTAGGATATTATATCTTAGTTTGTACTATCTATTATTTTTTATTTTCTTGTATGGCTATCGAGTCAATAGCTAGATAAGTAGGACTTTCTATTTTCCAGCAGGTTTCTATTTTAAGGTTAATCTCCCTTTTCAGTATTATTGGCAGCATAGTTGTCAACTTGGCGTCCAGGCGGTTTGCCTGGGGCCTAGGCGACAGTCGCATTCTTCCACTACATATCGCCTTGTGTTTTGGCACTTATCTATGCCAAATATCATTTAAGTAAATATTATCATTTACTTAAGATATTATTTATAAATAAGCAAATGCCCCCTATTTGAATCCAATAAAGTTAAAAAATCAAATTCTAAAAGGATAAAAAGTCAACCCCCAGTCCAAAAACAAAAACTGGATTTTGGTTATAGGGGCGATTTTCAACTTTTAATTGCTGGGGTTTTTCTCAATTATGAAAATTTTATAAATCCTATCATGTTAAAACATTGTTAAAAACCAAAAGTCCGGTAAAATAATCTTTTGTTTTGATATCCATAAAATTATTTTCATTCAAGCGATTTTAATAGCATTAGCATACTCTGAGATAAGTTTGAACGAAGAATAACTTTGTCATTACAACTCAGATTTAAGTATTCTTAGACTTGTTGGAAAGCTGGTTTTATGTTTTACCTAATACAAAAAGTCTCATGTAAAAATAAAATCATTTGACAGTCAAACTTATTATAGAACAATAGCATTTCTCTAAATGTTGATATTGATATTTAATGACTTAACGTTGATTTTTTATGATTTGATGTGGTTAAATGTTGATTTTTAATGACTTGATGTAGCTTAATATTGATTTTTTTATGATACAAGGTATATGTAGCTTACTAAATAATGTTAGAAAATAAAAAATAACACTTGGTCGCCTTCTCGCTTAAGCACTCAGATAGCCCTCCGGTTCGCCTTGGCACCGTGACAACTATGATTGGCAGTTGAGCAATCTCCCCACCCCATTGGCAATTGCTATTTTTTGTAATTGATGATAGTTGATTATAAATAAAGAAGAGGGGTTCCTACTGCCCAAGATTGGAGAAATTGAGGGAAAAAAAAAAGAGCTGGTCTATAAACCATGGCTATGAGATGCAGTAAGTGAAGTGAGAGGCCTTGAGGTGAGAGGCCTAGGTTCGAGTGGGAGATTCAACCATCAAGGTGTTGTTGACTACTGGAGTTGTTGATCGATCCTTGAAGAGTATTCTACTGAAATTCAACAGAAGCTGGCCCAGGAAGTGTTTCCCCTACCTTGCAGCGGTACTATAATGGAGATTTCTTCATCAGACTATGACCCTTTGTAATTACAGATCAAGTGAATAGATAATGTAGACTAGGGTAGGAAGTCTAACCAAGTCTCAACTGCAGGATCTTTTTATCAGAGGAACAACCAAATAATGACCCAAAGATAGGCAGCCAACAACAGACCAGAATAAGGAATAAAATAGTGCCTTATAAATCATATCTCCCAAGCCCAGAAATTGGGGATTATGATATCAGACAATATACTAGATGCTAGGACTAACCGGCAGTAGTAATAGGGTCCTAACAATCCCCACACAGTAGGAAAATACCACAGGAACAGAACAGGAAGAAATCTCCTATTGGTTCCGGTTAACTCCGGTACAGTCCAAGAAACAGAGATTTTGAATAACCAGAGAATGGCTAACCAGAACAGACTCCAAGTTGGATCGAGTATCACTTTGGTGGAGGGGAAGACTCGACCAAAGAATCAGCCACAACGGAGGCCTATAGCAGCTACAGACAGCAGGGCCGATTGTACAGTTAAAGGTAATCTTCTGGGCAGAATTTTGAAGGGTAAATACCTGGTCTGTAGAGCAGTGTTAGCCTTTAAACAACCTTGAAAACTTTAGAAAGATGAGAAAGATAGCTTGAAGAAGAAAAATAACACTTGAAAGGAACCTCTTGGGCTTCACACCGCAAAGAGTAATTGGATCAAACACCAATTCCATCAGCCTTGATCAAACATAAGACAACTTTTCATAAAGAAGACAATAGCAACAACCATTAATTTTTTATCAAAATCATCTCTTTTTTTAGGAGCCTCCTCCTCTTTATTTATAATGTTAAAGGGGGAGGGAATTACAAAATAGAAGGTTCCTCAAAAAAGGAAACCAAATATTCTCCTAATACAATAGTTACTAAAAACTGAAATTAGAAACTAGTTGAAAAAGGAAACTAACTACTAATGACTTAACTCATCTAATAACTTAACTCCTAAGAAATCAATATAACTTAAAATAAACCCAACTTAAAAGGAAACTAACTAGTAATCCCATACTCAATCTTAGGGCCCCTCTTTTAGACCCAAAAAAGTGGCCCAATACACTCCAAACCACATGGACTGAAGGCCCAACACATATACAACCCAACCCTAGGCTTATTCCTAATAAAACAAGCCTATTTTGGTTATTAATCTGCATCAATAGATCCAGCCCATATTTTGGTGGTCTAACAACCCCCTTAGGACCCTCCTTCGCTGGGACTTTAAGCCTAATCCAATGGCTGGATAAGGCTATACTCTGTAAGTTACTGTTTTATTCAATCTTACTAATTTTGAAGCTCCGTCCTATCTAAATCTAGCCATCAATTTTGGTGCAGATTTGAGGAATGAATCCTATCCTAATACCCTACACTCGACATGGACATCTTCCCCATCAGAAAAGTCAAGTTGCTATTTCTTGATATAGATCAAGCTTGCATAAGGAACCAAGTCCAATGTTGGACCAGCCAGCCCCCACCTTGTTCCCACCTAACCAGCCCAAAAGGAGAGCTGGAAAACACTGTTCACGTGAACAGTAACTCGTGAACAGTAACTCCTACAGAATTTGTTCAATAAAGATCTTCAAAAAGCAGCCAGCTGTCCCTTACTGTGGAAGAAAGAAGATTCAAGAAGAGGAGTCAAGTTGTCCATCGAACTATAGCATATAGTCTAGATTTAGTTTCCTACTTTATTGCGTCAAGTAGTTTCATTTTTGTAATTTAGGATAGTTTCCTTTTTGTCAATGGTTTGTTAGTTCCTAATTTGATTAAAACTTGGTTAGAAAGTTAGACACAAATTAGAAAGTCTTATTTCAGTCCATTAGTTTCCTTTTATGTTATTTCTTTATGTCCAAGTTTTGGAAGGCTATTTAAAACACATTGATCATTATGAAAAGATAGATTGAAAATTATGAATTTGAGTGTTTACTCATGACTGAGATTAGCTGTTACCTGCGAGGGTGAGATGCCCATTCCTTAACTCTTATTCCACCCTTCTCAACCAGCCCTCGATTCTCTTTCTTTTTTTTTATTTTCCTCCTTATTTTTGGGTTGTGAGAGAGTGATTGAGTGTCATTAGAAGACCAATTGAAGCCGAGAAGACCAGCTTTCAAAAAGGATCAAAAGCAGCCAAGGAAGACCAATTCGGTCAGGGTTTTGAGGTTGGATCAACCAAGACCAAATATTCTCCACCTGAACTCTGACCAACCAGGCCTTTTGAGGTTTTGTTCCAGCCTCCAAGAGGACCCTTCAAACCAAACTTGGTGACCATCTGAGCCCTCTAGCTGCTGTTCCTGAATATCACCCCTAGTTTCCTCATTGGGAACCTCTTCTCACTCTCCCAAACCTGAATCAGGTTACAAAACCCTTCAGAGGGTTTGATCAGCACCACAAGAGGAGCCTTTGATCAAAAGTTGAGCTCCACCAGAGACTCCTACGGCCAACTGCAGGCTTCCTCCTATTTCATCCACATTCAAACTTTGGTTCTAAATCTGATTTCAGATTTTAATTTGTGGAATCCTAACTGGGGTTGGGTAGTTCCTACCGAGTCTAACATTATTTCTCTAACTTGTGGAGTTTCTGGTTATACAACCTTTCTCCTGTCTTACATCATTTCTGTTACTGTGGGATCCTAATTGGGGTTGGGTAGTTCCTACCTAGTCTTACATCGTTTCTGTTACTTGTTGAGTTTCTGGTTATACAATCTTTCTCCTGTCCTGCTGTAAACCTGTAACAAGGTCTGATCAAATCTCGTGTGGCTGGACTTCATATTAAAGCACTGTTAGGCATTATTGTGGGTGAAAATTAAAATACTGTGCTGTTTCGGATGATACTGTTGTTTTGTTGCTGGAAAATGATAACATAATATAATGATGTTAGAATTGGAAGATCCTACTGTAGGATGGGTTATTAGCTGTTTATCTAAGACCTAGCACTAAATTACAAATGAATCCATGCACACAAGCGACCACACACACCCACACCCACACACACACATACAGTTGTTTATATACTCTTGGGAACACCAGAAATTAAATTTTGAAATCAGAAAAGTTCCTATTCTGCAGAAGATGAATATAAACATACAGTAACAGAACTCTTGATTTAAGACATTAAAAGAGTTCAATTAATAGACAACATGCATATTAAATTCAATGAAAACAGAAACAAAGAACTGAACAGAACTGAAAAACCTATTTTGGAGTCGTGAGAGAAAAGGGCTAGAGAATAAGCAAAATACTAACCATGATGAAAAAGCAGTGGCTCAATTCACAGCTCCTGCATTCTGTGGTTCTTTGAGTTTAACTCCAACAGATTTGAAATTGGTAGCTTCCTCTTTAAGAGAAAATCATGGAGAGATTCCACTTTGAAGAGGGGTACTGATTGAGAGAATCGAAGAGACTTCTTTAGTGTAGGAAGAATTAGAGATTGAAGAGCTACAGGGAGAGGAAGATGAACTTCTCTAACCAAAGCCAACAAATGTCAAATCCATTTCAACAGGACTTTCTTTTTTCTTTTCTTTTTTTCCATTTCAACAGAACTTTCTTTTTTCTTTTCTTTTTTTTCCTTTTTTTTTTTTTTTGGAGGGGGGGGGCTGGGAGGAGTTGGGGTGTGGGAGGACAAAAGTGGAACACTAAAAATGGGGAGTAGAAAAACCTGGATAAAGCCCTTTCTTTATAATATAGCAAAACACCACATTAGGAAAATAATGTATAAACCATAAAAAATGGTTTTCAACTTTAATTAGTCATCAGAAATAATATCAATGAAGCCCAATGTTCAAAGCCTTCAGCACTTGACATTTGGAGGTTGTATTCAACATTTAAAATTCTACATTATCAGCCAACCAACCTGTTTATCAAAATATTTTCAGAGTATTATTTTGCCAGATGGTGAACTCAAATAGGACTGAAAACTAAGGATGGCATGGACTACGCATCAACGAAAAGCATATTTGCCACTCAAAATGTCCAATTGGTAATCAAGTCATGAATCCTGACTTGGGTTTTTTTTTTTTTTTTTTTGGTGGGCGGGGGGGTGGTGGGGGAGATGGGTGGGAGGGGAGAGATTAAGAAAAAAAAATATTCCATTCAAACCATAAATCAGAACAATCATAGCACCATATAAATGGTAATGATGAAGGGTATTTTCCTAACAATGAGGAAGCCTATTATTCTCAAGCAGCTTGACATACGGCTTCATCAGATTCATCAAGCATCATCTCATTCTTGAAAAGTAGCTTGAGGTATGGAAGAACTTCTGGAAGCAAAGGTAAGTCTGCTATGTTAATGCTCATCATGTCAAAAGCAATACATGTTTTATGCATGTGAGTTTCATCAAAAACTGGAATTTTTGGGTATCGCTGGCTAAAGTGTGTAAGAATAATGCGATATGCGCCTGCAGAAGCTCCCACTTCAATGGCTTCCTTTGTTGTGCTGTGATTCTTTGCAATGGCCTCCTCCACCATTCCATCCTCAAAGGTAGCCTGCAATAGTGACCAGTTCAAACATAGTTAATCATCACATTTGAGCATTTTCACATACAACAATTTGGAGAGCTAGCAACCAAAAGCGTTTCCTTTAATTGCCAATTTGCCATGCGCCTTCAGGGGTAACATTGACACCGCAACTTGGGGGTAAAAGTAGGCTATGAGGAGACATTGCATCTACATTTAGTAAGCGCACTTTCTAACTTAACTACCACCCCCTGAAAATTTCTAATTTCAACCTTTTCCCCCATATATTGTCCAGTGCCCTGACTGAGTGTTGTGGCCTTGTGGGTATGCTAAATTGAGATATTATAGAACACAAATACCTTAGTCATTTATTTTATCCCATATTCACCTAGATCAAGTTATTAAATACTGATTGTGTGCGAACCAATCTTTTCGAAATTTTTAAAATATCCTAATTATTTTTAGTGAGAACTACAAAATTCTGTAGATTAGCATGCCCTATTTTAAACATCCTTGTTATTTCTCGTGACAATTATGACCATCTGTAGATTAACGTAACCCACTTGGTCCTGTATGAACACACATCATCCCAGAGGGAAAAAAGAAAAGTACATAAATAATATATTAAACTTGCCTCGTGTATAAGAACCGTTGCTCCATGAGATGCATCTATCAGCTCTGGACAGGGCCTCGTATCACCTGAGTAAACAAGTTTCCATCCTGGTATTCTTTTTCCTACACTGTTCATTCTCTCCGCTGCCTTCAGGACAATGCCAAATGCTTGTGGACAATGCACAACAGGGACACTGATCAAAGCCTCCAACCCTGCTTCATCTAGCACTTTCTTCAGTTTCATTAGATTTTGGAAACCCATGCCAGTGTCTCCTGGACTATCTGGTTTGTTCCAATAGCTCTGCATGCGACTGCCTCTAGCAAATAAAGTTGTTTCTATATTCATTACACCACGTTCTTCTCCCTTATCATCAATACTGATCGGACTCCTCGGCGGCAAGTCATTCTTGTTTGATCCAACTTTATCTTTGAAAGCATCCCACGACGATTCAATTGTGTGTCTGCAATCAAGGAATTGCATATCTAGTTCTTCAAGTTTTTGATATGCATCCAAAAATCTCTTTAGCTGCTTTGGCCCAATAACAAGCAAGGGTTCATGAGGAACTTCCCTTAACAACTCCCATCGCAAAGCAAGTATCCTTGCTAGACCGGTGTGATGATCAGCATGGATATGAGAAATCCAAATACACCTTAATCTTCTAACAGCATCATCAGCACCCTTTACACCAAATCTGTTCAAAGGAATTACAGAAACCATCTCCGTTAGCTGGGAAAGGAGAGAAGCAATAACAGAACCAGATGAAACTTTGCAAAAAGGATTTACCTCCTTTTCAGCTGCCCCAGTGTTCCTTCACCGCAATCAAAGAGCAGGCTTCCTTTCGAGAAAAGGTTAATATAGATAGAACTAACATTTCGATACTTGGATGGCTGAGATGAACCAGTTCCCAAAAGAACAAACTCCATGTCTTCTCTTCCTATATTCTCCAGACAACCGGGAAGATAGGACTCATGATTAATCTCATCTGTGCTGGCCTTGCAAATACGTTGGATCTCCTCGGCTTCACTTGCATCCTGCTTTCCTGAGTTTTTATCAGGTGCAGATGCATCTCCTTGCATCCAAGGTTCTTCAACCATAGTTTTATCATACGGGATAGAAATTATTACATTTTCATGTTTCTGGTACTCCACCCAGAATTTCCTAACTTGTTCAGCAGCAATCTCAATCTCAGGAATCTCTGACAGAAGTTCATTGACAACTTCTGTTGCAGTCAACAAGCTTGGGATCCCAGATTTATCCAATCCAAGCTGTGCATAAGGACGCAAATGGAACTGTAACACATAAAGGGAATATTAGAAATTTTAAAAACGAAAAGTGAGCGAACATTAACTAATAAAACAGAATATAGAACTGTTTTAAAGACAGTAAAGGCCAGATACAATTTGAAACAAATGAGGATGAACTCCACAAGAATATAAGAAGAAAATCATTTTAGCTAAAGAGTAATGACTCCTAATAATGAGTGACACAACCCTAAGGAAAGCTGAGGCTATTAGCAAGTTCCCCTGCTACTTTCAGATTTCTAGTCATCATAATGGAAACAAGGTAACAGGAAACCAGTGGACAAAAAGTGTCAAGAACAAATAGTGAATATAAATTAATAGAACACAAGAAGTAATCAGAAACATCTTGAACTAATAAATTAGGTCAAGAAGAGTTTTTGGTTTGAAAAACATCTTGAACTATAAAACTATGGATCTTACAAATTATTTGAAAAAAATGGCAATTATCTTCAGATTTGGAAAAGGCTCTTTTTTCTTGGAAGGATAGGGTGAATGGGAAGAAGGGGCAAGAAGCAATGAACTTGGAGCAACAACATTATCACATTGTTTATATTCTTTAAAAGATCAAACAAAAAAACTAAGTCTTACTCCTCATAAGAAGTGTCTATAGTCAATTGCCTCCATACCTTTAGTAGATTTTCAGCAGAAATACTTTCATAACGCTTTTGAACAGAACCCTGGAAAGAAGAAACTGATTTTGCTTAATTCCCGTTTTTCCACAGTAACTACCAACTTATCAACATAACATAGTTCAGTCTTGTAATCAATTCAGCATCTCTTCTAAAAGGAAATTATGAAATACCGACAAACCTCACATGAAGTGATGTACTCAGGCATGGAGTTCTTTAGGTGCTGAAGAGACCAAAATCCTGGAGCTGGGAAGAATTGAGGACACAAGTAATTAAGTCGTGCTGTGATTCTTGCACTGGATTTTAGAACTGGAATTTCCAAGTTCTTTCTGTGAACAAAAGACAATTAAGAAATACTAATAATATTAGTACCCAATAAGAAACAACCTCCAAGGTAGAAATCCTAAGAGGTAAGTTGATATTTGAAATAAGAATTAAACCTCACATTTCATGTCCAGCCATGATATGCTGTGCTCCAACAAATCTTTTCATCCAATTTTGGTATTCAGGAGTCATTGTGACAAGGGAAGGACTCAAGTGAATTATACAATTCACAGACTTAACAGTATTCAAGTTTTGGTCCACGGAGTCTACATAATAGGTATCGAGAGATTGTGTAGACAACAACTCCTGCAAATGAGATAGCGTAGGGCAGTCGACAAGGAGTACAATAGGACCAGGAACTGAAGGACCAAGTACATCGCTTGGATGAACCTGCATAACCAAGCAAATAAGGCTACGCATTTAACAACAAAGAGTAAAGTGGGTACTAAATAAGAAAGATGGATCAAACAGCCACTTATTTGCAAATCATGTCCTTCCTCAGAGTCTGCATATATACATTTTAGGGACATACATGAATAAATAAATTACAAGCAGGAAAAACGAAGATTTTTCATTCAACCAACCATTATATTTTGACGATCTGACATGACTGAGTGCCCAAGTTGTAGTTCACGATATTTGGGACCAGCTTTCAATCCAAGGGCAACAGCTTTTGCAGGATCAAACTTTCCCTTAATTTCAGGCAATTCACAAACATAAACCACAGAAATATCACCAGGCTTTAGCACAGGTGAAGCTTTCCCATTTGGATCTTGTGAATTTAATACAGGGAATTTCAAAATCTGATCCTTTTTCTCTTCTACATTCAACATGGAAGAGTCTTCCTTCATTTGTTGACGTACTTCTGAGCAACCTGGCTGTAGAAGAATGGCTGATATTTTGACAACCTCATTATTAAGAAGAATGATGGGTTCTACAAACTTTGCAAGATCAGCCAAGGCAACTCCATCAGCACCAGGTGCAGCTCTGAAGCTGTGAGTGTGAACCATGGCAGCAGTTGGAATGAAAGATCGCATTGCATCAACTAAATATTTGAGATCAGAAGGACCCCAAACGTTGACCTTCAAAAAGCAATAAATTACAACGATGGCATGTGGAGTATAATGGAGTAGTTCCGGGAAAAATAAAACTACTCCAAAGTATGAATGGATTATAATGGCATAAAATAAAGTATTTCAGTCATCATCATCATTTTATTATCCTTTTACGGTTTTAACTTCCGTTTTATTTTATTTTATTGGGATTTTTCTTTTTCTTTTGGGGGG
>NC_056560.1:31787316-31806637 GCF_013358625.1 Macadamia integrifolia | reverse complement strand
GTGTGCATTCATTTCTTCTTTTCTTTTTATTTTCCTTTGGTGGTGGATTCATTTACTACCCTTTCTTATCAAATTTAAGTTGATTTTTAGCCAATGGGAAACAAGATGGATGTTACTCACAGACATCCCTTCCTCCCCCATGCCAGCCAAAGTCAATAGAAGACCTGTGAGGTATAGTAGAAAAACTCAGCAAGTCAGTACTTTCCACATAATCTCTTTTTATGGCCAGCTAAACAAATGAAGTTGGATGTAGATAATATAAGCAATTGCAATTACACATTTCTATGTCACATGTTTCTGTTATGCATGCCAGGCATCTTTAGCTTTTTATCACACTTGTAACTTAAGAATCGCTGGATCAATACAGCAAACAGACAAGCAACAAAAACTACCAAAGGCTGATTTGAGGCACCAACCTGGAAGTCCACCAGCAGTTTCTGAGCATACACGAGAAAGAAAGATGTGATCAATCTGAAGATACAAAATATTATCAAGATGTATTTCCACAACAACAAAAAAGGCAAAAGAAAAACCAATCATCACCATTCTTGGACCTGGAACTAGAAATCAAAAATTTTAAATGAAGAAAAAATGCAAAGCTCTCAGCTTGCTAAATAGAGTTGCCTATGTTCTGTTGGTTGCCCTTGAAACTTTGCTTCTTCCTTGGATTACAGCTTTCCTTTTTAATAAAATTTCACTAACCATGCAAAACAAAAAGAAAAAGGAAAGAAAGAAAGAACAAGCTTTTCTACATCTGATACCTTTGATAATTTTATCTTATGTTCCGTGCAGAAACGTTGCAAACCCTGTGACAAAAGAAACTAATCAGGAATGAAACCCCTCAAGAGGTGACAAGTCATGCATCATTTTCTAAGCTAGTCCATCCAGAAAATGTCAAATATTCAAATTATGCTTGAATTATTTTTGGATGGACCTACATATGGGAAGAGGTTATGGATTCTAATGTAGGACATAATATTGGATATGCACCACACCATATAAAAAGTCCCAATTAATCCTCTACTCAAAGGCACTCTTCTGAAATATGTGTGGGTTTCAAACACGAAATCTTCCAGATTAATATGCATCAGCATCAAACTACTCTCAATATGAACAAAATAAAGAATCCAAACTGATCCTAGGTAATGATTACTAATCCACATGGACCTTAGCATTGGAATCTACAGGATCCCACTACCTAGGCATTTTCCCTTGTTACTTGGTTGTATTAATAGTATCAAACACCTAGCAGTTAGACTTGTAGTAAACTCTAGATGTATAATGGGCAGAATACCCTAGGGGCCTAGAGCAGGCATGTATTCTACTGAAGACCTAACCAAAGATTTTCTCTGGTGTTCTGGTTTGTCAGTTGGGGTATTTCTCCATTACTTTCCACTCTACCTACTATTCTATATGTTTTAATCATCATATGGAGAATTACATAGCTCGATAGGTGTTTGTATCCTCAACAGAGCAGCGTAAGGAAGGCGTTAAATCTATAATCCACTTTTTGCTCCATTTTCCTTTTATTTACTCCCTTCGTCCCACAAAGATAGTCCTTTTTTAGGCTTCCCTCTGTCCCAAAATATTTGTGCATTTTAAAAACCAGATATGAAGTTTTGTTGGATGCCCCATAATGCCCCTACTTATACATCCATACATGTATTGCATTCACTTGTTGTAATTGTTTCTCTCTATTACATAAGCCAAACTAATAGAGTAATGTCAAAAACAATATTTGAATTAGTGGATGATTAAAGCATTAACAACAACACCTTAAAATGTGGGTTATTTAAACAAGACAGCCTTTTCGGGAGGGACTATGACATTTGGATCTGCTTTGCATGGTGTTTTGGATTCTGTTAGGCATCCCCACTCAGTTTCGCATCCCTAACTGATTCATGGATGGCCAGGGGTCTTAGAAGAAACGGATCTACTATGGAATCTCTTCCCTTTTGCCTTAATAGTTTAGAAAGCAGGAAACAATAGGAATTTTTATGACAAGTACTTGCTGGGAACCAATTCAACTGAGATGATTCAAAACCTTCTCTTTTTGGGGACCTTCATCTTATCCAAGTTCAAGAGGACCATGCATTAAGATATATCCAATGAATTGAAGTTAACACAACCATTTGCAAATGTGCTCAATCAATCTCATGTGGAGATGTGAAGCATGAGAACAAATTTTCAGCAAAAACTTCCCATTGCAAAATCAGATCCTTTTTCTCCTATGCTCTCACATACTCCTTAGTATTGCTTACTAGATTTGAAGAGTATGATATGTTACTGTAAGTACAAAAACCAGCATTACCATCATGACCTTTTTTTGTATATACCTACTCAGGTCACTCTAAATGATGAGATGAGAAAGGAGGACTGACCTCCGTGAATCTAACCCTTCTTAAATTAATGAGTTCTGTCTCCCACATTCATAAGTTATTTCCTAGTTTCAGGTGAGTAAGTTCTAACAAACACCAAAATTCAGGGCCGCATATCTGAATGATGACAAATTCGCACACAGACTAAGAAAAGGGCGCATAGTGAATTATTAGTTTAGTCAAACCTGATAAGAAATGAATTTGCCGACTAGAACCTAACAACCATGGGAACAAACCGAAGGAATAGAATAGGTTCTTCTAGCAAATAGTCCCACCACATACCTCTCCAGCATTGAATATAAATCTCTGTTTGTCAAAGAATAACAAAACTGATGAAGAAGTGTCTTGTGTATCCATTCCAGTTCCCAAAATCTGTAATACAGAGGTCAGAAGGTAAGAGTTTAACTCAGTAACCCAATTCCGAAAAGTCCAGATTCCACAACACCAAAATGGCCATCCTTAACAGAGATACACACTGAGCAACCCCAGTTTCTAAAGCGCGCCAATGTTCAAAAGTCAAAACAAGAGTTGAAATATAAATTTTTTGGAGAAATCTATAACCAATATCACAAAACCAAAATTTTGGCGAACCTTTTACCTGAACATAGGATACAGTATTCACGGGATTCAATTTCCGGACCTTCAACTGAAGATCCTTGGGCCTGTCGCTCTTATCTCTCCCTTCGGCTCTTCTCTTATTGAATCCAATTGGCTTAGCCTCTTCCATTGATTGCTCTCCAGTCTTTGCTTCTCTGAGAGTGCTGTTGCTTCTACTCTTGGGAGGAGGTGGAGGATGAGGTTTTCGTTGTCTTCCGGCCGACGAAGATAAGACAGTGAAGGGAAAAGCAAGCTTTTGAGGGGTCCTGTGTTTGAAGAGAAGAGGAGAAAAATAAGGTTTGAATGAGACAAAAGGAGAAAGGTAAGGAGCTGAACGATTTGCAGAGAAGAAGAGTTTGAAGTTTGCGATTTGTGGCATTGTTTTTAGGAGTAAGTCCGAACGTGAGGGGTTTAAGGAGGGGATAAGTAATACGCAAGGTCCGAGGAACTGGAATCGGCAACCGAATCCCATTTTTCCAGAATCGGAAGGTATCAATCTGAACCCTAGAAAATCTAAGGGGGCATTTGGTTCGAATTATCCATCGGACCAGATTCGAGGGATTCAAGATTCTGGATCTAACTCATATGAATGAGTTTCTTTGGAATAATTTCCTTTTGGTAAAAAAACTGTTTGGTTACTCTGATTCTGTCACTTGATTCTAAGTGGAAAATTCTTTGGTTAACATGATTCTGTCACTTGATTCTGAGTGAAAACTGTTTGGTTACCCTGATTCTGGCCATTAATTCTGAGTGTAAAACTGTTTGGTTACCTTTGAGTCTTTGAACCCATGTTCTGTTGGAAAAAAAAAATCCTAAAAACAAAACCAAAAACTAAAATTTGTTCCACACATGTACTTTATTTTTAATTTTTTTCTTTTTCCTTTTTATGGTAATATGTGAAAAAAAATAAAAAGAATGGAACTCGTGAACTATTAAGTCTAATAGTGTAGTGCAGTAATTTATTTATTTTTTTTTATTTTTTATTTTTTTTGTAAATTGAAGATGACAAAAAGAAGAAAATTACAAGGCATGATTGTATTGTAGTTTATGTAATCGAAATAGGTATCGTGTGTCATATACTTCAGATCTGAAAATTGCCCAAACTAGTGCATGATTTGGTTTATGGAGATAGATATGCTTCAAAGTGGGTAGAAACAATAGTCTCCAATGACTTATACAAGTAATATAGGTCCTTAGGACCAAATGAGAGAAGAAGCATGTAAATGTATAATATAGTACTGAGTTCATCCAAGTACTAGTAAATGATAATTAAGTCTTTCTATCCAAAATAAAAAAAAAAGGATAATGAACTCAATATCATTACAATGGCTTCGGACTTTTCTTTTCCAAAAAATTCCCAAAAAGTTCATCCTACATTTTTGTTTAAATCAAGCTGCGTCAAGAACATCTCTCAACATCCTCATATGACCCTTCGATTCTTTTATTACACCGTTCAAGTATCCTTTGATATAGTCTAATGAAGGGGAAGGAGATGATGAAGTTGAGGTTTCCGAGCATAGGGGCCTAGGTGGAGTCTGGTAAGTATCATAACTTGGGCTTGAACTTGATATCCATTTGAACATTCCACAACCTTTGTTTTCTACCTATAAAGCAAATATAATCATCTTATAAGAATACAAGGAAATAAACATTCAAATCTTAAACATTTGAAAAAAAATAAAATTAAATTAAATAAAAATTTTAAGAAATTCATACCCCAGTTGATTGTGGACAACACCAAAAATATCGACCATAATTTGCACTTGTTTTCGCAGTTCTGACCTTACATTACCGTTCTCACACTCACACATCTTAAGATGGTCAACCCACATGAAGAAGGGGCAATTCATTGAACATTTAAAAAATTTCCTTCCAACATGTGACCCTGACTTAGAAGTGAAAATCGAGCAATCTTTCCCACAGTAATCACACTTTGCAATAACACAAGCGGACATATTCGATGTCATCTGTAAGTTAACACAAACATTTTCAAGAGAGGAAATATGCATAGAAAATACTATTAAGTACGCCCCTCATCTGAGTGTGATAGACAAAAAATAGGAGACTTCAATGGCACAAATTTTATACCTCTTAAACAAGAATTGAAACTAATATATAATGGTGGGAAAGGAAAGAAATAAAAGAAAAAAAATGTGATCAAGATTCACCTCATCTGTGTTCTTCAATTGTTGCATGCACCTGTCTCCATCACTTATCATGAGGAAGGTTATAAGGACAAAGAGTGTTAAATACATGCCATTTCTGCTCTCTCTCACCAATTTTCTCAATGGAGTAATCTGGGTCACCTATGCGCTCCCTATTTATACCATACCAAAGAACCCAAAATATTATGACAAATAAGAATGATGTTGTCCATACTTAAACCTTGAAATCATTCAGAGAGGAACATACAAAGAACCATTGTCTTAATATTTCTTAAGACTACATGCCACCATTGTCACAGACTTAACATAACATCAAGTTACATCAACCAAACAGATGCATTTTTTATTAAAAAAAACCATTGTCTTAGAATGTCCAAACACTTCCTTTTGTCACCTCAATTCTTCTCAATCTCTGGCAAGTACATCTCAAGCAGATTTCGCCTATCTTCTACTATTGTTTCCAAGAAGATAATGGCAAAATTCTTCTTGGCCATGAAATATTCCTTGGCCTTAAATTTTTGTTCAAATTGAGGTCTGGAATGGCAACAACAGCATCTATAATTGTTCTCCCAAATTCAGACTGAGATTCACTCATTACCATCTTTTCGATTGAGTTAGCAATCGATTTTAATGGACTTACCACCTTTTCAGCTGCACCCTTCTTCCTCTTTTCTCTACCACTGTTGACAGACCCATGAGGTCTTCCTCGAGAACGACTGGTACTACCAATGGGAGTGGAAGGAACACTTTCTTCAGGTTCAATAGGTTCATAGTCAATACCATCAATGTTCCCTATTCCCTCAACCTGAGTACTAGTCACATCCATCATAACTTCAGTGGCAGCTTCAGAGGGGACTGTTGAATCATTCCCAGTTGCCATCTCTTTCTTTAGCAAAGCTCCAACTTCAAGGTGAATTGGGAGCACACTATGTTCCTTCCAATACTTTTGTTCTTTTTTCTAGCAATATAAAAGACAATGTCAATGTGCTTATGTTTTAAGTAAGAAAAAAAAACACAATTATATAGAAATTATAATTTAAAAAATTCCATTATACCCTATAGTCATTCCAGAAGTGTTGAGGAGCATCAAATCTCATATCAGATGCATTCCAACCCAATCCACTTTGCTTTTGTAGGTCACCCAATGCTCTAAGCCTTTGCTTCCAAATCCGGAAATGGTTTCTCACTTGTTCACAGTCGTAACTAGTGAATAATTTTCCTTTCAGTTGGTTGGCAATTTCAATGAACTACTATTTTTTCAGTCCATTATCTCCACTCTTACCACTCTTGTATTGCTTCAATACACACTCCAACATGTAATGAGAAACGGTACTAGGCCATGAAGCAATGTTCCGTGACCTACTATTAGAATCTCTTGTTGGTTCCATCACATCAAAATTAACAAAATACACCATAATACAATACAATGTGAGTATATTTCATAAATACCAAGTAATAATAACAATTACTAATTGGGAAATCTATAGACCTAGCATTGCAATTTAGTTAATCGTCCACATACATGCATCCCACAACACATAATTTTAAACCAAGTAATAATAACAATTACAAATTGGGAAATCCATAAACCTAGTATTGCAATTTAGTTAATAGTCTACATACATGCATCCCATAACACATAATTTTAAACTAAGTAATAATAACAATTACTAATTGGAAAATCCATATACCTAGCATTGCAATTCATGCATCCCACAACACAAAATTTTAAACTAAGTATGTTTAAGTTATACAGTCATCCCAAACCATGCAAAAAAAATTAAAATTATCCACATCAGAAATACATTCCAAATAGATACTCAATCAATAGCAAATATTTCAGTTCATAAATACTCAATCTGAGTAGGACAAATCGTCTGCCACCCAATCAGCCCACATCTGGTCTGCAATTTGTTCTCGAAATAGATCCCAATCACCATTCTCCTACACATGATCCTCTCCATCAGAACTATCGTCTTCAACATCATCATTTACTTGGTGAGGGGTAGATTGGGTATTAGTACTATCTTCTTCACCCTCTTCATCCTCTTCATCAAGCCATCGCTCTTCTTCTTCAACATTATTTTGTGTAAGAATGTGGTTGTGCAACAGTACACATGCCAACACAATTCTTACTTGTGTTTTGAAAGGATATTCTGGTTGGTTTTTCAAGATCTTGAATCTTGACTTCAGGAGGCCAAATGAACGTTCAATCACGTTTCTTAATTGTGAATGTCTCAGGTTAAACAATTCATTTTTATCACTTGGTGACTGATCACAATTTCTCTACTCTTTCAGATGGTACCGAACATTTCGATATGACCGTAAGAACCTTGCTTGGTTAGCATACCCAGCATCAACGAGATAATATTTACCTCATGGCACCACCAATTTCCCGTCACCATCTCTGTGCAATGCATTGTCTAAGATTCGAGCATCTGATGCTGACCCTTCCCAACTAGAAAGAATGTAAGTATATTTCATGTCAAAGTCACAGGCAGCAAGAATATTTTGGAAAATATCACCCTTTCTATTACTGAACCTCGGATGGTCGCTTAGATGCACCCACGCAGGAATATGGGATCTATCTATGGCTCTGATGCAATCCTTGAAATAAGGGTAAAATCTTCCTTCATTACTTGTTATTCGATGATGTATTGCGACACTTGGAGGTTTCAATAGTATCGGATACAATTTAATTATTGCACCCAATACAAGGTTAAAGTACCGACTTACAGTCTCACCAGAATGTCCAAACTTGTGTGCAATGACGCGGTTTTTAACATTGTGTCCTACTGTCTGTAGAAATATAACTAGTTGTTCATTCACTTGCACAGATCTGCTATCCCTCAGTAGACCTTTCTCCCTAATCAAATGACTTAAACTGAAAAAATCCCTCTTGCTTAACCTTATTTGTTCTCGACAGGTTTTATCACTGTGACCGATAATTCTCTCTGTCTCAATAATACCGTGTAGGGGTTCACAACAGTATGGCTCTTTGTTCAGATATTTTTTGATATACTGGTCTACTGCTATAACAACAGCAGTTGCAGCAAAGATTATGATTTTCCTTCACCTCTTGTAGCCATCATCAAACTCCATTGTAAAAATAAATCTACATTCAAATTAAACAAATAATAAATTGCTGATCATGATTAATTAAAATGTTATTTTATAATTTTTTAATACAGGCACTCAAACCCATGATTAGTAAACTTCCAGTGTTTACCAATCATAAAAGTGATAATGGGATAGAAAGATCCAATATTCAGTCACATATTGTTGTTCATTCAAGCAACATTCAATGAATAATTTCATTGCAAACAGAGCATCAATAGGAAAAGAATAGCAACAGAAAATCTACTGAAATGTAAATTCCCAAACTTTGATTCACAAATCACTATCAATATTGAGGACAGACAAAGCAACCACTTCCTTCCATAAACATACAAAGCAACACCAAATCCATGCGATTTTTCAACTTATTTGACAATCATGACAAGAGTTCATGTTAGAAAGTGATTTTCTAAAGTTAAATGGGTTTGATGAGAATTCAAGACAAAATTTTGGCTCAGTAATCTTATTATCAATGGCAGAGCTCAGGCATAGGCTCCAGATCCAATAGGCTAGTGCACCCCCTTAAACCCATCCCAAAGGACCCAAACCCATCCAATTGCCCAAACCATGAACCTGCTTAATTACAAATGGATGAAGCATGGACATGCCTATCCCAGCCCATTTAACAATCAGTATAGATTGAATCCCCCAGATCAATCTAACACTAACAGTGGCCATTGTCTCTTTACTCCAAAAATAATTAAGGTTTCTATGAAAAAAGACAATAAATAAGGGATAACCTAATGAAGAAGAAAAGGGTAAAAGCAACAGTACTTTGAAACTCCTGGCTAGGAGTAAGACACCAATGTATGGATGGCATCATTCAGAAAATAAAGTACCAGATTACCAGTACAACCAACAATCTCATTTGTTTTTCTCTCTATATTAAATGGGTAGATATTCAATAACATGAAAGATATGCGTTGATACTTCAAACCTGATCATTGACATACCTCAGAACAGCTGATGCAACTCAAAACATAGTTGTACCTTTAAAGAGCGACACAATCTACTAAATGGGAGCTTTTGACTTTGGTTTGGGTATCTAAAGGATGGGCCATAATACTGAAAACAACTATGCTAATCTTAGGCTCAGGCGAATCTTCCAGTAGCACTACACAGATGTTCTGTTTTAACTACCACTGTTGCCGCTACTACAACAGAGACCTATAGATTATGGACATTTTAATGGAGCAGATGTCCACAAGGTGATGTTGTCTTCTTCATATGCATCTTCTCTTTCTAATGACTATTCCCTTTATTGGTGAACAAAGAAAAAAAAAACCTATTTTGGTTGTCTGGCAACAACATCATGGGAAGCTGTAAAATTTGCTATTTTTTAAAAGACACATCTCTTAAAAATGTTGACAAAATAGGAAGACATTTCATGAATTTATACACAAAATATTTCTATTTGTAGAAATATATATATTGGAATAAAAATACCTGCCACGGTTACTTCAGGAATCAATCCATTAACAAGGAATCTAAAACATGGAACCTAAACAACTATCATGCAAAACCCAAATGCTGAAAACCTATCAATATCAACAACGGCAGACAATGAAAGGAAATAGAACTGAGAAACTTCCAAATCCCACACAAACATAATATAAATGGCTGTGATTAGTAGAATTTTAAAGGATAAAAGTCAAAAAAAAATCATTAAACAAAAAAGGAAATGATCTATTTGATGCAGAACCTCCTTTAGCTACTACAGAGAACTTGCTGGTCTTGTGGAGTCTTGAATCTTCCTTTTGTTTTTGAGGGAATAGGTTAGACACTTCAATGGCAAAGTTTCCGTCTCAGAGGAATAGGGCAAATCGAGAGCAAAGAAACCTGCATACAACAAAAACAAGTTATCCGAGAGAGGAGTAGAAGCAAAGCGGGAAAATAACTGTTATGCTATATTTGAAACTTCAAATCCCCAAATTAGGGTTTCAGATCTTCGATTGAAGAGGATAATGGACCATACCGCAGACTTCAGATGGATTTTGCACTACCCTCGATAGCCGATCGTCTAAGCCAAATGTGTAAACCTTACACAGTGAAATAGAAACCTAAGAGGCACACCCTAGATATGAAGGTAACAACATAAAAATTAGAAACCTAAGCTCAATAATATGAGTAAAACATAGACGAAGAACAAGAAGAAGAAAACACATAAAGAGGATCAAACGCACCTTGAATACAGCATTGGTTTTCAGATGGCTATCGGCTGCGATCGTCTTCCATGCAAAGCGGGTAAATGTGTGACAAAAGAAAACACAACTGAGAAGCAGAAGAAGAAGAAGGAGGAAATCTCACCTCACGTTTTCACTTTCACCGGAGAGTGTCGATCGGCTTTTAGCGAATGAGGGTAAAGTGAGGGAAAAACCCGATAAAAGTTGATTCACTCTAATTCTCTACCTTTTATATGAACCCTGGAATCCCTTGACTCGATTCCGGATTTACCTATTCAGGTTAATCCACTTGAGTCCTGGGTTTTAGTGTAAATGGGTGATTCAGTTGAACACGCTGACTCCGGATCAGTTGCTTTAAAATATGAACCAAACGGTTTAATTTAAATGAGAACCTAAAACCCTAGAATCTGATCCGATGGATAATTCGAACCAATCGCCCCCTTAGGTTCCTAGTCGATTTAAAGTGTACATTATTAATATTTAAAACCTATATTGTCCACTCGTAACTTCTAACTCAACCCCTACTCAAACCCCAGTTGAATCCCCCCATTGAGACTCAACACAAGCCACACAGAGGGGCACCAATATGTGATAAACCCCCTCCACTTACAAACTTAGTATGGCCTCCATTGACCCTTACACATACCCTACCTATAACCCACACAGGCCCCACACACTGACCCCCTTTACTAGGCTTTGTAGGGGGTCACCGGTTGGTGACAGTACCCCTTGGTGGGTGAGGCACTGGCTACAAAACCAGGGGCAAAAACTCCTTGTCAAGCACTCCACCGGTGGGTGCCACCACTGCCAGTGAGGGTGATTCTGCAGAATTTCAGCAATTGCTAGAACCCCCACTTGGCTGCTGGGTCCCTGCTTCTTTAAACACTTTTCTCACTCCCCCATGGTCCTTTCTACTGTATGGACATACCCATACCATAGGGGTAAGATCCTAGTGGTTTCCTCCTCCAATTCAGCAAAGACAACTCACCAATACCCCACACTTGCATTGACTTGCTGAAATTCAGCTGTACACAATGTTAATACTGTTGATTCGGGTTTCTCCTCATGGGCAGCCCCACAATTGGACATGGGCAGCAACAGGAGTATAGCTGTACCTTACCTCAATCCAAACTAAATTCTAATTGATGAATCCAATTAAGGATTAGAGAGGGGAATTGAGAAATCATACCCGTACATGCTTACCTAGCTGAATTTCAGCAATACACAGGCAAGAAGTCTACTGACTTGAGTTTCCCAACCTAAACAGTCACTCAGTTGGTATTAAGCATCCTTAAAAAAAAGGGATGCGTTCTATTGCAGTCCAAATTAGGTTTCAACTGCAAAATTAGATAGGGCTGAGAGAGAGAATTCAGGAAATAAACCCAACTTTGGCTTTTATTCTACTGAACTCCCAAATTGGTGAGCCAATTGAGCAATTAATTATGTAAGACCTCAATTCCCACATTCAATCACATGATCCCATCCCCCCCCCCCCCAAAAAAAAAAATTTAGAGGGTTTCAGAGATGGGGTAGAGATGGATTTGGGTCTCTAAACCACTTTATTTCTCTAATTTCTTCTCTGAGATGGTATTCCCATACATGCAAAGCATTGTACACAACTTATGGGTGGGTACAAGGATGATGTACAGATATGTACACACCCTCGATTACAGGTACAACATACATGCAACACCCATTCTAAAATTCAGCAACTTATTATAGCCAATTCATCTATGCAACTGGGTTTCCATCTCTGAGATAGGAATCTCATGCATGCAAGGTCTGAATTGAAACCCATTATTGGGTGACTGCAGAGACAAACACAAGGTTTGTACACTAATTTTATTACATGCACACCAAGTCTACATTACCAATTTAAGTGCTACAGTTGAGTTTCTAGCTTAGAGAAAAGGAATCTCTTGCATGCTGTCTCAAACCCAACTGTAGAAGAGTGTAGAGATAACATAAAACCTGAATACTATCCTAATTTTATAGCAACAATATACATAATATCTTCATTCAACAGAATCAGCAAACATGGTAAAGTGATTTCATCTTTGCATTTAAATCAGCCTAATTCCCAGGCATATAGTCCAAGGTCCCAATTATGAGTGGTTGCATGCTTGGGAAATGGCTGGGAACTTGGCTGATCATACATGCACCCTACTGAATTGAGAGTAAATCAAAAATAAATTACTCATCTTGGCATGTGAATTATATTCATGCAATCCCTGCAGCTGAACCACAAGAAGTTCCATGCATGCAATCCAAAATTCTCAATTCTGGGTGGATGCATGCTTGGGAAAAAAACTTGGCTGATTGCACATCTATGATACTAAATTGAACAAATCAGAGATGATACTCTTACCTCAATTGCAGGTACAGTGGCTGGAGCAAATGTAGCAACCATGGATAGCAGCCTCATGCACATGCACCATCATCTTCTTCTTCTTTTTCTTCTTCTTATACTGGTTTTATTCACCCACTAAGGGCCTATTCGGTTAGGGGCTTTTAAAAATAAACTCATTTAACCCCTTGTATTTCTATGTGGGCCGACCTGATGCTTTGCATGTCAAGTGCTAAGAGACCAGTATAAGATGCCCTATCAGCTTATGGGACTGGTTGGTCCATGCCTGTGAGGCAGTGTATTCCACAGACACTTAATGTAGTTTCTAGCAGTACAGACATGGGTGACTTGCCGGTAACCTGCGATATGCCCACCAAGGAATCATCAGCTCTAAGTCCTTAGGCCAGCTGTGTGTGTGACCTTGGGACCACGGAGTCGACTCATTTCACCTTCTTACCTGGCTTACTATACATAGACCAATTAGGTTAATCTTGCCCTCTATATACACTCCCTTTCTCGAGCAACCAGCCCAACTGTCCTCAGTACACTGTTATGACCTGACACCTGAGGCAAGCAGTTGTGTTCGGACACAAGATGTCACACCTTCTATCCCTAATCCGATTGTTCACTGCATAGGTTCAACGAGATACTTGGTTGTAACATCTTTGTAGTTGATCTGGTACCGATTCACTTCCACTGACCACTCACAACGTTCTCCCTGTCAAAGAATAAGGGAAGGTATTATATTTTCTTCTTGTATTTGTCACATTGGGTATAGATGTGAGGGTACAATTACAATACTACTGTGGATCCACCAATTCTGGTGTTTCACTTTGTTACTCAAGTAGGTTTATTGATCCTGATGTTGGGTAGCATCTACCATTGACTAGAAATGATTATAATCTCATTATTGATTATAGTGGAAGATTTATTTGGATAAGATCTAATAGTTTTCCCCCTTACATTGAGAAAAGTTTTCCATGTTAAAAATTAACCTGTTCTGTTGGGATTTGTTAGATTCATTTTATCAACATAATTAACTTTTTGATAGATGTATTTCCATTTATTTACACACGTGGGAAAGAGCGACAGTTTGTTTTTACCAACAATCCACACTTTTAGGGGGATCATGGACTGATCGCATGTGAAATTTTATACTAATAACCATATACGCTCCCACAAAACAGCATAACCACCCCTCCCCCCAAAAAAAAATACCTCCTAATCCCCATCTAACCAAGATTCAAGGATGGAAACATCAAAAAAAGAGAAGAGGCCGAAGCACAAGTATGACAATCGTTTGCAGTGAGGCAGTGAGATACAGTAAGCATCCATCGGCTGAGATTCATGGCCGAATCCTCTCAGCTGTTTGATGTTCACTGCACCTCACCACTCACTACAGATAATTTGGACTCGATGCACAAACATTTGAGGAAAGAGCAAAGAAAGAGAATATAAGAAGTGGCAGTATTGATTGATTTACTAAGGGGGTATTACCAACTTCACACATGGTATTTGAGGCTGCCGAATAGGTCTTTATTTACTACTCTACATGACACCAAGACCTTATTACATTTTTTTTCTTTCTTTTTTTGGCTGTAATCCCATACTACATCACACATCGAGGGGGGATGTGTAAGAATAGGGGGAGAGCGGAAAAACACCTTTTGTAAGGCATACAGCTTACTATACAATGCAATGTGCATTAAAGCATAAACAGAGAACGCAACCTTTGTTCTTACCGCAAAAAAAGAAATCATTTGTAAGGCATACAGCTTACCATACAACTGTAGGCTTTTTGGCTTCTGCTGCAATTCAAACAAAGCGAGAACTAATTCAAACCGTTAAAATTATATAAATTACACACAAATATAAAGCCACAATTGGACAGCAGAGACCTAGGTCAAGACCCTGCTTAATTCTGGGGCATTCAAGACCTTCACCAGATGCACATCAAACACAAACGCCTACATGGTGTTCCGGTTGAATAAGCTTTCCAAGTCACCAATTTTTCACATTACCAGTCCATAGCTTCTTATTAACTGGGTGTCAGTACAACATATCATACAGCAAACCAGGTTAAGGTAACGTAACTGTATCGCTTAGCTCCCACAACTTCACACGTCTAGGTTAAACACAAGATTACCTCAAACAAACAAGAACACAAGGGTTTCACAGGTTCAAGACCTTGTATCAGTAAAATCCAAGAACCACACCCCAAACCCCAAATCTCCTGTGCTTATTCAACATCTGCCATAAAATTGGAAAATTCAACAGCAAGAACTCAGCCAAATAGAATAACAGATATTAAAGTATGATAACATTATTAATACCAGATGGTTTATACTTTGTAAAGCTCAGTGACTGCTGTACGAGAGAATAAGGTGGAAGCAACAAGTGAAGATCCTTTACACATCCAACCAACATCCACGCTGACACTTAATACTAGTTCATTGTAGTAAAGTAATATTAAGAGGTAAAAAACATCGCTAGCTTCAGTAAGATTCGTATACCAACTTCAAATATTCTTCCCAATAAAACTTTACCTCAGTTCCAGCTCAGGAGCAGGGAACAAGATTAAAGAAAAAAAAACCATCAAGGGGCCTTGAAACTTTGAGGCTTCTTTGAATCACCAAACATTAATCACCAAAAGATCCAATCACTCTTCAACAACATTCACCAGTTCATACTCAACTAGAGACAGATTGTTGTCCTCTTTAACAACAAATTTAGCAGGTTCAGTGATCTCAACGCGTCCCCATTTGTCAACAGCCAATCTCATAGATCCCTTGAACATGTCGATTTTAGCATTACGGAGTATAACAGTTGCACCTGGCTTCATCATATCAACTGCACAAAAAGATAGAACTATCACCACCATATGTAGAGAAAGGGAGTTTACATGAAGAGAGACAGCAGAATTTTGAAGTTTTTTCTTAGACCATAATTCTTGAATAAGATCAAGTGGTGACAACTGACTTTAATCAACAACATTTTTCAGTCCTATAACAGCTAGATGCAAACGAATTCCGACAAGAAGCACACTCGCACATGAGAAATTGCAATAAACATCAGCCACAGGAAGGGGTAACCCTCAGGGATACTTCAAACACAGATCACTCTAATCATTTATAGCAAACTTGATTAGCACTAAGAGCCACATCCGATGTATTAAGACAAGAAGCTCAAGACAAGGCACCCCTAACTGAAGAGAAACACATCCAGGAAATAATTATTATATATAAAAAATAAATAAATAAACCTTGCAACAATTAACACGACATGACAAAACCATTAGCCACATATACAAAGTTGTAGGCAACCAGAGATAAGTGCATAGACAAAGTGAAAGCCTGAAAGGTAACAAAATCTATGCCCTATAGCATATCATGAATAAGCAAGATAAGAAAACTTAAGCTCCATGATGAATCCATATGCAAAATAATAAAGCAGGGTCCATTTGTTCAACTAGAGCAAGCTACTAAAGGTAATGGTCAAGAAGAAAGAGCTTAAGCTTAGTTTGCTTAAAACAACCATCTCCATCAGAAAGGGTTGCCTTCGTGAAAGTGTAAGGTCTGAGGTAGGTGTACACATTTATAACACTGATTATATCCATGTAAAGGAGCAGTTATTCATTGCTTCCAAACAATGTTCCGACATTTTATACCTTTCCTTTCCACTTTCACATCCCCCACTTCTTCCTTTTTTTTAATTTTTTGCTGCATGTGCAAGTTTCCATTTGGAACTACTGGTCCACTGTAGCTCAAATTAAAGCCATGAAACAGGTAGCTGGAAAATTAAAACTGGAACTACATCAATTTGCAGAGTTAGAAGCCTTTGCACAATTTGCTATTGATCTCGATAAAGCTACTCAGAATTAATTGGCAAGAGGTCAACGATTACGTGAATTCCTCAAACAATCCCAATTAAGCCACTCAAAACCAGGCAGTACGGGTGTGATATCCATACCCTATCCATATTTCAGGATGACCCAATTTGGGCTACTTTAATTAGCTGCCCCTAAGAGCTCGTTGCTGGGCTGAGATGTATATCAGAGTCTAAAGAAAACTACTGCTGTGGGGTTGCAGCAATTGTAAGAGATGGCAAAGAAATTGCAGTCCAAGCTGCGATCTCCGCATGGAAATGGGAAATGGCATCTTCAGCAACTCTGGATACTGTTCAAAATCCATTAATGTTTTAAAGACCAAAGAAGTAGCATTACAATCTCAACAGAAAAGTCAAAAGAAAATGACTCCTACAATGGAGCTGATACAAAAATAAGATTTAATGATTTTATATGCAAGTTTGGAAATTTTATGGCATAAGTTCAGAGGAATCTAAAGCATGGCCGTAATCCAAATTAAAAGGGATAGCTGATGAGGCTAAAGAGCTTTTCCTCGTGAGCCATAATTAGATTCAGAATAGTTAGATAAGCCATTTTTACTGCTAAAAATGGGTACTTGCATGATTCAGAAGTAAATTGAAGTTACAATGTAGAAGTCAAAACACAATCTATAAACCAACTGCAAGACAGATGGGATATTTTCCTAAGATTCGGAAAGAGCCGGATAAGAAATCGGAAGCAAATTAAACCACACAGATCTAGCATATCATTGATTACGGTTATTGATGTTAATGTTCATACAAAAACTACATCAGGCACCGAAGAGTCAACCCCAACTTTGGTTTTCTCCACAGTTCAATAGTGCATGACTGTCATAATTAACAACTACAAAGTGGCCAGAAACAGTACAACTCAAGATAGCCTCATCACTACTTGGCATCAGCAACACATATCCTCTTGTTTCTTCCCACTCTACCGAGGACCATGCGTGATGTTAACTCACATGTTATCGGCCCTTCCTTATTAGCTCAAGCCACATTTTTCTTGGCACAACCCAAACATCTCTCTCTCTCTCTCCACAAAATGACCAAACCATCCACACAAATTCCCCTCCTCTTGTCACCCATAATGTTGGGACTCCAGGCATAGTCACATAAATATAAGCGAAGCTTAATTTACACAATCAAAATCCAATCTGACACTTTCAAACCTGCACAATGAATATAATTAGGATTCTATGGCAAGGGTACTCCGAGGCAAACTTCAAATAACGGAAAGCTATGGTCACTTAAACCAAATTACACAACTAATATTTAATAACACAGGGCAACGCAGGTATCACATTCTTAATATTATAGAATGCAAATGAAAGATTCATCGATTTCGCAGGAAGCTAGAGTTTACATAACGAAAACTGCCTACAACAGTTGGTGAAGCCGCGGTGAGCTAAGCCCACGCTCCAACAGGAGGTCTCGATTTCGAGCTTCCTGGCCGTTAACTTCCCCCCAGCACACCCCCTCTTTAAAAAAAAAAAAAAAAAAGGGTTTAATATCCATAGATACCTTGCGTTTGCTCCATAATATCGAATCTTTCACATAAAAACTACCTGTTCTACCAGGAAAAAGAAATAACAATAATAATCCTTATCGAGGAGACATGGCCATTTCCCAAAACAAGAAAACCAGCTCCTACGAACGAAATCGATTACCTAAAATGAAATGGAACTCTAAGAATCAAATAGCAGGAAAAAAGAGAGGAAAAGATGCAGAATATTTAAAAAGAAAATACCTTGCTCGTTGCGAGCAGTGAAGATAACACAGCCGGTATCATCACCGACAAGACACTCGGCGATGCGAGTTCCGCGAAGATGCTGAGACGCCGCCCGACCTTTCTGCAACACCGTGGTCGAACTCACAACCTTCACCGTAAGGGTATGACCAGTCGTCCCTGGTTTCAGTTGATCTACTGTCGTGAATACAGGCTTCCTCTTCGCTGATGGTTGCTGAGCCGATGCCGTCGTCGTTCCTGTCGTCGCCATTGCAGATGATAAAATACCTAATCCCAAAATCCTGTAAAAAATGAGAGAAAGAAATACCCAACCAAACCAATATATCTCTCTCTCACAATAGGGTTTTCTTTTCTGACGTTCCCACTTTTCAGTCTCTCTTTATTCGATACTCACTCACTCGCCCCTTTTCCTAATTTTTGCTTCTCTTGGTTTTGGGGGAAAGAGAAAGGATGACTAGGAATTTTGTTTTTGGATTTGATTTGGGCGTTTTTATAATCTGTATCCTCTCTTCGCTGGACTCATGTATTGGTTCAATCCTAACCGCCTGATTAGCATAATTTTGTTGGTTTAGACATTCTATAGAGAATCCTGTGGTTGTGATGCATATATATATATATATATATAATATAACAGTATCATTAACCAATTATTAACCACTTGATCTGACAATTGGCATATCTTAGGATGTTAGGCATGATGGGTGAAGAGGAGTCAAGTTTCAACTAAGTTGGTTTTCTAAAACAAGAGGACTCATCCAAAAATGATCAATATTCCTAATCCTCATCGATGAGGAAGGTGGAGGCCTAGAGGGGATTTACCTACAGGTTCTTCAACATTTTAGTTATCATTGTAGGCCTGTTGTAACCATAATGTTCTCCAGTTTACCATTCCCCCCCCCCCC
>NC_056560.1:31784626-31787296 GCF_013358625.1 Macadamia integrifolia | reverse complement strand
CCCCCCCCCCCCAAAACCTAAAAATAAAGCCCATTGAAAATATACGTATGAGCAAAGGGCTAAAGAGAGCGCACATAGAGGCATCAACATAGATGTAATTTCTTATTTCATGGGGACGGGATGGAACTTTCACATGCTCACACAAAAACCAAACAACCATGTAGCATTCTTTTTTCCATTAGATTAATAGGAAAATAAGCTTGAAAGACAAAATGGTCTAAGGGTGTCAATAGAAGTGAAGTGACCTGGTGTTTTTCCCCCTTAATTTTTCCCCCTCCATTCTTTCTTCTTTATTAAAGATGTGTTAATTGATTTCTTCTTTTTAATATTCTTCTTCTTCGTCTTATTATTTCCTCTCTTTTTTTTCCCTTGGGCTGCATTTGGTTGCAAGGGAAATGGGAAAAGGAAGGGAAGTGAAGGGAATGAAATTTTTTTTCCCTTTTGAGTCATTTGGTTGCAATAGAAGTGAAGTGAAATTCATTTCCTAGAGTTGTTTGGTTAGATGTAAAATAGATGTAAAATTTAAAAAAATTGAAAATGCTATATATATTTACTAGAAGAGGCAAAAGGATTTTCTCATACTAAGAAGGAGAAGAAGCACAAAAGAACTCCAATAACTATCATGGCAGCAAGTCATTGGGCAAAATTATATCACATTTTAGTTTTTTCGGTATATGATTTGGTTGACATTTTATATTATCATCAATAGTAAACAATCCATGCTAACCATATGAATTCTTTAATTCGTATCATAAATTAGCTTCAGCATTCACCTCTATTGAATTGAAATTAGATTGCTTCCTCTACAGGCCACACTGATTTTGGATTCAAGAAGAAGAAGGAAAACAGAAGTTGAAAGTTCTCTGAGGTCTGAAATATGTGCGAAAGACAAATTGAAAACCGAACAACTAATACTCAAGCATAATTTCATCAAAACACACACACACACACACACACACACACACACACGTAAACTGAAACCCAAAGGGAGAAGAAATTAAAACCTAACAATTTTGTTAATCATCAAGCAATCGATTAACAGTAGAAAATGGGTTAGAATGAAAATCGATCAGTGACTGATTAAGAAGATGGTGAGACAAATTAGAGAGAGAGGAGAAATAGAAGCCAATTGCAATATTTGGGTCGTTCAGGTTCACGATGGCTCTAAGAATAGTGTTACACATGAAGGCATCGAGTTCATCAAGGTGAGAGAAGATAGAGGCCGCATTAAGGACTGGGAGAGAGATGTTACAGACTCTACAATGAAAGGGAAAGGGAGAAAGAAAGAGAGAGGGACGCGATGCCAGAACCGGCGAAGGTGACGAAGAAGAGGCAGAGAGGTGGGAGAGGGTATCTTACCTGTGTTTCTCTGTCACATGTGTTCCGGTCCTTCCAAAGATCACCTCACAGGGTGAGGGTCATGAGTGGGGTGAGAGTCGCAAGAGTGAGAGAGAGATCGTGAGAAAAGGGTTTTCTTTTTTCTTCCTATTTTGTTGGGGAAATAAAAAGGGTAGTTTTAGTGTATAAGTGAAATTTTTTTTACATGTAAAATATATTTCCTTTGCAATCAAACATCTAGATTTATTTTTCCTGAGAAAAAAATTCACTTTACATCAAAAATTTGCATTCCCCTTACAACCAAACAAAGCCTTGATTTCTTCTTCTTCATAATCTTTTTTTTTTTTTTGGTTGCAGCCTATTGCTTTTATTTTCTTTTCCCACTTTGTTACCTCCTATGTATTCTCTATGCAGTTTTAACACTGAGTGTTGATGATCCATGCACTACTGGTATATTTGGAACTGCATACGAAAAAAATATGATTTTTACAATTTAAGCAGCAACAACAGATGAACAATCCCAGTAACAACTGTCCAGCGCAGTTGGTGAGCTGTGATGTGAAAAAAATCTCATGCTCACCAGGAGGTCTCATGTTCGAGTCTTTTGGCCGTTACATACTTCCCTCCCTACCTGTCAAAAAAAAAAAAAAAAAAACAAATGAACAATCCCAACCCAAGCCATAACTCCAACTTCCTCCACCTTCCCTAGGCTCAAACTCCATTGCCGACACCATAAAGATCTCAACAAAAAAAAAAATGTTAGATGCAGGTTTGCACTTTACCAATTTAGGGGTTTAAAATTGAATGGTATAACGGTCGAGAAGCCATAACTCCAACTTCCTCCCACCTTCCCTAGGGTCAAACTCCATTGCCAACACCATAAAGATCTCAACAAAAAAAAAATGTTAGATGCAGGTTTGCACTTTACCAATTTAGGGGTTTAAAATTGAATGGTATAATGGTCGAGAAGGGATTTGGGTGCTTTCCAAGACCCCAATGGAGGTCGCCCTCTAGACCAGGGATGATAGTCTTTGATTAAAAATTTTTTACATCCATCTCTCAGGATTCATACTGTAATATCCCGCTTCTTAAACCCGATCTGATTTCGCGATTGAACCGGTTTAACCATGCAGGAACCGAGCCAGAGGATATTAGAGCGGGTTCCTTATGGGCTATGATGGCACGGGTGACCTTAAACACCGGCTGGCCCGACAAGTCCGAGCCAGTGCCAGAAGAGACGGGAGTGCCTAAACCGTGTACGTGCACCTACCATAAGGCTATGTACGGATAAAACAGGTATTATATCCGTATTTTAAGGTATATACGTACGCT
>NC_056560.1:31737010-31784526 GCF_013358625.1 Macadamia integrifolia | reverse complement strand
CCTCGGCGCGAACCCCACCCCAGGCATACGATGTAGCATACGTATATACCTTAAAATACGGATATAATACCTGTTTTATTCGTACATAGCCTTATGGTAGGTGCATGTACACGGCTTGGGCACTCCCGTCTCTTCTGGCACAGGCTCGGACTTGTCGGGCCAGCCGGTGTTTAAGGTCACCCGTGCCATCATAGCCCATAAGGAACCCGCTCTAATTTCCTCTGGCTCGGTTCCTGCATGGTTAAACCGGTTCAACCGCGAAATCAGACCGGGTTTAAGAAGCGGGGTATTACAATCTCGATTTTGTAAGGGGTGACTAGGTGGAATTTCCATATATAGCTCTTCTTCTAGGTCATCCTATAAGAACGCATTCTTCGCATCCATCTAAAATAGAGACCATCCATTGCGAGGATTGCATAGGACTGAGCTTCTATCCACTTGGTGAAATAATCAATGGCTACTAAGATGAACTCATGGTCATTGGAAACTTTAGCGTTGACCTTTCCAATGATATCAATGCCCCAAGTGGAGAATGGCTAAGGTGAACTGAGCGAATGCAACTCTGTTGGTGGGATATGTCTGATGTTAGCAAAAATCTAACACTTGTGGCATTTCTTGACAAAGTCTACGCAATTTGCTTCCATTGTGTTCCAGTAATATCCTAGCCTGAGGATCTTCTTAAATAACATCTTGGCATTCATATGGGGTCCACAAAGACCTTGATGAATTTCTTCCATGATAGTTGTAGCTCGTTCCTCATCTACACACAACAACTGTATTCCGTCATAGGATCTTTTGTACAACAATTCCTCCTGGAGAATAAACTGGATGGAATATCTCCTCAGAAACTTCTTTTCTTTGTCAGTTGTTTCAACTGGATACTTCCTTTCCCTGATGAAATCCACTATGTGAGCGAACCAAGACCGACCATCCACAATGAGAGAGTTCACTGCATTCTAATAAATGGGCCTACTTCTTTGTTCTACCAATAATGGTTGGACTCTAGCCATAGGGTTGCACTCTACAATAGAATCCAAGGTTGCAAGGGCATCAACAAACCTATTATTATCTCTCTGGAAGTATTTGAATGTAATCTTCTCAAAGTGTTCAATCACCTCTTCCAGATGTTCTTGATATGGTTTTAGCTTCTCATCTCTAGTTTTTCACTTTCCCTGTGTCTGATAGATGATAATCGATGAATCACTGTAAACCATGATCCTTTTCACTGAAATAGTTAAAGTAGTTTCAAGCTCCAAAGCACAAGCTTCATATTCGGCAATACTATTGGTATAGGGGAAGTCGAGGCAAAATGATAAAGGCAAATAAATGCAATCAGGAGTGATAAGTAATATTTCTAAGCCACATCCCTTCTGATTGGCCACTCCATCTGCCATTCATTAATCGTATCTTCTTCCTCTACTGCTACAATTCCTTCATTGGGAAAGGCATCATCCATGGATATTCCATCTTCTGTGGGGTAAGCAGCCAAATGATCAGCTATGGCCTGCCCATTGATTGATTTCTGAGTAACATAGGTGATGTCAAACTCTAATAGCAAAAGTAACCAACGAACCATCTTTCTTGTTAAGGCTGGTTTGATGGGATCCATCTTTGAGATCAAGTGCACTGGGTAAGAAACCATGTAGTGTCGCAACCTTTTAGTTGCCCCAATCAATCCAACACAAGTTCTCTCCAAAGATGTATACCTTGTCTCATATTCTAGAAACTTCTTGCTGAGATAATATATGGCATGCTCTGCCCCCTTTTCTGTTTCCTTCTATGCTAGCAAAGAGCCCATGAATATTCTCCCACGGACAAATACAACAGAAGTGGTTCTCCTTCCACTAGCGGTGTCAATACTGGTGGGTTCATAAGGTACTTCTTAATCTTGTCAAAGGCTTGTTGGCATTGGTCATTCCATTATGTGGGCTGATCTTTCTTCAGCAACTTGAAAATTAGTTCACAGATTGTAGTCAACTGAGCTATGAATTTGCTAATATATTGGATGTGACCTAGAAATCCTCGTATTTTCTTCTTAGTCCAAGGTGTGGGCATTTCTTGAATTGCCTAGATTTTCATAGGGTCGGATTCAATGCCTCCTTCACTCACCAAGAAGCCTAACAAATTTCCTGTCGTTGCCCCGGACACACACTTCTGCAGGTTCAACTTCAGTTGATACTTCTTGATTCTTTCAAAGAATCGCCTTAGTACGGGAATATGCCCCTACTGATCTTTTGACTTTACTATCATGTCGTCCACATAGACTTCCACATCTTTATTCATCATGTCATGTAATATGACTGTGACTGCTCTTTGATAAGTTGCCTCGGCATTCTTTAGCCCAAAAGGCATCACCTTGTAACAATAGGCTCCCCATCGAGTGGTGAAGACTATTTTCTCATGATCCTCTGGGTGCATACTTATTTGATTGTATCCCGAGAATCCATCCATGAATGATAACAAAGCATGTCCCACCGTATTATCCACCAATATGTCAATGTGAGGTAATGGGAAATCATCTTTAGGACTTACTTTGTTAAGATCTCAGAAGTCTACGCACATTCGTACCTTTCCATCTTTCTTCGCTACTGGTACAATATTGGTCAACCATTAGGGGTACTTTAGCACTTGTAGGAACCCCGCATTCCATTGCTTCACAACTTCTTCTCTAATCTTCTCACTCCATCTGGCCGCATTCTTCGGAGCTTCTATTCTATCAGCTTTGCCTCACGGTAAGTTGGCAATTGATGCTGCACAATGTTGGGGTTGATACCAAGCATATCCTCGTAAGACCAAGCGAAGACCTCGATGAATTCTTTCAGAAGATTACTCATCCGTTCTACTTCTTCGTCATCAAGGGTAGTGCCAATTTTTACCTCTCAGAGGCATTGGTTGGTTCCTAGAGTGATAACCCGAGTATCCTCACGGATTGGTTAGGCTTTCTTTAGTTTGCATTGTTTTATTAATTCTTGATATTTATTAAGATCATCATCGAAAAAAGGAGGCAAGTCAATACTCAAAATCAAAAATTTTATTCATGAAAGAAGGAAAAATAGACTTGTCATATAAGGACTCTGGACTCTTCTCAAGAGAGGAGATTGACACAAAATCATAAACAACAAATTTGACTACCGACTCGATAACTAGCTTGATGCTTTCACTAGGGGTAATTAGGTTGGTTGACTCAAAAGTATGAGCAAACTTGAAGTTTTCCCCAATGCTTGTCCAGTTTAGAAGTGGTTCAGTGGCTTGATGGATGAGGAGATGTGGTAAAGGGCCTTCTTCTTCTTCTGAGAAAGGTGCTACTATTTCTTCAGGGGCACAATGGTTCCTCTGGACAGGTGCTCCCTTCTTCATGAATACCAGTTGATCAATCTCATGCTCTTGGAAGCCAAACTTTCTGAGGCATGAAGATAGGTGGAGACTACTCAATCATTTTATGATAATGTCCATCTTTTCGAGCTTGCTGAGGGATGCCATTTCGATACCCTAGTCACATCTTTGACCACCTTCACGAGCCTTCCCATTGCAATTAGTTCGGCAATATTACATACAAATCATCATCCTCTATGCTCTCCTCTATTTTGCATACACACTTCTTTCTCTGAAATGATGGGGCTTGAGCTCACGCAACTCTCGGGCTCTTGGCTCTTATAGGAGAGAGCAAATGAAACCTTTCAAATCAATGAGAAGAGCAGACTCTAGGTGAGCCTTATCTTCTTCTACCATTCTCTTTTCATGAGAATTCGAGGACTTGGTGCCTCCTTCGATTGGATCAATGTTGTAGGATTACCAGAGGAAGACCCAGTCTTAATCAGTGCAATTTTTGCTATCCCAGTGATGCAACTATCTTGGTTACCTTCTTTGATTAGCATTTTCTTGTTGCTCCACTTCATGAGTCACCCAATCGAACTTGTCTTGGAAGAAAATTCCAAGTCCTTGTTGCATCTTGGTGGTGGTTTCATCAAACGACAACTCCACATTTCCACAAAAGGGAAAATCCTCTCTTTCTTTCACAGAGTATCCATTGAGAGTAGGGTAGTAAGTGATGGAGATCTTCCTAGTCATCCTCAGCACTTTTTGCACTTTGATAGTTGGGGGAGTGTACCCAAGACCATTCTTCCCTTTGTTCACTGCCAAACCATACTGCTTTGGAACACCTTGACGATATTTCCCTAGCCCCATGCCAGGAAAGTACCTCATATTCTTCATCATTTGATTATCTGATTCACTGGAGGACTCCAGATGGCTTCATAGTTAGTTGGGATTTTCTCCTTTGGACCTTCTTTGGAAATGGCTGCGCAAGTCGTATCTAATTCAAAACCACTCAGTTGCACCTCCTGGTCTTGTTCTTCCCCATTATCAATGTTGGCCAAAGTATTAACCACTTCAGGATCTCCGGCCACTAAGTCCATGTTCCCCTCATGAATGAACTTCATTTTTTGATGGAGACTAGAGGACATCGCCTTCGTAGGATGCAACCAAGGCCTTCCCAAAAGCATGTTAAAAGCTACCGGTATATCAATGACATGGAAATCAACATCAAACTTCACCAGATCAATCTTTACAGCAAAGGGTAATGATGCCAAAGATCTTCCTCTTGGTATTGTCGTATGCCCTTATGGTTTGGGTGGTTGGCCTCATTTCTTTTAAGTTAATGCTGATACTCTTTGCTGATCTTAATGGTTGCACATTCAAAGTGGACCCATTGTCAACAAGAACCTGGGGAATAATTTTTTCAAGGCATTCAACTATAATGTGGAAAGCCCGATTGTATTGGGTTTCCCTAAGAAGCTCAAACTCTGAGAACATCAGGGACTGCACCGCATATGTTGCTCCTACTATATATGCAATGTGTGTCAGATTTATCTCGATTGGCACCTACACATTAGCGAGAGACCTCAAGACTGCTTCACAGTGTGAAGGGGACGCCATTGTCAATCCCCAAATGGAGATATTTGCCTAGGATTTCTTGAGTTGAGCCAAGACTGGGTTCTTTGGCTCTTTCTTCACGCTGTTAGTTTCGGCCTCATTACCCCTTGGTTGCTCTATTCCTAGAGCCTTGCCCTCGTAGTCTTTCCCACTTCTAGTTTCCATCATGTTGAATGGGGTTTTCGTAATAATCTTGGTGGGATAACTATCTTCATCATCACTGTTGGTTATGGTGATTATCCCCACCATAGAATCATCTTCTTCTGATTCTCCTTTCCTGCTTGTGGTGAGAAGTCAAGGACCTCCATAAATATACACTGACCTGGCTTGTAGCTTCTTGACCAATATGTTTTAGGAAGTGTGTCCAAGAAAATATATAAATCCAGAACATTAGAAAAAAGAGAGGTGGAGAGCGGAGGGATTTGTACATATACCCATGTTCTCATGTATGTAATACATGTTAGCGATACTTGTTCCTATAAACTAATGCATTCCTTTTTTAAGTTATAACGCATTAGGAATGTAATTACACGCTAAATGAAATTCATGAATTCTTTAAAAAAAATTAATAATATTCATAATAGAATAATTTGAGAAAAGCACATGTTCTAGATTTTTAAGAAAATATCAATTTAAAAAAAATTAATATATATATATATATATATATTGTGAAATGTTTTAAATTATATGTTAATGTTGCGGCAAGATATCGTCCTAGGCTTTTTGTGACATCATTCAAAGAGGCCACGGGTAATGATGGGAGATCGGACTTGAAGGAAGAAAGGAAAGCATGGAAAGGAGTAGAGTAAAAATAAGCACTTACTGGCTGTAGATGGCAGACCACCAAGTGAAGAGCAGTGGCACGATACGAGGATGCTTGGAAACCATTGAAAACATCGACGAAAAAGGAACACAAAGGCTAGCAGAGGTCGTCGGCACTTGCAAGACGTGCAGGGGCTTGAGCATAAGAGTCCAACCGAACAGGTGCAATGGTTTAACTCCTAATCGCTCAACCAACGGCATGATTGAGGATATAGCGGATCCTCGTTCATCAACCCATCAGTAACGCATCTTTCAATCAGTAAAAATCTGCTGCCACTTAAGCACCTGTTGACTCACAATCGCTATCTCATAAATCTGAATCACGGTCTGCTAGAAACATTTACCACCAACTCCTCATTAATATGGTGAGGATTGTAACTATCACAGCTAAAGATCTGATTTTTGCTACATCCTTTGCCAAGCAGTCAGCAATGAGATTTGCCTTCCAGAAACAATGATTGATCTTTCACTTAATAGAGTCAAGGTAAGATTTCAGGGAGATCCATTCTTGTGCAACGATCTAAGGAATTTGCCTCCATTATGAATTTTTGCCTTCTTAACACCCCCAAAGTTTGGAATATGGTTATTTGTCCAAACGTAGTAGAACCTTGATACAGATTGGCCTAAGTAAGGTTAAAATTGAGTATTAAACTCTTCTAGTTGCCAACTTAATTATCATATTGTGAATCATTGTTTTAAAAAACGGTATTGGATCAGGTATATCGGCTGATCTATATTGATATCGGTCATCCCCGATACCGATATATGCCTGATCCTATATTTGTGGAACAAGTCTAACTATGGCTAAATATGTTTAGAAAAAGATCTTTTAATGAAAATTGAGTACGAAACCGTCTAACTCGGCTGTTCCGTATAGGTATTGATACTACCCAATACCGATACCTACCTGATTCTATATCAGTTGAGCATTTCTAGTTGGGTGTAAATTTCTCCAAAAATATTTTTTAATCAAAACCAAAGGCAAATAATCCCATGCCACCCTATACGGTCGATCCGACGAATTGATATGGATATCGATACAGTTTTTTGAAACCAATAATATGAATAACTCTAGATCAGCCTACCTATGTTGCATGATCTAAAACTTTCTTTTCCCCAGATTTTCCACAAGCATTAAGAGGCAAAGATGACACAATAACTACAAAGTAATAAATTCAGAATCACCTTCTAATCAGGTGTAGTTGCACTGTATTGATAGATTTTTTTTAGCACTGTATTGATAGATTTTTTTTTCAAAAAAAAAATTCTCCTTTGATTAAATGTAGTCCCCTCCTAACATCCATTCATGTTTATACGTTCTCTTGGCGATTCCATGGAGCACTAGAGTGCAATTTCAATTTTTTATGTAATGTAATCTTGCAACTTATCTATCCTATGAGTGGGACCTTCAGTTCTGTTGATAACATCCTCTTCAATTTATTTATTTTGTTCTTCCTTGGGTAGGAATTTTGGATCTAAAATTTGCATCACATGTATGAGTAACAATGGCTTTGCAAAATTATGGAAATTTAAGGCATAAGTAAACATTTGATCGGTTGGCCTTTTTCTTGTGATCATTTCTAATAAAAGGATTCAAAAACTAAACACGCCACCTTGTATAGTTGCCCTTCCATCCATACCATATTCTGAAATTTAGAAACGTCACTCTCGATGTTAGCATAACAACAAGAAATTTGCATATTTTTTTCATATAATACAAAAACATAAGGTCTAAAATATTAAAATTGTGAACATGTTATTCAAAAATAGCAAGTTACATGATCATTTCTCCAATCTATGAACCATAGTAAACCAATTTCAATTTGAAATTAATAAGAATAAAATCATGACCCAATCTATTAAAAAAAATGTATGTTTATTTACTCAATCAACTATCTAGCACAAGATCTGATATCTAATAATAATCGATTTGACATCTTAATTTTGATAAATATGATCTTTAGATCTGGACTCTTTTCTCTAAATCATCATTTGAGTCATGCTTGACAACGGATTTTGATTAGATAGACAAAAACAACTTAGTAAGGGCATTTAGGTCTATACAATCAAAATTTAAAATATTGATAATTCAAAATAATTTAATATTTTACCTGGAGTAGCGTAGCCAATAGATCTTTTTATCCTAATGGTATTAATTTGTGTCCGGGATGAATTGTCATTTAGGTTCTAAAAGTACCCTCGTCAGAGCAAAATCACTGACATGAACAATCATATTACTGTCAAGTAGAACATTGTTTGGCGTCAAGTCACAATGAACAATTGTCTCATATAAGAACAATAAAGAAGGTAATCCAATGCAGATGTCACATCAATTACAATGTTTAATCTTTGAAGAATGCTTAACTTCCTTAAATGATCATGTGTCTGATATTTTATTGAGTGAAAGATCTAAAACTTGAAACGTCTTCAAAAGAGTCAAAGGTTGAGGAATGGCTCTTACAAACAAATTATGCCCCATAATAAGATGTTCCAAACTCTTAGTAGAGGAGGGGATTTGTCTAGAAAAATTATTATGTGAAATATTTATTAGATAAAGATTCTTCAAGTTACTGATTTCAATTGGTAGGAACCACCGACTAGAGAATTAACAAATAAGTCGAGAAATATTGACAAGAAGGAAATAAGAAAGAGTTGTTTAGGTATGGACCTTGGAGGTTATTATTATAAAGGTTTAGGAATTGTAACTCTTGACAACTTCCAATACTGGAAGGAATGATTGCATTAAAATTGTTTTATTTATTTATTTTTATTTATTTATATAAGTAAATAGAGTTCATATAAAAGAATGAGATTGCCTATTGAGGAAGGTATTTGTCCTGAAATTCTATTTCTACCAAAAAAATATTCTTTTAAGCTTTGGAAGTTTTCCTATGTCATACAGAAAATTATTATTTATTACCTTCGAAAAAGTTCCCCTCCATGCCCAGTGCGATTAAGTTGAGGAGATTTTGAATCCCATGATCAACAGGAATGGTTCCAAATATTTGACTCCTTCCTAAATAAAACTGTGATAGTGGTATTGATAGGTTGGCTTTAAAGGAGGGAAGGAGACCCACCCTTAAAAGCATTACTGCTTAGACCCAAAAACTCTAGATTTGTACAATTGAAAATTGAATATACGATATACGATATCAGAATACTCTAGGTTTGTACAAGTGCCATCAGAATCAAAATTTGAAACGCAAAGTCAAAAACAAGGCAATTATGAGTCAAAGTAGGATAGCGAATTGCCTTTGACAAAAATATCCTATTTAAAGGATAGTACTAAACAGCAATGGTAACATCCCACTAAAAGCTAAACCTAAGAATTTAGAATTCTTTTTTTTTTTTTGTTAGAGAGTTAAGAATTCAAGTCTTGCCTTTTATTACTTTTGATCATTAGTTATGCGTAGTCCATAAGATGGGCTTTTTGGAAATATTATAGGAGACTTGAAACCCTTTTTGGTTGGTCAGTGACTTTTTTCTAATCTCCTCTATGTTTTTATTTTTTTTTGGCCTGATTCTTTAAAAAGAAATTATAAAACGAACTGAAGGTACTAGGCAAAATATTTTGTTTCCTATTCTCGTAAAATGAAAACACGATAAAAATAATTTTTTAGATGACTATCAAACGCAGCCAAAGTTTTACCGTGTGATCCACTTTTGTAACCAAATAATATACGGTTATGAAGTTTAACCACTTTTGTACATATCCAATTACAATCACTCCCAAATTTATAGCTTAAATCCCTTATGCCAAGCTCTTCTTTTTTTTTTTTTTTTTCCTGATTCCCCTTGCATGCTTTCCTACCACCCTTTTCTTCCCTATTATTTTAGAATATCTAAATTACCCTTTGCAATCAGTCTCCATGGCTTTTCATACCCTTCAAAACCGGAGTCCCTTCTCTGTAACTCTCCCCTCCCCTCCCCTCCACATCTCCGCGCTAACACCACCACTAACCCGCCCGATCAAAGAGTTGGGGGAGTAGAAAAAGTGCGACTGAATAGAGTTAGAGCCAAACTCGTTCTGTTCAATAGCTTGGAAATCCAACCCATGGTTGAAATACCCAACTGGGCTGGTTAAGCAAACTTCATAGCTGACCTTCACCAATTCCGATTGGAATCAATCGTTGCAGTTGGCGCCCGGAAAATTGTAGTAATCGGTGATCAGGTCGGAAACCAGTGAGACTTGAGTTCCAAACAAGTCTGAAGATGCGATTTTCGATCATATATAATTAAATAAAAGATATGATGATTAATAGCTGTTCTTCAACGGCAAAGTTTTCACATGGAACATCTGGTCGTAGGGGTAACATGTGATATTACCTTATAAGACTTATCACATGTGACATTAATTTTTTAATCGATCACTGTGATCTCATTTCATGTAAATCTCTTTAGGACATAGAGTTTCTAATTATGTGGATTTCTATCTAAGACTATATATATATATATATATACACACATCACTACGTTGTAATATTTGAAGTCAATTAATACAATGTAGTTCCATTACTAAACATTCAACAACCTCAATTTGCATTTTTTTTCCCAGTTCTTTTTAGACCTGTTTCAATCCATTCAATAACTTCATTTAGATTTCATAACTCAAGAAAGACAAATACTAGTCTTAAACCCCTAAATCTCGTGGAGATGGTGAGGAAGGGGTTGTGGGGGCCGGGAGCTATTAAGGGTTGAGGGTTGAGGGTTGAGGGTTAGGGGGTGGTGGTGGCAGGACAGAAATGTAGAGCAAGGTTCCTCTCCCCTATGGGTAACCATCCCAACCCATCACACCATCTACTGACCACAAACTATGGATGACGTGATCATATGGGGTGGGTTAATTACCTGTAGGGGAGGGACTCAAGCTCGAGATGTAGAGTGAGCGTAAGGGTGTGAGATACACATCAAGGAGACTAGTTGTGAGGGGTAATATGTAGACCCAGAGAGACTAATTGTAACAAATAATTTAAATTTTAAAATAACAAGGGAGAAAGGGTGATAGGGGTGTATTTCTGGGGGTGAATTAAAAAAAAAGTTTGACATAAGGGACTTCGAGTAAATATAAACTAAGCATAGAGAGTGATAGTAATTTGCCCTTGAGAAAAGTATCCTATTTTATAGTACTAAGCATTAAGCAACAATGGTAACATTTCACCAAAAACTAGGCCTTAGTAGTCAGATCTTGCTTTGACAAAAAAAGAAGTCAAGTCTTGCCTCTTTATTATTTTGCTTTTGGCTCCATTTGATTGCAATGGAAATTTAAAGGGAAGGGAAGTGAAATTTTCATACTTTAAAAAGAAATGTTTATAATCATTATCCCATATGATTGTAATATTGTATATACTACTTAATTTTTTTAACCATATTTAGTAATGATATATTTTACATGCAATTTTTATTTTACATATTATAACAAAGGGTTTTGGATGCAAAGTAAAGTGAAATTTTATAACCAAATATGGAATGATTTGAAGTTAATGTTAAAAGTCACGTAGGTAATGATTACATATATTTCTCTTTTAAGTATGAAAATTCCACTTCCCTTTCCTTCCCTTTAATTCCCCTTACAACCAAACATAGCCTTTATAATTTTTTGTATGAATTTTTTCTTTTTTTCTTTTTGGGAAAAAATTTTACCATTAGTTATGAAAAAAAATAAAAATCAAGTCTTGCCAATTTATTACTTTACCATTAGTTATACTTAGTCCATTTTCATCAAAACATAAAAATTACGCGTAATCCATGAAAGATAGGCTTCACAGAAATATAATAAGAGCCTTGAAACTCTTTTTGATCGGTCAATATATTTCTACCACGTTGACACAAAGGACCAATTGCCAAGGGTTATAACCACTAAGGATTAAGTTGATCATTGTTTTGGGAGACAAGAAGTTATATTGCCTTTTTTTTTTTTTTTTTTTTTTGGATTGGGGGGAGAGGGGAAAGAGATGTAAAAATCAAAAAGCAGGGGAGTATCAATAAAAAATTAAAAGGTAGGGAAGTTTTAGTAAATATAGGCTAGTGTAGGGGAGTGATAGTAAATTCTCCATGTTTATAAAATAATAAACTTGTTAATACTTTGCTGATGAGAAGTCTTATAATTTTGTATATATATTAATTATCATTTAGAAGAAAGAATAGTAAATCTTCCTCTTATAACTTTTTTAAAATTAATGTGCACTATGGGTTGTTTTCGAATAATCACACATCACCAAAATTACCGTTTGCCAGTTAAAAGTGATAAGAAGTTTCATTGAATTGAACCTGTTGAATAGTTTGATATATCAATGCCTGAATGTCTCTGGAATATATACTACTCTTTGTATGCTAATTGATGGGCTATTTATAATTTTGTGGTAGGATATTTTTGTGGTCAATGTTAGAGAAAATGTAAAAAAAAAAAATCTTCTCCATGAGGCCTAGGGACCAGGGAGTCATCCCATAGTTGGGGTGACCTAAGGGCGCATGCCCAGGTCCTCCCAAAGATGGGATGGCTCCACAGATCTAGAGAAAATTGTAAGTCGATGGGATATTTTGTAGTTGATATATACTACCCTTGGTAAAGTTATAAGCTGCCCAACTGGTTCCCTCCCCCTTCGAACAATCTTCCTACACACTCGACATTCCCAATATTCACATACACAAATATCATACTTGATATACTTAGAATGACTCTACCCATAACCAGAAACTACATGGCATAGGCCCAATATGTACAATTACACTCCATTAATTTACTCTATTTAGACTAAAAGGAGTGGGGGACAATTGATATACCTATAATCACCCCTCCAATCAAAATATGCTACTTGGTATAGGGCTGACATAGGTAGCCTCGGACCCATGATTGAAGGGATCACCATCATACCATTACTAATCCACCCATAACAGTGTGCCATGTGTTGATGGACTCTAATGAGCACACATCAGAGTAGGATATCACTATCAGCTAGTCAGGATATTATTCCATACAAAACTTCGAGGGAAGAACCTCCTGGCGCTCACACCCATAAGAGTGTGGCCCACAATAAATGGGGAACATGGAAAACACACTTCCAACCTCTTCCTATATATAGCACAACAAACCCCATGTAAGGGGATCCGATCTCCAATTCTTCTTCTTCTGTATTCTCTGCCTTAGAACTCACATCTGTTGCTCCATATACTAAGGCACTGGAGAGTTCCCCGAAGCTTGCCTTCAGTCCTCTATGTCGCCTACATTTACCTTTCTCCTTCCAAATCATTGGCTAGGCAAGATGGACGATATCTACCAACAACAATTCTATGGATTTAAGAACCATTTCATCGAAAACCTTCCTCGTATCACTTAAACTGACATATTTCTTGTCATCCGGCTTAGAAGATTTGCAATAACCTTCTATCTTGTTGGGTAATTGTATTATAATTTCTTACAAAATATAAATTGCAATACAAAGTTTTTGCAGTAGAAACTATGATGTTGTAGTGTTGATCCTTAGTTGAAATGAGATGAGGAGAAACTTGAAATAGATTTTGAATCACCACCACAACGACTGAAGAAGCTTCAAACATAATAGAGGTTGAGTCACACGTGTAGTGCTGCCTTTAAGGTAATTGATGCCCTTTACTGCCAAAAATTGTTCTGCACCTCTACCTCTAAGATAAAACAATCTCCCATTAGAAGATAAGGCAGTTCTTCTAGTCCCTTACAGGAGCAAAAAGCTACAGCATAGTAGCCCCCCTCTAACCTTACACCAGACTCAAAGAAAATGGAAGGAAGAGAAAGACTTGTATAGTTACAATAAGTGGAAATGGACGGAATGTCAATGTGTGAATGTGTGTCTCTGCAAGGTATTTGGTTAGATTTATATAGACCCAAAACCAACCACTGCACCCTCTTGGATTCCCCAAGAGTAACCTCCAACTAATGATAAGTTAATTGGAGAATAATGTCATATGGACATGAATTGGAAATTAATTCAATTTTATTGAATTAATCACAATCAATTCCTTAATCCACCTCCCCACTCATGGTAGTGACCATGAATAGAATTTAGGGCACCCATATAATGACATTGATCATTTACCTCCATTTGGCAATAACCAACGGCATGAATTAAGAATTAATTTCATTTATGAAATTAATCCTAATCAATTCTCTTTGCCCACCTCTCCACTCATGGTAATGGCCATGAACGTACTTTAAGGTTCCTATAGGGTGTTATTGACCCTTTTCCACTACCTTGATCCCAATGGTCCCACACCATAACAAGACAATCAAAACACATAAAAGAAAGACCTCATTTTGAAACTTAAATATAATAAAATAGATATAAAATCTAACATATCTTCATGTAGAAATTCATAGGCAAACTGATAGTGCACCTTCTTAACCTTCTCTATCCAAACCCAACTAGCCACACGATGTTAAGATATATGGGTATAAGTCCTCTTTCAATCATCTTATCATACATTGAGGTGCATAAATGGTGAGCGCCATTGTTAGCATAGCCTCTGATCATGGCATTACAATGTAAGATTTAAGTATCAAAAATCCCATCCATTTAGAAATAGAGAAGCTTGGAGTTCTCCATCTTTCAAATTCGGTGCTCCCTCAAAGGAGGTTTACGGACATTCTGGCATCTTGGTTGAGGAAGGTTGTGATGATGAAGGCATGTATCTGTTTCAGCTGTTTAAAGCTGGCATTGCTGCAACAAAGTTAGAATTCTAACTTTTTGAGTAAGAAAGCACGCATTGCATTGTGGTCCAGTGTGTTAGGATTTTTATGTGGGCTTAACTGATACCGATTGATCCATTGGGCTCAAGCAATTATAAACCCACTCTTATTAGGAAACTCCTAGCCAATCTATTGTGAGAATGAATTAGGATTTTAGGGATTCTATTATAAATAAAAGCTAAATGTCCCTACAACCGTTACTTTAACACCTTCATGGTTTTGGAAGCACGGACTTCTCTACAGGAATAATGCATGTAAGAGTATTCCAAGGATGAAAGGCTGCAGAAGATCTTAGTGGTTGGGACTCCATTGTGTAGTTCTTTGTTACAATCTTCATGAGACTAATCTTCCAGCACATGGGAGAGAGTTACATGATCAATACTTATGGGATTCTAAATTTACACATAGGTATTCTTCTAATCCCATTGATTATCATATATGGGGTAAATCTATATGTTTGTGTGTTCTTGGTTTAGGGACTACACCCATAGTTAATCTTTTATGATTGGTTTATGATTCTTGTATTCTAACATCAATGGGGTTATTCATATGATTCTATGGTAAAGAATCCCCAACAATTGGAATCAGAGCCAACCATTAGGGTGATAGAATAAAGAAAAATCAAAGAAAAATTGATTTTGTAAAAGGTTTGGGTCCCAACTCATAAAAATCATAATTTTACTATCATTTAAATGTGCTAGATTAAAAACATTTCTTCACGAAAGTTGTAGAGGACAAGAAAACGGTTGCGGCAATATACCGCACATCATCAAAAGCCTTCAGATGCGTTGGCACGTGCCGTCAAAAATCGGTAGCCAGAGGAGAGAGAAAATGTTTTCGCTGGATCAACTCAGTAAGGTTTTCGAGTTAACCTGGTGATGTAGTGATTCAGGACTTGACCCAACTCTATTTGACCCAATCAAAGGTTGATTGGATTGTTGACCACCCAACCCAAAGTTGACCCGGATACCAGAATTTTGACCTGAAAGGACCTAGTATTGATATGCCCGAACCGGGTTAGCCCACTTAGGCCGAACCGTCCGGTTCAATAAAACTAAACAGGTTGGTTTGGGCAAACCAGATTGATTTTGACCCACTTTTTTTTGCAACTTCAAATGGCTCATGCAGGCAAACGGTGAGGAATATTTTACCCTGATTTTTTACGTTGAGTCCAGTTTTTCGTGCTCTTCGTTTTGATATATTATAAGCCTAGTTTTGGTTAATTTTTATGGTCTGTTTTGTATAAATTAAAAGTATGAGAGTTTTGTGACTCTTCATAATTTTTCCTCTTAATTGAAAGAAATGAAAGAAAATCAGTCTATACATTACTTGCATATCAGCATATGAACTTATTTATTGGCTAATGATCGACCATGCCTTTGTTTACATATATTTTTTGTTCATGCTTAAATAATCTCACTTTTAACTGCCAGAATGAATTTGTAGACTATTGCAATGAGGTTGAATGGAATCCACTAAAGTGGTAAAGTTCGATCTTATTGCAGTAGAATACAAATCAAAGGTCTTTTTTATTTGAAAAGACATATAAGGATAGTTAATAGCAAAGTTACTAATGTTCACCCAAATGTGACATTATCAAAGAGAAGTCAAAGTTAAAGCAAGTGAAAGTAGAATAGGGATTTCTCAACCTAGAAGATGTTGTCCATCCAAAGATGACAATATTTTTTGAAAGATAAAAGAAGTCTCACAATAATAGTAGAAACTTAAGTGAACCAATATGTTTCAGATCCAAAGGTCAAGAATGTGATTTCGGTTGACACTCTGGTTATGTTTAATGGTTAGAGATGTAACATTGGTTTTGATTTTATTGATGTTACATGCATTAATTATATATTAAATAGATTATTCTTCCTAGAGTTGAACCATTAAACTGAATGTCTTTAAAAATAGCTTGAGAATAAAGAGGTCTACATATGCCTTAAAGACTTAGTTTTTTATACTAAGAAAACTAAATCAATAGTTTGATATTATGCTTTTAAAGCAAAGATTTTTATGCTAAAATGTATTGGACAGTTGATCAATGACAATAGGGTGGATGAGTGTTTCATGGCTATGACCATAGGTTATATATTTATTTAGTATATTATTTTTTTATTCTGATTGGATTAATTCGGATTGGTTAGGTTGGATTAGTATCGATTTTGATCAATCCAATACCAAGTTCTCAAACACTGTCATTGTTCTTTGAAAATCTATTTATGAACATTAATTGATAAAAATATTTTGTTTTCTTTTATTTTTGGGCTTATGTGAACAAGTTTATATGTATTTCATATTTAACGAATTGTGTTCTCCAATAAATGAATTAATTTATGACTGATCGAACCAAGTGGGAGGATAGAATTATGGAGCGTAAGTTGTTTTATTAAGCTATTTTATGTGGTTTGACCAGTGGGAGGATAAATTCAATATACTAGGTTACTGGTGTGAGGATAAATTTAATGTACTATATTGTTTTTCATGCAAAAGAACTATTTTAAGTTTTGTATTCATTTATTATTATCATGAATTGAAAATTTATTTAACTGAAATATATAGTAAATTCATATTCATATCATTTTGTACTTGTATGTTTTATTTGAAACATCCTATGATGGATAAATACGTTAAAATTAAAATGGGTGTGAGCTTTCACACATTTTATGTTGCACAGTAAATTTTTAGGAAGCTATGAAAAGATTGGGAGGAATCCACCAAAGTGGCACATCCTATTCTTTCATAGTTTTTCCAAGCTCAGCAAAGTTGATGATATTTGTTCAAAGGTGATGTCACCCAAGTTAAGAAAATATATGTATGGAAAAGACTGTAACTTAGAGGTTTCTAAACCCATATGTGATAAAAGTAATTGTATTTTCACATAAATTTGAATTTATAAGAGGATCAGTGCATTCTTAGCCCAAATGATAGGAATGTAGTTACGGTTGTAACTCTTGTGTGTTTTATTTGTTAGATGTACATTTATTATGTAGTTTATTTGCTAGATGTACATATTAAATTTTCTAGCCTAGTTATTTGGTGTGTATGTTTCACACCTGAGATTTTTAGGGTTACTTGATCTGGTTTTAGCTCTCAGAGAACCCAAATAAGTGTTGTTGCTTATCAAAGCACAACTGAAGGGAAATAGAAACAACTTTGTTGCCCTATTAAGTTTATAATGATTTTGGAGTAAGTTTTAAATAATTTTGTCTTAAATCTTGTTCTCTAAATTATTTATGTACATTTATGTTTCATTTGTTTGTGTTGTCCCTGATTGTGTAAGAAACACATTAAAGCATACACTTCTATACATATATTCATCTCCAATGTGAAAAACATGATAGGAATGAATGAAACCCATCAAAGTGGTATATTCAGTTCAATTGTGTGTTTTCTAAGATAAAAGTGATATTTGTCCAAAGGTGATGTCACCCAAATTTATCGACAAAGTATTCAAGAGACATGTTTTCTGATAATGGTGTTATTGAGGTTTTTGATATGCTTGGTTGGTGGGAGTTTTATAATCTCATTTAACCAAAGATATCATGGTGGCAAAAGTCAAAGTTTAAAGGCGATGCCTGCTAAGGTTTATTGGTAATGCTTAGCCAAAGTAATTGACGATAAGTCAAGGTAATTGGAGATATTTCGTCTGGATTCGTAATGCATGATAGTATTTAACCAAAACTGTGATTTATGGTTGTATTTAGCCCAAGTCCAAAGAAGTGATGATTTACCACACGCGATTTACCAAAGTTTGTGATTTATGGTGGTATTTAACATAAATCCATGGTTGTGGTGATTAACCATAGGCGATTTGCCGCTTTGGATTGATAGTTTTCTATTGTTTGTAACAGTAGATAGTTATATGTCATATATTGAGGTGTATTTCCTATTATTATTCAATAGTAGAAATTATTGGTTGAATCAAAGTTTGTTGAGTGGTGTTCAGTCTTGGGATTATTTGGTCAGGTGTCAATCGAAAGACATCAGTATCAATGTAGCCTAAGTGAGAGATTGTTAGGATTTTTATGTGGGTTTAACTAATACCGATTGATCCATTGGGCCTAAGCAATTATAGACCTACTTTGATTAGGAAACTCCTAATCCAATCGATTGTGAGAATGAATTAGGGTTTTATGGATTCTATTATAAATAAAAGTTAAAGGTTCATGCAGCCGTCACTTTAACACCTTTATGGTTTTGAAACTATGGATTTCCCCACAAAAATAGTGCATGTGAGAATATTCCAAGAGTGAAAGACTACAGAAGATCTTAACGGTTATGCACACAATAATAAAAGCCTTCTAAGATAAAGGAGAGCATTCTCTCAGCAAGCAATGCAAAGGAACACGCAAATGATATACAACAAAATGGATTATCATATATTAGAGGGCAACAAAGTCATCTCATACAAGAAAGAGATAGATATAGAGGTACTATTGTACCCTACCTTGACGTCACAATTTTTTCTTAAGATAAAACATCATTAGTGGATCTGGCTCTCATGCATCCCTTATTTTTACCAGAATCGCAAGACCAAGGTATCTCACTTCGTAGTTGATGGCGCATGGTCTTTCCTCAACGTCATGTCAATTTTTAATGAAGGCAATGGTGGAGAAGGCACGTGGTATTGCCATTCCAATGGAGGCAAAAGATGTTTACAGCTAATCCCTAACCCCCTTGCGAGATTTTACGGTGAAATCAACTTGGGAGGGAATTAGAAAGTCATATACTGAGGTGTGTTGGGCTAAGTTGATTTGGGTTAAGCAATTTCCTCCTCATCAATCTTTATTTGCATGGAAGTTTCTTCATGGTAAGTTGGGGTGTCCGTCAAGATTGGTCTATGGTTAAGCATTTTCTTCGTCATCAATCCATAGTCAATCTTGTCTTATGCACAACACCAGATGTAGAAGACTGAGCAGCCTCCTTAACTTCGCCATAAACCTCTATACTTTGAAACTACCATAGAAGGGTCCATAGTCATCGTCAAAGACACAATAGATATGAAAATGGAAGTGTCACCATTCGCAACCATATGACAAGCATGCAGACCATCACCTTTATTTGCTGAGTATTAGAATCCAGCTGCAGAGAAACATCACCTGAAGTTCCAAGACAATGGTTGTCCCAAATAATCATCTAAATAGAAAGAAATAGAACCCATAGAGGTCTCAGGCAAGCCTTTAGAAACACTAGGGGTTTTGGTTGATTTTATTGGTTATTCTAGTCTTTTCTAATCCTTTAATGTTTTCTAAAAATCAAAACTACTGATTGGACATGGGTATCAACTATTCACTCTCGGTTGGTTTCGATCGAGTTTAATCGGTCTCTATCAATTTAACGTTTTACATTATTATTGCATTATAGATCTGGCATAGACATGTTTCTATTCAGCCGATCGATTGTTGATTCATAATCAGGTTTAGATGAACCGCTCTATTGTTATTTAATGGTCGGATTCTCATTGGTCTCATTGGAGATGAAAGGAATGGGCAAAAAAAGGTGAAGGCTAGTCTCTGGTGGTGGGGCCAAGCATAATGACTAGTCTTCAATCCTCCAGCAGTTTCAAGAGAAGAATAAGCTCATTGAGGCGCTTGGGAAAGGATGTAATGGATAGTTTAAAATTCGAATCCGATTTATATTTTAAGGGTATCAATATCCGGTCATAGGGTATTTTGATCTGAATTTGAATCATCTAAAAATAATTATCCAATTTAAATATATAATCAACTATAATAAGAGAAAAGTCAGTAATTAATGATTTTGAGGGTTTTTGAAGTTTAGATAAGTTCTAGAGAAGTAATAAAAAAACCAAGACAACTAAAGACATTGATTAAGAGTAAATTGTCTCTGTGGGGATGGGGATGGGGATGGGGATGGGGATGGGGGTGGGGATGAGGAGGGAGGAGAAGAACGTCCAAGTTACACAAGTCATGGATGTAAACGGGTAGTAGAAATCCCAAATTCATAAGTCATGGATGTAAATGGGTAGTCGAAATTCCAAATTCGATATGCATACTTAGAGGTATTCATATCTAGATAGGAAATATCTAGATCCAATCACATCCAATCTGTTTATATTCCTACTCTCAAGGGAGGAGTAGAAGATGGGTCCCTCATCAAATCATTAAGACATGAATTCTTAGTGTCAAAATCAAATCAAAACCGATCAAGCCAGTTACATCAAAATCGTGAAACTATTTAATAAATGGTTTTCTATTTTGATTTAAAAATTTGATTGTTTAATAAACGGTTCCATTTTGATTTTAACCATTTAAACATGTAAGTTTTAATTTATATATTAAATAAATAAAATCCTCCCAAATCTTGGACTTTCTCCGGTCTCCAATTACATTGCTGAAACTATTTATTTTTATTTTTTTAATAATGATTAAAAATTCAAACAGATAGAATAAATTAATATTAAATAACAAGTCATGCCTTTTTAATTATATGAAAGTCTGTTTATATTTACATAATTTCTTATGATTTATTTTTATTAGAGGAAGTTTTTGGGTACAACATTTTCTATAAAACCATCTCGAAATCATATAACCGTTTAATAAGTGATTCGATTTTTCAAAATCCGAAACTGTAAACCGAATCAAACCGTTCCATGTAACCGAAATGGTACCGTTAAAATTGATTAAACAACCTTAGGAGTTAGGACCATTTTCTATAAAACCATCTCGAAATAAAACCCAAACTTTAGACCAGGGATTCTTTTCTAGTAGTTTTTTGTGTTTCCTTTCAAATCATCCAGTTTTAATGTTTCGGAAATCAAACCGATCAAAGCAGTGAAGTTTGAAGTCCTCTTCATTTACTTCCTCATTTCCTCTCAATTCCTTATAACTGCGGCAAAAGCTAAACCAGAGATCTTATTCTCATAGATTCATGGAAGGTTGAGAAGACTTGAGAAACCGCCTCGCCCTCTGTAGTCTGCAAGCTTCACTGTAAAAGTATAAGAAAGGGCCCAGTCCCCTTCTGTTTCTCTTGGCAATTGCTGAACACTTTACTGGTTCAATTTTGCTTGTTTGAGAGAGAGAGAGAGAGAGAGAGAGATGCTCGAGAGAGTGCTATCTATGCGGAGAGGAGCTCAAATTAGCGAGGAAGGAGACGATGATGAAGAGCCCAAGACCAGAAAGAACATCTCGTTTGCCGTGAGAGTGACGAAGCTGATGAGCAAGATTGAGTTCTTTTGGCCACTTGTTATTATCTTCGTCATACTTTTCTTGGTTTCTATCGTAATGCATTCTCGTCACTTTGTCTGTGTCTCTTCTAATGAACCCTATTCTCGGATGAACCTCTTCGGCATTGATTTGATTGATTCCGACTTCGGATATCTCGGCGTGCCCTGGTGTAAGTACTTCGCCCTCTGATCTGTTTTTATTATCGACGCCCATCTTAGCTACATTGTTCTTTTAAAGCATTGGGACGCTTATGCTTTACATTAGATTGTTCTAAATGTTTTTTCTTTTGTTGTTCTAGGTCTCCATTTTAGGGTTTCTTTGTAGCCAGATCAGAGTGTGTATCCGTATTTTTTGGCTCTCTCTCTCTCTCTCTCTCAACCCCAAATCAACTGTCATTTTGAGATATATCTGTCACACCGCTCCGCCGCTGGGGGTGGGGTGGGGTGTGGAGATTGTTACTGAACTTCATATTACTTGCACGAAGCGGGATATCCATTTTTACTCTCTTCTGCTTTCCTTCTAAGAATTAAGGCTGATTCGTAGAGGTCGAATAGGTAAAGTAGTGTTTTCCCCTCATTTTGTTAACTAATTTGATCAATCTCGGAAACATTTCGGGATTTCCTGTCTGTGATTGGGGGATGGTATACAACTCTCCACTACCACCCACCCCACCAAAAAAAAAAAAAAAGAAAGAGGAACAGTTGAAATTTCTGCTTTTTTCTCATGGTTGAGTTTTTGGTTTTATGGCATCAGCTCTTCTTCTGTTTGTTTTCTTTTTCTTTTTGACTCCTTTAACTTCTGTTTCTGCACACACTTTCTATCTCCTTCCGTTGGAAGCTCTCTCAGACACCTGGGTCTTGATTTTCTTTCCATTGATTTTTATTTATTTATTTTACCTTCACAAGTAGCTTAATTTTTGTTTCAGAAACCGCAAAAGTACCTTTTCCTATTGGATTTTCATTTGGGTGAATTTATTATTTCTCTTCCTTACATCGTCTTCTTTTAGGCTTTGCTTGTGTGGTTTTTTGTGGAGGGTTTTATATTGTTTGAAGTTGATTTTTGAATTCTACTCAAGTTGAATCAAATCAAAGATGTGAGTTTTTAGTACTCAAATCATTGAGTTCTTACACACTTGTGCCTGTTTTATTCATATCATTGGCAAAAGGCAGATCGAAACATGGGCGAACGGTAGAATGGACATCGAAGGATTTGCTTAAGGGCTTGGAAGAGTTCATACCAATTTATGAAACTAGACCAATCAAAAACAACATGTATGGAATGGGTTTCGACCACAGTTTTGGTCTTTGGTTCATCACTCGATGGTTGAAACCAGATCTGATGATTGAGAGTGGTGCTTTCAAGGGGCATTCCACTTGGGTTCTTCGACAAGCAATGCCAGACAGACCAATTGTGTCGCTGACGCCTCGGCACCCAGAGAAGTACCTGAAAAAAGGACCTGCCTATGTTGACGGGAACTGCACTTACTTTGCTGGAAAGGACTTTGTAGATTTTGGAAGTGTTGACTGGGGAAGTGTGATGAAGAAACATGGGATTACTGATGTCAACCGGGTTCTCATCTTCTTTGATGATCATCAAAATGAGCTAAAAAGGTGCATATTGTTTTGGAAACTAAATCCTTCTCGTCTTCATGGTTGATTCCCATGCACATATTTATAGTAGTCCAAGCATTTCTACCAAGTATACCTTGCATTTTGGTCTGTCAGAAATTGTAACAGTTAAACTTTCTTTCTACATTAACTTGTAGACTTAAGCAAGCATTGAAAGCTGGGTTCCGACATCTAATCTTTGAGGACAACTATGATACGGGGACCGGTGATCATTATTCTTTGAGGCAGATCTGTGATCAGTTCTATATAAGAGGTGCATGTTCGCATCTTTTTTCTATGTAGTTAGTAAAATGCACTTTAATTGCAAATTTTAACTTTTAACTGCATGACCTTAATATATTGTAAGTTCATATGGCGAGAATGAGATTGTAAAATGATATAGGATTAGAAGCTTGATTTTAATCATTGGTTATTATTAATGCTATTTGTTAGTGTTAAGAGGGTCTCGGTTGGAGGTCCATGGGTGTCCATGGACCTCTATACTGTGAGATTTTATTGTCTAAGTAGTATAATTGTTATTTCCTTCTTTCCTAATTGTTACTAGACTAGGTTTTAGTTTCCTTTTATGTTTAGACTTTAGAGTTATATTTTGACAATGTAATTGTTCAGCCATTATGTAAATACATTGGCTGGGGTGATATTAATTTATCTTCTATCGCATAGCTTCCTTTCTCTCTAGCTCGCTCTCTCTGTTTTCCATATTCTTCCTCTCTTCTCTTGTCCTGGTCTTGATGTGTTTAAGTTCAGATCTGATTACACTATCTATTTCAATATCTGATGGAGTAGAGCTTCAGTGGATTGGCTCAAACCCGTTTGGGAATCCAAACGAAGATGATTTGGGTCCAATTTCAGTCTTTGGTCTACTAGTATATTTTAGGATTTTATTTATTTTTATTTTGGGATTACATGTAATCTTTTATTTTATTTGGGCTGGTTAAGTAGGAGATAGTTACGTATGATAAAGTTTCCTAATTCTTTTGAGTTTCCAAACTTGAATAGGTTTGTTTTCCAGTTGGGTTTCATTTTATTTATATGCATGTACCTATTGGGTTGTAGATTTGAAGAATGAATTCTGTTTTTTGCTTTAGTTGAAGCCAGAAGCCTGTGTGCCTAGGGCTGCTTGGCTGTCGTCCCTTTTCATTTCCTCCTTTCTTCCCTGTGATATGTTTCCTTTTCTTCTTCTTATATCTTCTACCCCTTTTCTGTTCTGGTGGTAACAGCAGCTCACAAAGGCTGGTGTTGGTCTCTCTCTCTCTCTCTCTTCCCATCTTGTTCCCCTTTTCTGTTCCTTCTTTTTTTCTCTATTATCCTTTCTTCTTCATTGCATTTCTATGTATTCTGCTCCTGTTCATCTCTTCCCTGCTGTTGGTGTTAACCTTGGTTGGGGAGAAGTTGATTCATCTTCCTGGTTACAAACCCTATCAACTTGAGACTTTGAGTACTAGTTCACCACCAAAGGGTAATTTATATCCTAGAGCCTTATTCACCTGGAAAAAAAAAATCCAAGAGCCCTATTCCAAACCTTCCCCTTTGCTGTGAGGCTTATACCTACAATCATGTCTAGACCTGCAGGCTGTAGGTACCACTAGGCTCAGTTTGCAGCAAGTTTAATAAGCTAGTGTGTGTTCTCTTTGATCTGCTGCTGTTCGTTCTTCCAAGGGATAGGAGTTAACAACCTGCTCCTGAAATCTCAAAGTAAGCAGAGCTCAATCAAGTTAGTTCTTCCCTAGAGATCAAATTTGGTAGCTGCCCTGGTTTACATCTCAAGGTTGAAGATGACTCCCCCCTTTGATTTGTTGACTTCTTGTTTTATTCCTCAATTTCCACAACTACCCCTCCCTCCTTCATTCTAGTCTATTCTTTACTTTGTCTTTGTTCTAAATCTGTCCTTAAACATAAATCCTACTTCCCTTTGTGTCCTCTCTTCTTTTACCAACCAAGTAAACTCTTGAAGAATCTGGTTAGTTACTAATTTCCATCCCCCCTTTACAACTTCAATTTATTTGCAGTTTTGCCATTATCTTCCAACCTCTGGTTAGTGTACACTTGGGTGGACCCATAGTGAGCTCAAACAGGGTTTCTGAACCCCGAGATCTCATTGTTTTGGTATTAAAGCTGAACCTAAAGCAACATCATAGAGGTTAACAACTCACTTGATTATCGATGAAATCCATACATTCCAAGAAAGTCTGCAAACTGGACTTCGTGGTCTCCAACAGGGATTCTTGATCTCAAGACAAGTTATTGAAAGATTTTTGATAATACTAACAACTTCTGTGTTTAAATTTTGGAGCATGATGGAAACTTCAGTGGACAGATCGAAGTGGCAGAAAAGGTGGACTACGAAAGTGATGATCAAGATAAAGTAAATGGTCCAATCAAGATTGAAGCTGAGGAATTGATCAACACTCCGATTGCAGATGTCCAATTGGAGAGATATCATTTAATAATCTTCAGGAGATCGTGATGATTGATCGTGTGATATGGCTGAATTATCATCCCATCAAAGCCCGATAATTGTGGATGTTAATTGAGTGGTACTAATTCTCCCATTTAACAAAACTCGAGGGCAAGTTTTTCTCAACGCCGGGGGAATTGATGCAATATCACTTTCACGGATCCACCTGAACTCTTTTGGGAATCTAGATGGAGATGAACTGGGTCCAATTTGAGTCTTTGGTCTAGTAGGATATGTTAGGATTATATTTATTTCTATTTTTATATTAGCGTGTAATATTTTATTTTATTTGGATAGGTTAAGTAGGAGATAGCTACATAGGATTTGTTTTCCTAATTGTTTTGAGTTTCCAAACTAAAATAGGTTTCTTCTTATTTATATGCATGTACCCTGCTATTGGGGTTTAGATTTGAAGAATGAATTGAATTTTTTTAGTTGAAGCCAATGTGGTCTAGGGCTGCTTGGTTGTCGGCTCTTTTCTTCCCCCCCCACCCCCCCTTCTCTTTCCTGTGATCTGTTTCCCCTTTCTTCTACCCCTTTTCTTTTCTGGCAGTAAATGCAGTGCACAAAGGCTGGTGTTGGTCTCTCTCTTCCTATCTTGCTTTCCTGTTCCTTCTTTTCTTCTGGCGGTAAATGCAGTGCACAAAGCTAGTGTGTGATCTAATTGATCTGCTGCTGGTCGTTCTTACGAGGGATAGGAGTTAACAACCTGCTCTTGAAATCTCAAAGTAAAAAATAAATAAATAAATCAAGTGAGATCTTCCCTTGAAATCTGGTTTTCACCTAGGCTTATGTCTCAAGGTTGAAGATGATTCTTTTGTCTCCACCTTCTTTGATTTGTTAACTACTTATTTTATTCCTCTATATTCACAGTGCGCGTGCCTGTAGCGCAACGGTTAAGTTGTTGCAACATTGTTGGTCACAGGTTCAAAACTTGGAAACATCCTCTCCTATGAAGCAGGGGGTAAGGCTGCGTACACTTGCCCATCCCAGACCCTGCAGTAGCGAGTCTCGTACACTGGTTGCTCTATAATTTTCACAACTACCCCTCCCTACTTTATTTCTAGTCTATCTTTTATTTTGTCTTTTTTCCTAATCTATTCCTTCAAAAAATAAATCCTAATTCCCTTTGTGTCCGCTCTCCTTTTACCTACCAAGTAAACCCTTGAAGAAACTGTTAATTACCAGATTGCTACTACCCCTTTGCAGCTTCACTTTATTTACAGTTTTTCCATTATCTTTCGACCTTTGGTTAGTGCACACTTGGTAGGCCCATTGCGAACCGAACTAGGGTTTCCGAACCCCAGGATTGTTTTAATTAAGAAACCTATTCTAGTTTGGAAACTCAAAACAATTAGGAAACTATTCCTACGCAGCTCTCTCCTACTTAACCTAACCAAAGAAAATAAAAGATTACATGTTAACCACAAAATAGAAATAAATAAAATCCTAAAATACCCTACTAGACCAAAGACTCAAATTGGACCTAAGACTCAAAGTAGACCTGGTTCATCGCTGTTTGGATTCTCAAATGGGTTCAGGCCAATCTATGGAAGTGCCTACTGCATCAATATCTATTTATACCATTAAGGGAACCCAACTACCCAAATTTAGGGAAAAGCTGAACCTGTAATTTACAAATTCTGTTAAATTATCCCTTACACTAAGAATAGAGAAAAATTAAAATGGTATATTAGAAACACAATTGGCATGAGATAACTACCCAAAGCTAAGAAACTGTTCTAATCCCCCAAAACACCCCACCCCCCCCCCAAAAAAAAAAAAAAAAAAAAAAAGGAACTAGCATCACACATATCTTTCCAGTTTTCTATTACCCTTTACTCCCAATCTATATCCGAATTCCTCGTTAATTCTTTGAACTTTTTTCCCATCTATCACCTACCACATGCATGTGCATCACATGTGCCTTCTTTATAGTTTTTTAATTAAAATACTGTATTCTTGTAGCAATTCAATTAGTTACTAAATGAAGTTAAATGCTATGATGGTTGTTGCCATTCCTATCATTTATGGGAAAATGCTGCACATACTAGCAGATTCCTAGGATCATAGTTGTCACGGCGCCAAGGCAAACCAAGGCGGTGGAGGGTTGTCTAAGCGCTTAGGCGAGAAGGTTCCCGCCTTAAGGCGAACAAGTGTTATTTTTTATTTTCCTTATTTTTTAACATTATTTAGTAAGCTATATATACCTTGTATCATAAAAAATCAAGATTAAGCAACATCAAGTCATTAAAAATCAACATTTAGCCATATTAAATCATAAAAAATGAACATTAAGTCATATGAAGTTATAAAAAATCAAAATTTAGAGAAATGCTCTTGTTCTATAATAAGTTTGACTAGTAAAATGATATTATTTTTACATGAGACTTTTTGTATTAGTTATAATATAAAACCAACTTTCCAACAAGTCTAAGATTACTTAAATCTGAGTTGTAATGATAAAGTTATGCTCCAGTCAAACTTATTTTTAAGTGCGCGAATGCTGTTAAAATTGCCTGAATGAAAATAATTTTATGGATATCAAAACAAAAAATTATTTTACCGAACTTTTGGTTTTTAGCAATGTTTTAACATGATAGAATTTATAAAATTTTCATAATTGAGAAAAACCCTAGCATTTAAAAGTTGAAAATCGCCCCTATAACCAAAATCAAATTTTTGTTCACTGGGGGGTTGATTTTTTATCCTTTTGGAATTTGATTTTTAAACTATTTTTATTGGATTCAAATATGGGAGATTTGCTTATTTATGAATAATAATTTCTTAAGTAAATGAAAACATTTACTTAAATGTTATTTGCTATAAATAAGTGCCAAAACACAAAGCGGCATGCAGTGCAACAAGGCAACTGTCGCCTAGGCCCCAGGCAAACCGCCTGGACGCCTAGGCGACACCTTGACAACAATGCCTAGGATTAAAGCATGCTAGCATCTATTGGCCATTAGATGAAAGAGAAAGGATCTCATCTGTTTGTTACTATTGTCTGACATAAGCTACCCTACACTGCCACTCCGCAGTCCTCCTTCCACCTTGCCCCTAGTTCTCTCTCTCCCCCGTCCGCCTCTACACTTGCCTTGCACCTGCCTGCGTATTTATATTAGAGAAGAAGAGACATATCTGAGAGTAGGAACTCCGGTCAAGTTAGTAAACAGAGAAAGGAGGAAATCTTGAAAATTTTTCCCTTTAAAGACATTTGGGAAGTTTCAAGTACGTTTTAGTTAATCCAAATGATACTATTGGGCAATGGACTTAGGAAAAAAATATATCTTTTGATTTGATTTTCTTTTGTTTTAGAAACAATTTCTTTTTAAATTAGTTAGCTTCCAGTTTTAGAGGAGTTTCCTTTCAAGAAGTTTCCATTAATTGTTTTGATTTTTCCTTTAAGTAATCATGTAAGACAATAAGAAATTTCAGTTTTAGTTTTTGAAGATTTTGAACAAGTTGAAAGACTTTTGGGTGAGAACCATGGCTGCCGTGGGTGTTCTTCTCTTTCCCCTTCCCTGACTTTCTTCTTTTCTTCTTCTTTTCTTCATCTTTTCTCCTTTCTTCTTCCTCTATTTTCGCCTTCCTACCCTTTATTCCCTGTTCACGACTGGCTTTGTTCCTCTTCTCTGCTAGAGTGATTTCAGAAAACAAAAGCGGGTTTGTGGAACTCCTCCGACAGAGTTCTATATGCCTTCTGGTTCTGGCCGAAGGTAAAGCTTCTGTCTGCGATCCATACCCTTGTCCATTACTCTCCAAAAAACCCAGTAATCACACGATTTGAAGTTTGGAAAAATTGATTGTTGCTTGGCTGAATATGGACTGCCGTGACCTCCATCTCTCTCTTTTCTGGTCTGTCTCTTTATTTCATCTTCTTCATTTTTTTCCTCTGTTCTTCTTTTCTTTCTTTTCATTCTTCTTCTTGCTGGTTCTCTCTCCCAGCCCCTGTTCTGGGCAGCAGTTGCAGCACCTTAGAGATCGATAGATCTCCTTCACCTCATCTTCTTTCTTCACCAACTTTTGGGGGTTAGTTCACCATTGAAGGGCGACCCTAACCCTTGAATCTCAGGCCTGAAAGTGACTCCAGCTGTGAGAAACAACAACCTGCAACTCAGGTTACCTAAAACTACCACCCAGATCTGATTGCATTGGGTACTACTCTTCTTTGTTTGCTGTTTCGAAGTATCTTCCTGTTGGAACCAAGAGACCATAGGGTATCTAAGCTTTGCCCAAGATTTGGGGCTGAATCGATGACCCTGGAAGGAGCTCTCACCATCGCCAGTTTTCCCCTCTTGTCGCTGGTTCTGAAATCTATCGTGAGTGCTGAAGGTTGAAGAAGCTGATTCTTTAAATTTACAAGTAAGGACAATTACTTATATTTACAAGAAAGTCCCCCTATGCTGAAAATTGTGTTCTACTATTTCCTCCCTTTAGCAAATTATAGAATACCCCCCTCTTCTAGTTTCCTATCTCAGTTGTCCCTGTGTATAATATCAGTAATGCACATGGTTGATTCTGAATTTACAATATTGCCTCTCAATCATTAAATTGAGATGTTTAGTCATCCTTGTGGGCACTAAGCGATCCGATTCCGATTTTTGGAACCTAGATCCGCATCACCAAATCATGCCTTAGGGTTCATTGGCCAAAACTGATACAGATTCCTAAATCCATGCTTGATATGTCCCCTTTTTCGATGGGATCATTCATCGGCCAAACAGTTAACAATTTGGTGTGATCTGCACTTTGAAAGGCTGTTGGCCAAAGAGTTCACAAAATGTCAATTATGGGTCGGTACTTGGTAAAAAGGCGAGATCTGCTCAAAGAAAACCTTCCACAATTCTCCAGCAGGACCTTACATCATGTGATGACCACAATTCTCCAGCAGGACCTTACATCATGTGATGACCACAGTTCTCCAGCAGGACCTTACATCATGTGATGATCATATAAAGCAATACATTGCCATCAAAGCTTTCATCTCTCAAAAAACTAAAATCTGACTAGAGCAGTTGTGTCCTCGACAACGAAAGAAATCTTGAATCTCGCAGCAGGTGAACGTCAATAATCCAGTCCGTTCATTTTAATCCACATAAAATCCCTAAGAAATCTTGAATCTCACAGCCGACGAACGTCAGTAATCCAGTCCGTTAGGAAAGTGGCGTCATGCAGGGGGGTCGAGGAAAAGAGGCTCTAGGAGGGGCTGATCAGGGGAGGAGAAACAAGGAGAGAGAGAGGGCCATTGAAAAAAAAAATTAGATGTCTCAGAAGTCAAGACTCAGGTTGAGCAACCTCACAGTCACAGGTCGGTTGCAGGGGAGCGGGGAGATAGAAAGAGGGAAGAGAAAGTGTGTAGCAGCAGTGGAATGAGGTTTGGATCTTTTCCTTTGATCCAACAGTTTGATTTATGTTGACAAAATCCTACGGCTAAAATCATGCTAGCATCTAAGATTCCAAGGCAACCCACTAGTTTACCTATTGCTCTCCCATCATTTATATATATATATATATATATATATTTTACCTCAAAATATAAACTCAAGTTTTTAAATACCTCAATGCCTGGTGGCAGCGTCAACTACTTATTACATGTTCCAAAATATAGTCTAAGAGGAATTAAATGAAACCAATTTAAAATGTATCATCCAACACCATATTTAATATCTCATAATCATAAAATTAAATGTCTCTGTCTTTAAAATAAAACAAAAACTATCATGCATCTTCTTCAACTTCCTGTTGCTCCTAACCTCCAGTGCAGTCCACACACTCACATATTCCATCATCTGTGTCTTGGTTTCTTGTATATAATTACCAGATCTTTAGCCCTCTTCCGTAGAGTGTACAGTCCCTAAATATGCTCACCTTTGTTGCGATTAGCTCATCTTCTCAATGGCAGCCAGATGGGCTCTTTGATTACAAACTTGATCAGCTCCCTACAGGTATGGCCCTCCTTGAATCTCTTCCTTTCTTCTCCTCTTCTTCTTCCTTCTTTCTCCTCTCTCTCTCTCTCTCTCTCTCTCTTTTCTCCTTCTCTCACACTAGAGCTGGGAAGAGGTCTCCAAGACTCCAACCCTCCCATCATTTATATTCTATTTGTTTGTTCCTAATAAAATATCGTAAATGATTTTAGTCCGTATAATAGATGTGTCTATACTTTATTACTAGATCTATTTAGTATGTGTGTTGTCCTTATGTCTATTCCAAGTTATCCACTTATGTCTATTTAGATGTTAAAAAGGCCCCATTTAAGGGTAAATTCTCCCTGGAGTATAGCAATTATACAAAATAGGACTGCTTAGTGATAAGCTTACAAGAAAATCAAATATTTTGTCTTGAACTGTAAGTATTAGGTGAGGCCTAAAAATCTTGTTTTAATTACCCTGTAAACAGAATTTTGTTCATTGGAATATTTGAATATCAAAATAGCAAAACTTCTAGGAATTCGTCTTGCTTGTTATAAATAGCAGAAAAAAATGAAGTCACCTGTGGCTTGCAATATCTCCAATTGTCAATTTCTTAGCCTGCATCATTGCCTTAGCGAATGTGAAAGTTGTTGCTCTGCATATCCATGGAATGGTATTGAGAACCTAGCGAGTTCTATTACTTGATGCTTGACAAGACAAGGAGTTCCCATGGAGATGTTGTACTGGTTGACTTTTGGCAAATTTTTATCTCACAGGAGCATGAAACTCTTAACTAGTTCACCACGTTTTTGTCCATCATCTACCAAGAGGATCTAAAGGCTTTCACTTTTATGTTTTGAGGTGGTTTGCCTATTTATAGTTGTTTGTCTAAGAATGTAAATCTTCCAATCTCTTAATTTGGAATTGAAGATCTCTGTGCATAATTTCCATGGAATATGCAGTCTCTTAAGATATCTTACAATTTTGACGTTAGGACCTTTATAATCCAGACAACCAAAACTGGATCTAATAAATCCAATTTCCTAGCCAAAACATTGAACTGAGTGTTAGTGATGTGGAGTGTTAATGATATTGTTGTCCAACTTCAAAGGTTTCTGACCATGTTAACCCGATTCTCTTAACTGGGTTTTATATTGTCTTCAACAAATAAATTCAGAGAATTTTTGTATGGGATACTTATAATGCAGAGTCATCTATGTAAACATTTGTTGCAAGATCATCCTGGATAATGAATGAGGGATTTGATTGGGAAACCATGGCTATGCCCTCAATGTATGTTGAATGATTTCTTCTGGATCTAGCCATGTATCCTGGATAATTGAATTTTCCATTGTAAATTTCTTTTGAATACTTACAGTGCAGAGTCATCCATGATAGTGCAGAGCCATCTATCTTAACTTTTGTTGGGATCATCATGGGAATGAATGAGGGATTTAATTTTAGAACAATGGGTATTTCCTCCCAGAATATGTTTGAATTGAATTCTTGTGGATCTTTTGCCATGGTTGTGGTCTGAAGTCATATTTACTTGTCTATACAAATATGATTTTGAAGCTTGTCATTTTGGGTATCGTTTCTCTATAATGAATTTCCTAGGATTTTTGGTGGGATGGGGGATTGTAATTTTTTTCCAATTCTCGAGGTATAATGAAAGATTGAGAGGCTATTTTAAAATTGCTAATACTTTTTCAGGAGGTGGCCATAGCTGCTTTAGAGATGGTGATGAAGCCAGGATAAGGATGAAACAGAAATTGTTCTGGGAGAAGGCAGTGGACATAGAAGAACTGTGCGGGCCAGAGGAAGCATGGTGGGGTATTAGAGGGGAGATGCGGGATGATTTCAACCACAGCAACAAGGCAATTTCCTATGCTGAACATTTTAAAAACAGCAGGTTTGTGGAATCAGTAGTAGATATCTATTGGGAGCTTCCTCCTGTGGCTGGTCCTTCCCTTACTCATCAAACAAGATATGATCCTGCCCGCACATCTAGTCCTATTGTTGAAGATGGTAGGTTTGGCTTATTTCAGAGGCTCGGTTTAACTAGGCTTGAGAAATCTGTATTCAATGGGTACACTCAGATGGTATATCTTGAAATATCTGAACCAGGGTCTTAGATCTGCTAAGAATATAGATTGGAAATGCTTCATTAGTTGCTTTGTTAATGGAAGCAAGCTTTACTGTGCATGATTTCCATGCCTTATACATGCAGAGTTTAGACATTGTACAAAAATTCTTAATTTTTTTCAATGGATTCAGATTTTCATTTTCTGTTAGAATTGTACCGACATTTGATCCACAAAACCTCTGCAAAGAATGTAGATAGGCCAACATCTGTTTGAAGTTCAAGCACTCAGTGATTCAACATGCCTATTTCTGAATAGAAAATCTGGGTTGCTAAATACCAGACCAATTTCTAGCATATGGGCTAATCCAAATTGGGTTATTTTGATTGATTTTTCTCACCAGACACTTAAATATAATTAATGGTTCCTTGAAAAATTTCTATAGCAAAGACATCAAATTCTGCAGGAATTTTTTAGGCCATGGAGGATGGAGAGTACCTGCATACCCGAGCTACTGTATAAATGAGGCCCGGTTTGCAGAAATACCCCTTGCTTGGGTTACAGTGTCTATCTTCTGAGCATACGCATTGTCCTTCCAAGGCGCATCCCTCACCTTTTGCTGCCTCTTTACCAATGAGTATCTCATCTGACCAGTAACTAGAAAATATGTTTTGAGGGTCCAATTGTTTTTTGGCTGCTAGGAACTTGTTGAAGTTGGGATACTTCGCTTGTACACCTACAAATGCAAGGTTTCTGTTCTTGGCCCAATGTGGTCTAGCTCCATACTTGAAGAATGCCATCTGCTCTACCTCTTCCCAGACATCTTGGTTCAGCCTTGATGTAGAAGCCTCATCAGCTCGATAGTAGTTGAAATCAACGACGACAGAATCCTCAGTTTGACCTAGATATGCCCCAGAAGCCTTAATGAAGCGTATCAGAAATCCATTGTAGATATCCACCCCACAGAAATTTTCTGGTTTCAGGTCTCTTAGTTTCTTTACGTCACGAATGAAATCTGCAAACTTTGAAGCAGGGAAGATTGCTGTCGTCTCATAGAAGAAGAGCCCTTTGATTCTTGGATCCCAAGCACATGAGCTCAGGGTGTCCGCTGCAGGTGAGTATAGACAGGAACCAGAGGTTTGCATTTTACCCTGATAACCAACAACTGGGTACCCTGTGAAGAATTGTTTATTATTTTTCAGGCCGTTGGCAATTAATTTCTTGTATCCCACAAATGAAGCTGCCATTGTGCATTTCCCATTGACGTTCTTTGCAGCCTCAAATGCTTTCTCTGTACGAAATGGTGAAGTTGAAATATAAGTGCTCGAGACCTGTATGTTGAAGAACTTAATCAGAGTTGAGCAATAAGGAAATACCTACAGCACGAACTGTAGTGGACACCGGAACTGGGTTAGGTTGGAACCCAAGGAAGTCATATACTCCATCTCCGTTACTGTTTAATGGAACTCGATCATCATACCTGTACACCGCTGTATGTCTTGATGCATACCAGGTGATATCTGCAAATTCATGTCTCCGTGCATGGTCCATGAATTCATCCTCAAATTGAGCATCATCCGTGAAATTGTAGGTTATACTTCTTTTGAACCTTGGTTCCAGTGAGAGCTTTACCTATTCATTTGAGATGTGAATGAATAATACATTTCAGTGGAAATTGAAACTTTTGCCTTTTAGGGCTCTAGTTTTTCTGTGCCCAGAAAGTTACTTATGATTCATGGAGGCTATGTGGATTGAAGCTTCTAGTTTCAGTCTTTGGTTTGTTTTGTATCAATCAGAAGAGAAATTCTAGAGAAGATAATACCACTGACCTTTGAGACGACTCCTAACATTCCCATTGAAACTATTGCTGCGTTGAAGAGTGGATCTTGAGCGTTGAGTCTCAGAATTTTAGCATGACCCTGAGATTCTGTGGCAGGGACTACAAGACTAAGTTCAAGGACGTGATCATGAACAGAGCCTCCCTTTCCCCACCATGAACTCCCATGTGAACCTGTGCTTATGATTCCTGCCACACTAGCCCCTTCCCAATATGGAGACGGCACTAAACTGAAACCAGCTTCTTCTACCTTATCAATTAGATGCCGGAGTGAGACTCCTGCATCAGATGTGACACTGAGATCTGCGACATCAACGACGACACTTGAATTATAGTTAGCTGTGCTTATTAGGAGTGCATTTCCAGGGGAGGATGTTCCTGGGCACGCCAGTTTTGGGATGGTGTGTGAACCCCACACTACTTTGAGCTTGAGTTTGTTGCGGTTGGCATAGGCAACTGCGGATAAGAGCTCATCTTCTGTTGTTGGGTAGAGGATCTTAGGAACCCAGCAATCGTTTCGGTCATTCCATATTCCATAGCAGTTGCTAAGGATGCAACCAGTTGCATTACATTGAGTTGGGGGTGGTGGTGGCATGGCATGGGTGCTGTGCTTGTGCTGGGTTGTTACCCATATCACTAGGACTAGGAGGAGGCCATGGAGGAAAAGGAGGTGGTGGTGGTGGTGGTATCTTGTTCCACCCATGATCGTCTGGTGTTTCTTTCTGTGCTTTTTCCTTGGAAGAAAGCTTGTTAACTCAATGCGCTTTTCATAGGTTACGAACAAAATACGGCTTAAAGAGAGGGAAGATGCACGTTATCTGCTACGCATTTCTTCAATTATACCTCAAGCTATGGGCCAATAATGTGTATTGGAGAAACCACATTTCTATATTGAACTGTTTTTTAATATTTTTATGCTAATCATGCATAGGACACCTCTAAAGGCTTTTTTTTTTTTTTTTGTCATATTACGGTAACACCAGATAACGTGAGTGACACAGTCAAGTCCCAGTCACTTAACGTTATCTAGAGTTATTCATCCCAAGCTGTCTTACCGTTACACCAGATAACGTGGGTGACACAGTCAAGTCCCAGTCACTCAACTTATCAAGAGTTACTCATCCCAAGCTGTTAGACAGCTGAGAAACACCTTAGTGCTTATCTCATGTAACACATCATGCTTACTCATCCTTATCTAATGTAATCACCTCATGCTTCCTATACATACAAACACAGTAAACCCATCGAATGGGAATACAATTAAATCCCGAAATCTTCTCTTATATTGAGGTTTTATACCTTTATTTAGGTTTTACTATTTTTGGTATTAATTTTATGTCAAGGAGCCAACTTAATTATGCGTACCTTGGATTGGTTTTCTTTTAATTCATATTTAATCTTAGTGTAGATTATATTATAAATGGAAAAATGGTCGCGGTACGTGCAGAAAAATAAGAATGCAGAACGTTCGGAGCTTGGTGAATGTTCACGTAAGTAATATCATTGACATGTGTTAAATATGTTAATCCTGCTACAACTCTGTTTAATATTATTAATATTTAAATAAATAAATAATAAAAATCCCAATATAAGTGGACTCCTTTTTTCATTCCGCTTAGAAATCTCGATCCTCTCTTTCTCTCTCTCCTTGCTTCTTCTTCAAGATTGTTCCTTCTTTCTTCTTCCTTTTTCACCGCTCTCCAATCTAGTTGAAGTTTTGTTTACCAATTTCAGTGAAGATTTGCATCTATGGTAAATTCTCATAGGTTAATAATATCTACCCAATATGTAATAATAAAATCCTAGATATTCAACAGCTTTGTTTACTTTATAAATTCAAATTTGTCTTTTGTCATAAATGCAAACTTTACTGTCAAAATCCCTTCCTTGATGATTAATATGTAAACATGGTTTTTGAATATGTGTGGCCAAGTCTCTCATATGTTCAGTAAAAAAATATTAGACAAGTTAAGTAACCACATCCGTCATTTCTCCACCCTAAAAACTAGGAATCAGTTACAATATAAAAAACTAATAGATGGTTTAAATTAATATAAACTTAAATGGACGGCTAATATTAAAAGAAAGTGAAAATAAGATTGCAATACATACGTCCTGCTACCACTCGCCCAACGTTGAGTTGTGTATGAGAACTTTGAAGTGTTCTACCCCGAAACCTTGGAAATTATATTATATCCTTGAAGAGTTATTTTTTTATATCCTTGAAGAGTTATTTTTTCATGTATCCTTGAAGAGTCACGTTTAAATAAACCCCTTGAAGCCAAGGTCTCTCTCTCTCTCTCTCTCTTGTTTGTATTTGGTTTTATGCCTAGAAGAGTGTGTCTTGAATCTCCCGATCCATAACTTCCAATGAGATTACATCAAACCTGCCCCCCCCCCCCCATTTGACAAATCATCGAAACTATCCTTAATTTTTTGTGTTATTCTCCCAAAAATGCCCCTAAGGCTGTGTTTGGTAGCCAAGAGAAGAAAAGAAAAAAAAAAGTATAAAAATTATGCTTTTTTCTTGGTTTAAGAAATTTCTTTGTGCTTTTCATGTTCTAAACCAAAGGAAGATTTTTTTTTTGGATTTCAAAATTTACGTTCAGATTTTTGTTCCAAAAAATAAATCTTACCAAAAACATAAGAAAACATAAAAAAATACAAATTTTTCTTTTTCTTTTCTTCTAATGATGTCCAAACACATATATTTTCATACCATTTCATTTTCATTCAATTTTTTTCTTTTCTTCTCTTTTTAAATTTTTTTTTTTTTTTCATTTCTTTTCTTTTCTTCTCTTGGCTACGAAACACAGCCTAAAAGTGAATGAAACGCCGACCAGCCAACCCCTTACCTACGCTAAAATTGCAAATTGTTCAGATTATGTGTCAATAAGAAAGCCTAATCTTGCCCTCAACCCAACTCTTCTCAATAAAACTTTGGGACTAAAAACGTGATCCTAGGGCTTGGCGGAGGACCGGGTCACGTTTCTCAAAGTAACCACAGCCCTAACATCCCTCTCTAAGTCCCTAAGGTCTCTATCAGTCCTATCCTATCCTATTTTATCCCATCCTATCCTACCCTACCCTACCCTACCCCATACCCATAAATCTTATCTGTTCTGTTCTGTTCTGTTCCTTTACACGTGAACCTGTTCGCAAACAGAACACAGAGCAGAATGAGGTTTCAGGCTTTTCAGCACAAAATTAATTGGTAGCATTTGCCTAATGATATGAAAGAAGAAAGCATCTCATCTCATGCAATTTGAGAAGGGCACTGACCTTGACAGCAAAGGAGCAACGTACATTCACGGCTTCACCTTTCAAAATTACATTCAAGTCGATCTCCTACAAACCAAAGAAATAATATATAGGGTACAGACTTCGTGATCGATCGTTGGAGAAGGAAGGTGACCCATCTCCATCCTACTGGCCCTCCTCAGTGTAATCGAGCCGTCCATTGTCATTATCATGAAGCTGAAGAAACTTAAGAAGCTGGGACCCCTTCCTCCTCCCTCTGGCGCTACACTTTCCCTGCAACGCCACCATTACCGCTCGCCTCACATCCTCCGTCTGCGCCGCTGCTACTCCCTCGTTGCCTCCTCCATCACCACCACCACCACCACCACCACCACCAAATATGACGGCCAGGACGCTTATGGCGCACTCCATACCTCTTCCAGCCACCTTCCCCATCATCTCCACGAGCATCGGTACGGCCAACGCGTGTGATCTCAGCTCCGCAGCTCCCTCCGGCAACGTGCACAGCAAGTCCAAAGCCGCTAGTGCCCTCTCCGCCACACTCCCTTCCATCCCCGCTACTGTCTCCACCACCTCCGCCACTGCCCCTGCCTCCACTGCCACGTGTCGGTTCCCCTCCGCCAGGCACAGCGCCAACAACACCTTCGTAGCGGATTTTGCTTCTGCGGGATCTTTCAGAAAGCCCACTAAACCGTTCATTACCGCAGGCGGGCAGGCTCGATCTCCGCCTCCCTCCATGGTCGGCTTCGCTACAAGAGAGTGTTCGAGCAAGTGGAGAGCATAGAGTCTGTCACCGTCGGAACCGGTGCTGAACTGGACCTCCGCCATGTGGAATAGCTCCACAAGGTTGGAGGACAGCACCGGAAGTGGCGGTGGAGGAGGAGGTAGGTCAGATGAAGTGGATTCCTGAGGATTTTGGGAGTAGAACTCGAATTGCGAAGTGGGTTGGTGCTGCAGGACCGGGGATTGAGGTAATGGGAATCGCCACTGTGTGAAGCTTTGGGAAGTTGACGAAGACGACGATGATGACTCGGATTCTGGATGCGGCCGTGATGGTAAGGTATCAGTTGCCGGCGGCAGTTGCGGAAGAGGTGGTGGTAGGGTGGGGGTAATAGGGGTGGTGGGGCTAAGTACGGTTTGAGTACAGTATCGGAAGAAACCACAGGAGAAGAGTGGTCGGGTTGGGGTTTTGAGCTTTGGATGCTGTGTTTTCATGCTTACTTGAGCAGAAGCCCAGAGAATTGAGTCCACGATTAGGGTTTCGGTCCCTTGTTACCTTACTGAACTCAGGAAGGGTTGAGGCGAGAGAGAGAGAGAGAGAGAGTAAATGTAGATGTACCAGGCTACCAGCAATCTGTAAAAGTGTAGTAATGGTGGGTGGCATGTGGAGTTTGCCAGTAAAGTTCTGAAATCTGAGGCTTCTGACCCCCACAAGGCTGGGCCTGGGCTAAGATATTTTACCTCAGGCTGGTTTGGGCCTAATTGGACCTAGGGTTGGGATGGATTTTTAATAACCGTCCCAGCCCAGGTGTTAAACATTGATTCTATGGTCAAAAGTTAAGACAATGGTTTCGAGATAAAATATAAACTATTAATTTTATTAAGATGCAAACTACAATTATAAGAGTTTCTAGTAATGAAACTCTTCAAAAGATAAAAGATAAAAGATAAAAGATAAAAGAAAAAGAGGTTAAATCTAAAACTAATTTTATTTTTACAAGAGATTACAAGTGGGCATTTTGTATTTTTGTTCTTCATCCTTTTAATTTGCTCAAAGATCCCCTTTAAATAGTCTCCCAACTTCAAACATGTAGTTTTGGTAACCGTTCCCACCTAATTTTCTTTCTCTCTTACGAACAAAGTCTCATATAACTGAAATACACTTGTCAATAAAAGGGGTAACTTGATGATATACAGTGGAATTCCATTGGTTATCACGTATTCTTCTTCTTCCAACTTGATTAATCATCGCCTTTAATGCTTACCGTAAATCATCATCTGATACGAAATTCTAATTTAAGGTACCAACAATTTCCCCACATAATCTATCAAACGACGCTATTTATTGGCCAAAAGTTTGAAGGATTATGATTTTTAAACTTGGCAATATTTAAAAAAAAAAAAAAAACCAGAAATCCTGATTGTCGTATGTCAATCAATTTCCATGACTTATTGTCACAATGACAGTAAGAACAAACCACTTCTTCAAACTGCTCACTCTGTGGTTCTGGTCCTGCTCAACTAATTTCTTTCACTTCTCCTGTGAGATGGTAAGCCCTACTCTCCTTGATATAGGTGTTTTGCCTAGCCTCAAAACCAATGGAGAAGAACTTAATAGTGCCTCCTATGGTTTTTGTTAAAAGTCGTGGATGGGGTCCACCCACATATTCGTTGTGGGGGTGGGACCCACCCACTTAGGGCCTAAATTGGCTACTTGAGGGAACGTGAGAAGAGAGTGAAAGAGAGATTCTCTCAACCGTCCCATCCTATTATCTGTTTATTGGAGTCTAACTGGGACTCTATAAGTTAGGAAGATGATAAGTAATAGGGTGATTACGTTAGTGAACATACGACTGCTCTCCCTAAGGCTCTCTTTTTTATTCTTCCCTCTCTTTGAAAGCTTGAAATTTGTTCTTGTATCACATTCTTGGAACCTTCATCAAGGGTTCGCAGTTTGAAACGTGAAAAAGCAGCGGTGAAGAAGACTTTGACAGGAACGCAAAGAGACCACCTCCTGTGCAGCTTCTACTATCAAGCCAGGTCTTCAAATTGGTATGTGAAAATTCCTCAAGTTTAACATTGGTATCAGAGCCCCATTTCGGTTTCAGTCGCCGACAATGGCTGGCATAAAGGTGTTTGGTTTTTTTGTTTGATTAGGGTTTAGAACCCTTACTGTGGATAACTCATGGGTAAGCAAATGAGCCCCCGACATTGTCCGCGGCAACCCAAAGGTGGGGCGACGCCGCTGCCGGGTGTGTGGCCGTGCATTTAAAAAAAAAAAAATGAGAAACTAAACCTGTTAAACGTAACAGGTTGTTTTTTTTTTCTACTTTTTGTGATCCTGTATGGACACATTAATGTATTTATACATGAAGCCAGGTCTTCAAATTGGTATGTGAAAATTCCTCAAGTTTAACATTGGTATCAGAGCCCCATTTCGGTTTCAGTCGCCGACAGTGGCTGGCATAAAGGTGTTTGGTTGTTTGGTTTGATTAGGGTTTGGAACCCTTACTGTGGATAACTCATGGGTAAGCATATAGGCCCCTGACATTGTCCGCGGCAACCCAAAGGTGGGGCGACGCCACTGCCGATTGTGTGGCCGTGCATTTAAAAAAAAAATGAGAAACTAAACCTATTAAACGTAACAGGTTGTTTTTTTTTCTACTTTTTGTGAGCCTGTATGGACACATTAATGTATTTATACATGAGCCCATACTTTTAATGGGGTTTATTTTTACGCATCATATTATTTATGTATGTATATATAAATGTGAATGTATCTTTGGTACTGTGCGATGGCGTGATTATGTATGTGCGCAGTGGTGCCTATGTGTGTCACTCAGTGGTGCGCTTCCCAGTAGATTGTAGTAAGTTTTTTTTTTTATGATGATGTAATATTTAAGAACATGTTGTATTATATTTTTGGAAGCCTTATAATGAGGGTTGCACACCCACTGTAAGACATACAATAGTCACCATGACACGCCACCAGAAGTACCAAAAGGGTTATTTTGAGAGACCTCGCGCACCAGTATATATGGTGTGTTTTATATGTTTGGAGATGTCCATTCCTCTGTTAAACATTGCTAGTAACACTTAGAATTAATTATCTCTAATACATGTTAAGTGGGGTTTAAGATTGAGTTATATGAGATGATTGGTCCCACATTATGCATCAGGAATAATTAACTCTGATAGGGTTCCAAGTAGCAATGTATAAAATACTTAGAAATATACTCATTATGTTTCATTAGCAATATGGATGTAGAAATGGCATCAAAGAATGTGATCACTGACTTAAACAGAGATAACAAACTTGAAGGCCACGAAAACTATGACTTGTGCCAACGAAAAATTCAGTATCTGCTCAGTGCCATGCATGATGACATTGCAGTGGACTATGAGAAGTTTTCTACAGTTAAGTCCATGTGGGATTAGCTCAAGCGTGCATTCGAGGGTACATCCACTACCAAACTTACAGGTATGATCCTCAAGTTTAATATGTACAGAATGGACCCAAAGCATAAGATATCTAAACACATCAAAGCTGTGAAATAAATGATCCGCAAACTTAAGGATGTGGGACATGAGCTCTCTGATGAGCAGTAGATTCAGGCACTAATTCGGACACTCCCTGATTTATGGGCACAAATGAAACTTGTCATTGCCCATCTTGAGACTATCAAGACACTGATTGATCTTGCCTAGTATCTTGAGCTGGAGGCAGAGCGCCTAGAGGCGACACAAATCACAGCTCTTGTCGCCCAAGGGGGCAAACGCAAGGGCAACAAGCCCAAGCATCGTGGGCAAGGAAAGGGGAATCAAGGAGGTGATCAGAATCAAGCACCTAAGGTGGGTGGGGTCAATTGCAAGAGAGGCAAGCATGGGAACAAGAAGCACATATCTAATAAGAGATGCTATAATTGCCAAGGACTTGGACACTTTGCTCGTGATTGCATTGAGCCAAAGAAGGTATAGTCCCTACCTTTTCTTCCTTGTACTTGTGTTAGTACACATGATTTGGTTGTCCTAACGCAGTCATATTAGATTATTGATACAGGAGCAACCAGAAACATCACGCGGGAAAGAGGGGGCTATGTAGATTATCGCAAAGTGCCCCTGAGAGCGCAAAGTGTATTCATGGAAAATGGCACTAGCGTTGATGTTCTGGGGGTTGGAACGGTCCAGCTCTGCTTGCGAATAGGCTGCCTTCTTCTTCTCCATGATGTTCTTTATGCTCCGGACATGATGCATAATCTCGTTTCTGTTACAGCACTTTTAGAGTTTGGATACTCTTTTGTTTTTTCCTTTAATTTTTTAGATTTGATGTTTAAAGATGTCCTTTGGGGGCACTGTACTCTTGATAATGGTTTTATTAAACTAGATTTAATTAATGTAAATGCTAGTTCTTCTTCTTCATTTGTAGTTAACAGTAATTTAGATTATGTGACTTGGCATGCTAGACTAGGTCATATAAGGGGGGACAGGATGTCACGTTTAGCGAGAGCAGGCCTTTTAGGCTCACTCGTTAAAGTTGACCTACCTATATACAAACCTTGTCTGGTAGGGAAGGCTTATCGTAAGCCTTTTGGAAAGGTTGTCAGATCAACTCAGCCCTCAGAGCTAGTACATTTAGATATCTGTGGACCCATGAATGTCAAAGTAAGATATGGGGCCTCCTATTTTCTCACTTTTATAGATGACTATTCGTGATTTGGTTATGTTTATTTGATAGCTCATCGTCATGAAGCGTTGGATTGTTTCAAGCACTTTGTGACTGAGGTTGAGAATCAATTAAGCAGAAATCTAAAGATTCTGCGAACTGACTGTGGACACGAATATTTATCTGATTAGTTTAAAGAATTATGTGAGGAAAAAGGAATAGTGAGACAGTTGATCATTCCTCACACTGAAAATGGTGTAGCGAAGAAAATGAATAGGACTTTATTGGACATGGTAAGATCCATGATGGCGCAAGCCAACCTCCCAATTAGTTTCTGGGGGAATGAACTTGAGACTACTGCCTACATTCTTAATAAAGTACCTTCTTAGTATGTTCCATCCACCCCCTATAAGCTTTGGAAAGGCACTAAGCCTGTTGTAGGGCACTTACAACCATGGGGTTGTGCATGGTATGTTCACTCCTCGTCCCATAAGAATGGGAAGTTAGGGCCCATAGCTAAGAAGTGCATCTTTGTGAGTTATTCTAATAGCTCAAAGGGGTACGTTATGTATGGTGAACATCCTGGTGGAGGTCTGACTGAAACTGAATCACGTGATGTCGATTTTCTAGAATCGGATTATCTTAGTCTGTCTAATGTGCATAGAGATCTTGACCTCTATGAATTAGAGGAACTTCACAGTGTATCCCATCATATTGGCGAAGGTGATGAGAATGTCATAGATGGTAATGCATCTACTGACTGCGAGCCTAGTGGGAGTGCACCAAGTGGGAGCACACCTATACACTGTGAACCAAGTGGGAGTACACCCACAGATGATCAAGATCATCTCATGCTCAGAAGCACACGAGGACACATTCCCAGTCGTTGATTCGAGATTGAAGGGAAAACTGCTCTTGTGTGTACCCCAGGTGATGAGGGAGAGCTAGCTTATTTGCAAGAGGCACTCTCATCACTAGCTAAGGATGATTGGTTGGCTACTATAGATGATGAGTTGAGTTCAATGAAAAAAAACCAAGTCTGGGAGTTAGTTGATCTTTCGCCCAACTGTAAGACAATTGGGAACAAATGGGTTCTCGGCATCAAGTGTAAGGTGGATGGATCAATTGACAAGTATAAGACATGCCTTGTGACAAAAGGCTACACCCAAAGAGAGGATGTGAACTATGATGAAACATTCTCCCCAGTGGTGAGGATAGCATCCATTCACCTTATTTTGTCCATTGTTATAAGATTAGATCTAGAACTCTTTCAAATGGATGTTAAGACTGCATTTCTCAATGGAGAACTGACGAAGAGATCTATATGGATCAACCAGTGGGATTTTATGCCAAGAGGCATGAGCTCAAAGTATGCCGCCTTAAGCGTTCCTTGTATAGCCTCAAACAAGCATCCAGGCAGTGGTACTTCGGATTTCACCACACTGTAATTTCAACTTGCTTTGAGGTGATCGAAGACAACCATTGCTCGTATATAAGACGGTCCAATGAAGGATTCATAGTTCTTTTTTGTATGTCAATGACATTCTTTTAGCTGGGAATGACATTGACATTATTGTCACTACTAAATAGTGGCTATCCTCCACATTTGAGATGAAGGATATGGGTGAAGCCAACTTCGTGTTGGGCATCAAGATTGTGAGGGATCGTTCAAGGAATTTTCTTGGTTTGCCTCAACAAACTTACTTGAAGAAAATTCTTAAATGATTTCACATGCAAAATTCAAAGCCCATAGACACTCTAATGGACAAAACGTACACGTTGAGCCTGAGTAAATGCCCTAAGAATGATGAAGAGAAGAAATAAATGTCAAGAGTACCCTACACTGCTGCAATAGGTATTCTGATGTACACAATGATGTACACACATCCAAACATATGCTATGTAGTAGGGATGGTCAGCCGTTACCAGAGTAACCCAGGGCCAATTCATTGGCAGGGAGTTAAAAGGATTTTTGGATACCTTTGTGGGACTACAGATCTCATGCTCACCTATAGTGGTCCAGACTTGAGGTTGAGAGGACACAGTGATGCTGATTGGGGCAGCGACCATAGGCTATGCATTTATCCTCGGAGGTGGAGCTGTGACTTGGAGCAGTAAGAAGCTGACCTTCATTGCTCTGTCCACGATGGAGGTTGAGTACATTGCATGCTCAGCAGCTGTTCAGGAGGCAGTATGGCTTAGGAGATTCTTAAGGAGTCTCAGCCTATTTTTACATGCTGATGATGTGGTAATGTTATATAGTGATAGTACAGTAGCTTTAGCATTTTCCAAGAATGCGAAGTTCCATAGAAGAACCAAGCACATTGAGATCCATTACCACAACGTCCATGATATAGTTCCAAAGGGAGAAGTTGTTTTAAAGCACATCTCCACATCTAATATGGTAGCTAACCCATTGACTAAACCTATTCCAAGGGATGTGTTCATTTCACATGTTAGGAGTCTGGGCCTTAAACGTGGATGATGTATCTTTCTTTTTATAAGATAATTTTTATTGACATAATGTAATCACTTTTAAAGAGTGTGCATTTGAGGCATGTGTTTCCAATAAGTGATATGTCACACCCCGTTCACGCTGAATCGGGCCAGTGACCGAGTTAACACCGGTTAACCCAAACCTGCCAGGATCATCAGATACTGTATTCCACCACAGCATACACACAACTAATATAAACTCATCAGATCAGCGGAAGACTAAGTTTTACCTGTGAATAATCCCATAATACTTGATACCCGGATAGTGATACAATAATTATATACATTTGGGCCCGAGGGCATGATATTTACACAAAAAGAATAAAATTCAAATATCAAGTACATAAGGAAATCCACCAAAACAATCAGAGTACACAGCTCGGCTCGGTATCAAGGCTAGAGCTCAGCTCGGCATCAAGGGTTGTGCCCAGCTCGGCATCACATAGAAGAGCTCAGCACGGCCTCCAGGTGGAGCTCAGCTCGGCCTCAGAACTGCTGTCCCACAGCACAGCTCTCGCACGAGCAGTCAGTGCCGTGCTCTAACTCCTTAGGGGTCCATCAGTCCTCTTCAGGAAATTCGACTGTGGGACCCACCCCATGCTCCTCAGATGTATGACCTGCAAAATCATCTAAAAATGGGTGTACACGTGGGATGAGCTCACTAGCTCAGTAAGTAGAAAGATGGACCACACAACAGTCCACACATCACAACACATCATATGCACTACATGCCATGCTATACATTTTAAATCACATCCACCTAAGCAACATTACTAAGTCCTTGGTTTTAGTGCTAC
>NC_056560.1:31724577-31736910 GCF_013358625.1 Macadamia integrifolia | reverse complement strand
CTCTCTCTCCCAAGTATTCTTTTTTCAACATGAACCCGTAGAATTCACTGAAATATCATTGTTTCTAGACAAAAAAATCTTGCAGTTTGTTGGGCATGAGTATGTCTGCAATTTGTTAAACCTGATACTATTTTCAGGGGAGAGGGTTCCCATGATGCCAGTATAAGGAGGAATCTGCGTGCCACACCAATGGCAGTGTGGAGAATGCTATCATCCACATGGGTCAGAGTAGGAGAGAGTCAATGTGGGTCCCATGGCTCATTATTTGCGAGGGCATGGGATGGATTCTGAACTCTGGCATTCATGGGAATCTTTTCCCTATTTTTAGATCATTTTTCCCTACTGGGGAGTACATTATTTTTCTCTTTGTTGATTCATCTCTGCTGGTTGAGTATATGATTGTTGGTGCTTCATTCTTTGACAAAAACTATTTTCAGATTTTTGATGGGCACAATGGGAATGCTGCTGCTATATTTACAAGGGAAAACTTGTTAAATCATGTACTGAGTGCAGTACCTCGAGGGCTTGGACGGGATGAGTGGCTTCAAGCTTTACCTCGGGCATTAGTTGCTGGGTTCGTGAAGACTGACAAGGAATTCCAGAGCAGAGGCATGGAACTCTGTTTTTTTGTCAGTTTTTCCTTCTTTCTGTTGTGCTGTATTTTACAGCTGTTTGGAATCGACTCAAACTAATTCCGTCATTCATCTTATTTGTCACCAGGAGAAACTTCTGGAACTACTGCTACGTTTGTAATTGTCGATGGGTGGACTGTGACAGTTGCATCTGTGGGAGACTCACGTTGCATTTTGGATGCTCAGGGTGGTGCCATCTCCATCTTGACTGTTGATCATAGGCTGGAGGAAAATGTGGAGGAGTGCGTGGTTCATTTTAGTGATGTAATATTTTTGTTCGTTTTTCTTCCTATGGCTCTATATGTGAATTGGTTATTCTTGTAACTGCAGGAGGGAACGTGTTACTGCTAGTGGAGGTGAGGTTGGGAGGCTCAGTATTTTTGGTGGTGCTGAGGTAAGGTGTTTCTAGTTGTATTCCCTTGGGCTTTGTTTGTTTCATTTTAAAATTGGCAGTGGTTAAAAGAGAGAAAAGAAAAAAAGATAAGTAGCATTAAGTTGTTCTTTGTAGAGATTGTTTGATCGGAAATAAACATGATGGATGTATAGTGGGGCCTTCTAATTGATGCCCCAAAGGGTAAAATAAATTATGGTTACTTTGGAGCATTTTATGTTGAAATAAAAATGGAGCCTTTAGGTCTGTAGAAATTTCAAGACCATAGTTCTCTTTTCAAAAAAAATAAAAAAAGGGGGGGGGGTAGAATTTGCTATTGTTATTATTCAATATATGGGAAACTTTGTTGCTTGAACTTCTGAAATTTTACCTACAGGTTGGTCCCCTCCGTTGTTGGCCAGGGGGTTTGTGCCTTTCAAGGTCCATTGGGGACATGGATGTTGGGGAGTTTATAGTTCCGGTGCCATATGTTAAACAAGTGAAGGTATTGATCTTCATGTTGATTGTCAATTCCCTTTGGGACATTTCTTAAGCCTTCCAGTTGTTATTCGATCTATTGGTTGATTTAACTGTTGTTACATAGTTTGAGCTGTCATCATTCTAAACTCCTAATGTTCTTCTTTGATACACTAGCTATCAAGTGCTGGGGGAAGGCTTATAATTGCTTCTGATGGCATCTGGGATGCACTATCTTCTGAGATGGCTGCAAAATCTTGCCGGGGTTTGCCGGCAGAGCTTGCTGCTAGGCAAGTGGTGAAGGTGATTAAACTTATCACTGTACTATTTCTTCGTAATCATATTTTCTTTGAATTAACCCCCTCTCTGGGTTTTCTGGCTCTTTCTCTATGCAATATCCATGTCATGGATTAATCTTTTCGTGATGATGTGAAAATGGTTCAATGAATATCTGAAATGTTAACATGCCATTATCTTGATATCATTATTTTAGGAAGCATTGAGGACAAGAGGGCTGAAGGATGATACAACCTGCATTGTTGTTGACATAATTCCTCCAGATGTCTCAGCACCCCCTTCACCCACTCCAAAAAAGCAAAATAAGTTTAAATCTCTCATCTTCAGGAAGAGGTCCCATGATTCTACCAATAAACTCGCAAAAAAGCTATCGGCTATAGGCATAGTGGAAGAGCTATTTGAAGAAGGCTCAGCAATGCTTGCAGAAAGGTTATTACTGTTTCTATCTTTTGTAGATATTTGGGTTCGACTTTCAGAATAATTTTTAATGAAAGTGCCTTTTTCACCATGGCTTCTTCTGTTTTATATTGACCTATCTTCCTTTTCATTTCCTTACAAAGTAGAATTCTTTTCTTATGGAATTTGCAAATATTTCTCATCAACTTAGTCCATTTGACCATGATGACTTCTTGTTTGAGATTATGAAATATATTTGAAAGCTTATGTGAAACTATAGGGTTAAAAGAAAATTTTGGCTGTTAGACAATTAGTATCCATCATGAGTGACTCTTTAACAGTCAAACCCAGAACCCAGTGTTGGACAGGTACTTCATGTCAGGGAATACTGCTTTAATTTGGACCATGTGGAGTACTGGAGTTGATCTGGTTTGTCTAAATTTGTTCGTGACAGTTCAGTATGGCTTTGTCTCTGAGTCACTATCATATAACTTTTAACTCTAGTATGGTAATTTTCATTTTTCAAGTTTTTGGGTAATACGCAGGTAATGTGGTTCTAGGGGTTAAACCAGTACTAAACACAAAATTGAAACTAAGACATAAAATTCCAGATTAGGGAGAAATGGATAGAATGACATCAGTTAATCAGATCAGGCTATGAGCCCAGCCAAGTTCTCTTAGCAGGTGTTAATCTTGCTGAAAGTTCCAGCAAGATCCAAGGGCAGGATCTGAAGATATGAAGGATTCCTAGTTACACTAGCTAGGATAGGGTTAAATTTGTCAAATTAGAACTCAGATTGATGACCAGATTACAGAATCATGAAACCCAATTAAAACTTGATTTATGATATTAAATCTAAGGTTGTCAATTTGGAACCAAAATCGAAAACCGAGACTGTAACTGGCAGTTTGAAATTGGGCCGAACCGATTCTTCTTCATTGTTGGTTTTAAAACAAAGAATTTTTTCTTGGTTTGGCTCAGTTTTGGTTTCAAGGGTGAAACTGTTTGGTTAGAACTGAACTGAATTTATTCTAAAGTGGTAGTTTAGAGTTGGGAATTGTGGGCTGCCACCAAAAGCACTCCTAAAGCCACTGGTGCACAAAGGAAAGTTTTATGTGGAACAGTCCTACTTACAGCTTGTTCGGATATGGTGAAGGAAAGAACCAGTTCAATTTTCAAAGATAAAGGCATAAGGCATCATTAAATCACAAGCAAGTTTGGGACATTTGTTGAAGATTCATCCCTGTGATTAAATAGACACTGATTAACTTTGAACTATAGTTTCTTTGATTCTTCCCATAACAAGATACTAGAACCTTCTATTTTTTCTGTGGATTGTGCATTGTATTCTAGTCGATCCGTATTAGTAATTGGAGGCTCATTTCTATATTATTTATTGTTGAATTGTATTTATGGTAGGACCTAATCCTAACATGAAACCAAATACAAACCTAACTGAACTGAGTTGGTTCGATTTTGGTTTTGGTTTTGGAAATATGGTCTTATTCTCGGTTTGGTTTCTGCATTCTCTATCTTGAACCAAACTGATTGACACCCTCATTAAAATCAGATGAAATAGATCAGTGTATGAGGAGTATTGATTTCAGCATTCAAACCAATAAGATAAAATCCTATTTGAAGTAGGACTATACCAAATAGACAACAGAATCTGGGTTTGGAAACAGAATAAAAGAGCAGATTGGTACCTTGACAAGAAGCAAATAAAGAATGGCGGTACCCGGGTTTCCCGCTGCAAGGTATTGATTGGATTCACCACCAATGGAACCTTGAATCATCAATCATCACAACCACAAGGAAGGTGCACTCTGAGCACAAGAGTGCAGTAGGAATAAACTTGCCACATTTAGATACCAGCTTTTATTCAGAATAAGTTGAATTGGAAGTGTGAAAATCTCGTGTTAATGTTGTCCATTGTTAGAAGTATAATGAGCACCATTGTCGATATGCCTGGTCTTCTATGCATTGTTTTGTTAGAAGCTACTGAAGTCTGCCACTCATGTGCATCACATAATGTGGTTTTAACTTCTGAATTTGGGATTGGATGAATCTTTTCACTGTTTCTGAATTTTAATTTGGATGATGAGATGCAGACTCGGAAATGACTCATCGACAGGGCAGTCTACATCTGGTCTTTTCACATGTGCTGTTTGCCAAGTTGATTTAGCCCCAAGTGAGGGGATTTCGGTTCATGCTGGTTCGATTTTCTCCACCAGCTCAAAGCCTTGGCAAGGTCCATTCCTCTGTGCTGCCTGCCGTAATAAGAAGGATGCCATGGAAGGAAAGAGGCCTAGTGGAGTCAAAGTCGTATAATCAATATTGTACTTTTCCTCTCATATTCTTTCCTCCTTTCCCTTCTCCCCTCCCCTTGATCCCTTGTATTTGTTCTTCTGACGGCCCATTTTTCTTGGCCCATTCCATGTGTATGTAATGTTTAATATTGTGGCATCTGAAGAGAATTATGTTAATTTTTACCCCTTTTCTTTCTTCTTTTCAAGTTTGAAATGTAACGTGGTGCAAAGATCAACAAGAACAACCCTTTTAATTGGTGATTTGATTTGGTGAGAATTAATTTAAGTGGGAACTTTTTCTGGATTCCCTGGGTAACTTTTTCTGAAAGGGTGTGGCTGACATGGTGTGGAGGGGTCAGACGTAGAAAGCCAGAGGAAAGTGCCCGGAAGCAGTCCAGAAATTCAATCTTTATAGCGTCACCTACAGGCTACAGTAGAGGAATTATAATTTTTTTTTTCTTTCAGTGAGAGAAAAAAATTAAATCCTTGATTTTATTAACTTCCGTCCCTTGTTGAAGGCCCGAAGACCGCTCAAGAGTCAAGTCTTTCCACAACTTTTGTCCAAGTCAACCGACTGGTCAAGTGGGATTTGGGAAGCATACAAGCATCATCTACCTTCTTTCAAGGGAAATGTATACGTCGCTTGTGAGAATCAAAGGATTAGATTTTAAAAGAATTGAGAGATAGATATTGGAGGTGCCCGGACGGCGGCTTAATTTGTTTTCCGGTTTTAGCTTTACATTGGTTTATAGATTATCATATAGTGAAGGAAGGATGTGTTGTTCTATCTGTTTGCGCTTCAGTGCTTTCTTAGTCTCTGTCTTTCTCTTTTTCCTTCTGTTGCACCTTCCTCTTCTCTCAGCTGGACCAGATCATGTCTCATATTGTTCAGCTCTGCCCCATTTCTGCGGAAACTTAAACATCAGTTATCCCTTCTTCTTCGACGACACCAAATTTCACTGCAACAGCAGACGTGGAGTAGAACTCATTCGTTGTATAAATGGATCCACATCGGTACTGATCTATACCGGGGTGGAGAATGATGACAGTACATATGAGGTTCAAAGCATCAATTACACCACCAACACCATATTAGCTCGTGACCGGAAGTCCACTCGAGACTGGCTCTCCGACAATGACAAATGCAATGCCCTCTTCAACAATTATACTATGCCACCTATTTTCCGTTATCTCTCAGCTCATGTGATAAGCCCCAACCTTACACTAAGAGTATGCAAGCGCCATCCAATTAATGGTGTCGTCCTTGACAAGGACTGTACGGTTGAGGCAATACCAGATGCAGCAGATGTACCTGCACCTGGACCTAGTTCTCATTCCTCTACATATGACTGCAAACTGGTTCATCTTCCCGTGGATGTGCGACCTTCCACATTCCATGGGTTGGTTGATCCTGTCTCGAAATTGTTCACTGCTGGGTTTCGTGTTCAATGGAACCTTCCCAAAATATGTCATCAGTGTGAAAAGAATGGAACAGTCTGCAGTAGATTCCACGACCAGCAAGATAATTTGTCATGTGTACCAAAGGATGGTGAATGGAATCACGGAAATGGTAACTGCTTAAAACTCTTAGATTAATATATATATTTTTTTCTTTTTTCCATTCAAATTTATTTTAGCATTTGCAATGCAAGCTTGTTTTGAATCATTCTTTGATAACTTATTTTGTTCTGATTAAAATCTTCAAGTCTTATTGTTTACATTCAAATATGGATAAAGTTTAAGATCCACCACATTATTCTAGGGTTGACAACCCCTATGGCTATGTTTGGTTGTAAGGGGAATTAAAGGGATGGAACTGAAATTATCATACATAAAAAAGAAATATATGCAATCATTACCATGTGACTTTAACATTAACTTTAAATCATTCCATATTTAATTATAAAATTTCACTTTACTTTGCATCCAAAACCCCTTCCTATAATATGTAAAATAAAAATTACATTTTAAAATATATCATTACTAAATATGATAAAAAGTTAAGTAATTTATACAATCAAGTGGGGTAATGATTATAAGCATTTCTTTTTAAAGTATAAAAATTTCACTTCCCTTCCGTATAAATTTCCATTGCAATCAAATGGAGCCTACAGAATTTTATTATTTTCCTCCCGATATCTCCTATGTTCATCTGAAGCCATATGGTCAAGGGTTGCCCTTTGCCGTGGCTCAAGGAAAACTCTTAAAATGCATGCCCTGTTTTATGTTGTATTAGTGCCGCGGTGCTTGAAGGAAAAGGTTTTTAGATTTTGTGAATTCGGAAACTATCAGCCTCCTCAACTCTAAGAAACTATTCAAGTCCTTAAAACTTTCTATCTAGTTTCTATTTTGGTCAGGCAGATGGAGTTACTTGCACACCATATGCAAAGCTTGAATCAGCATGCTTGTACATATCTCTAGATTCCTGTGTAAAAACAACGCATTCAGTAGATAAGAATTTGTTGATCGAGTTCCTCTTGTCATTCTCGATTTGGGATTCCTCTTCTATAGATTCTTCCTGGGAATGTCACGATTGTGATGTGAAAGGAAGAAGACCACCCAAAGTTGCAGGTCGATTATTTCTGTTATTTTCAGTTAATTGAGAACCTTAATCATATAACTCAATATTCTAATTTGTCTCTTATCAGTGGCCCAGGAACTGGTCCATTTATCAACTTTTCCCCTGTAACTTAATTTTATTCTATTTATGAACAGAGTATTCACTCAAGTAGAAAAGGAAAAAAATAATAGATTTTTGTTATTAATACAATGAAAATGTAATAACGATGGAGATAAGTTTCTAATATATAGCCATTGTGATCTTTTTGATAACGTTGTGAATTTGGAGAGGCTTACAGGTTTTGGTATTCATTCGGTTGAACTAATCAAGTTTATCCTTGCGTTGCAGGGGAGAACCATAGAACATTCAAAATGAATACTACTCGAGGTATTTGAGCTGTCTTTTCCTGTTTTACATTTCCTCACAAAAGTTTGAGGTATGCATGCAATTCATATCAAGTTTGGTAACATAGTGAGACAAAATGTCTTCTTTAGAGAAATTACAACGGACTGCTATATAGTCCTATAAGCAGTGGAAACTATTTTCTCAATAGGAAAAATATCGCAGTAGACCCTGCTTTATTAAAAGGGTGTACCTAGTAGACGAGGCTACAGCCATTGCGGAGTCTGGAGAGGATCATAATGTAAGCAGCCATAACCCCTATTTTGTGGAGAGGCTGTTTTTTGACATGAATTTGCGACCACTATGTTAAAATGGAGCAACCTTACCTTTGTTTTGATGTCCACCCTCTGGTAGACCCTTCTTTATTATGGAGAATAAATTAGGTTCTCCTAATATGCTTCAACCTAGGTTGAATTCAATTGTGAAACTAGTATAATGCTTAGCCTTACACAAGCATGAGATTAGCATGTTTATTATCAGCATTCCTACCGTATATGACTTTGCTTATCTTTGTTTTCATTTTTTTTTTTTTGGCTTACAGTTATTGTATTCAGCTTTATATTGGCGATTACGTTGGTGGCAATTCTTGTGGGTCTTGTATACTATGTGTACCACTTGACAAGGAAGTTATCATCAAATGGACCGATGTCATTTACTCAAAATGTTGAAGCTTTTCTAAGGAATTATGGATCCTTGGCACCGAAAAGATATAGTTATTCAGATATAAAGAAAATCACAAATTCGTTTAAAGAAAAATTGGGCCAAGGTGGTTACGGTGGTGTATTCAAAGGGAAGCTACCTGATGGTCGTTTGGTTGCAGTGAAAGTCCTAAATGCCTCTAAAGGGAATGGAGAAGAGTTTATTAATGAAGTTGCAAGCATTAGTAGTACTTCCCATGTTAATATTGTGACTCTTCTAGGATTTTGTTTTGATGGCTCCAAAAGAGCACTTATCTATGAGTTCATGTCCAACGGATCTCTTGAGAAGTTCATATACAACAAGAAATCGATGAAAACATGTCCTCACTTCGGTTGGGAAAGACTATATCAAATTGCAGTTGGCACTGCCCAAGGATTAGAATATTTACATCGTGGTTGTAATACTAGAATTCTGCATTTTGACATAAAACCTCATAACATTCTTTTGGATGAAGACTTTTGTCCAAAGATATCTGACTTTGGTCTTGCAAAACTATGTCCTAGAAAGGGTAGTATCATATCAATGGCCGATGCCAGAGGAACAGTAGGATATATTGCACCAGAAGTGTTCTCTCGGAACTTTGGAGGAGTTTCACACAAGTCGGATGTCTATAGCTATGGAATGATGGTGCTAGAAATGGTTGGAGGACGAAAAAACATTGATGCGGAAGTTGATTACATCAGTGAAATTTATTTTCCTCATTGGATATATAAGCATATTGGACAAGATAAGCATTTACCATTAGACATGATTATGGGGGAAGAGGAAGAAGGAATAGCCAAGAAGATGGTTTTAGTAGGTTTGTGGTGCATACAAATGAATCCAACAAATCGACCATCAATCAGCAAAGTGGTGAATATGTTAGAAGGTACCCTTGAGTCATTGCCAATCCCCCCCAAGCCGGTCTTCTCTTCTCCTCCAAGACATCTAGCTGATTCTTTTACCCGATCAACATCTTAATAGCTTTTGTATATGTAACTTGTTTAAGACATTCATCATTTCCCAAGGGAATTCGTATTTTACATTTGGGGGTGGAGGGGAGGGATTCTTTCTATTTGGGAAAGATAACCTGCAATTACTTTTTAGCAATAATCAGGGATTACACAATAGCTTTCCACAAAATAAATTAATAAAATATGACTAGGTTTCACAGTTAGCTTTGATTGATAATTTAAAAAATTTTCCATGGCTTGCTAATAGTGTGGTCATGCTGTTCAACATTGAAATCTCAAGCGTCATCTGGTTGTTACAAACCTAATTCTATCCATCTCTTGTCACACATGGCCATCAAATTTGTAGAAGGTTCAAACTGTCTGCAGTAAACGGTGAGGTGCAAGAGTATTCGACGATTGAGAGCATTCAGACACATGCCCCTAGGGGCTCCTAACTACCCGACGCTCACAGCATAGTGGCAGTAGACGATTTTTACGCATTTGTAGGACCCATGCTCCAAATCCAGCCAAATACGGCAATGCAATGAAAAATGATTTGAGTCATAACCATCAAGTCATTAACTGTATCCCCTTACAAGTTTCAATAGGCTAAAGTTAGGCATCTATTGCTTGAGAAGTGAACAATTGCTATTACTGAGTTATTTCTAAACTAAATTCTTTTATTTTCTATTTATCATTGTAATACTGAAAGTTTTCCTTCGAAAGCCCAATAAAAGAAAATGGATATTGAAAGACGCTCCTTTTCCTCTTATCTCACAAGTAGTGCATGAAATCATCATTCTTATCATATCTGACTTTGATTATTATTATTAATTTTTTTATGGGGTGGGTACAGCTGTTGTATCAAGCTTCATATTTGGCTACTATTTTGGTGTCAGTTTTTCTATGTCATGTGAGAAGAAAATTATCCTCTAAAGGATTGAGAAAATCTTAAGTTTTTTCTAAGTAATTATGAATCTATGGCGCCTAAAAGATACAATTATTCAGATATCAAAAAATTACAAATTCAATTAAATAAAAAGAAAATGGACCACTATGCTTATGGTAGCGTATTTAAGGAAGTTACCCAATGAATGTTTAGTTGCAATAGAAAGTCTTAAATAACTCTTAAGAGTAATAGAAAAGAATTTATTAATAAAGTTGCGAGCATTAGTCGCACTTCCCATATTCATGTTATCGCTTTGCTTGGCTTTTGTTTCAATGGTTCCAAAAGAGCATTTATTTAAAAAAAAAAAAAAAAAAACCTATTTTCAAGTTCATATTTAATGAATTTATTCAGAAGTTCATCTACACCAAGAAATCAATGAAAATATGTCATCTTTTCAGTTGTTTGGTAATTCAAAAAAAAAAAAAAAAAAAAAAGAGACAAGACAAGATGAGAACAGTCAGAACGCTTTTGATTACCTTCCAATGTAAGAACGTAAGCAAATCCAAATGGATCGATGAGATATTTTAGAGAAGACTGGGAGAGTCAATTCGAGTCAGTCTTGCTGGTCAACTGGAAAGGTGTGGGGGAAATTTCTGCATGACCGATTGATTATTGGGGTCGATTTCGGTTAGGAAAATTCTTGGAAAAATTACAAGATTACTTATTTTTGGATTTTCCTTTATAAAATTATCTATTATGTGTTTTATTTAACAAAAATGCATAATATTAGGTTTGGTTTTACAAAAATAATCAAAACAGTATTGCTCCTTTAATTATGCATGTTTTTGACTTTTTAACCCATCCACCTTTTCTTCTCCGATCATAGTGTCCACCCTTGCAATCCTCCACCTCGATGGCTCCCTTCTTTACAGATCATTGCTACCACCCATCGCCGATTTAAACCTACAAATCTCACAACCTAACCCCTGCAACACCTCCATCGCACTCTTCCTCAATCAACAAACCCTCCAGCACTGCAAACCCTTCAAGCAAGCAAAACCGGCGAAGCGCCTGAAAGGAACCACAAGTACATTGAAGCTCGGCACTGCTGCCATCAATACCAGCAGCCTCCTATCTATCTTACTCCACCTGGAAAATAAAAAATAAATAAATAATGGGTTTGAAGTCTCTCGTAAATGAACTGATGATCTAGGGTTCCAAAGGTGATAATTTTAATATCCTCCTCATTTTTTCTAGGGATAATTAGATGATTGTTTTTCTTTGATCGCCACCATTGATCTACTAAGATGCACAATGAGGACACAGCAATAATTTTATTCATGTTTATTTCTCTCCTTTTATTGTTCTAATTGGAGTGTCTTTTTGTTTTACATGGACTTATATGGCCCCAAAATTGAAAGGGAGATTGTGATGAGTCATTTAAATGGGTTGATGTCTTCTTCCTCCTCATAGGACTTGTCCTTGAACTCCTAAAATCAGCTTCAAATTTTTCGTCGAAGCCAACAAACATGTGGCGTTGCATGTCGTGGGTTCTCACAGAAGCGGTGGGGCGTTGCAGGTCGTGGGTTCTCACAGGAGCGGTGGGATTGGGGGCTGTTGCAATAAGGGGTGTGTGGGAGTTGGTGGTGGTGAGCATGGTGGAGGGGAGAGGTGGTGAAGGCGATGGGAGTGGTGGTGGATGAGGTGGCAGCAGTGGCATTGGTATGTTGAAGATGAGGGGATGGGGATACAAGGCTAGTATAGGGAACTAAGGGCAAAAACGTCAAAATATGTTGGAGGATAAAGGAAAATCACTGTTTTGGTTAGTTTTGTAAACCAAAACATGTTTTTGTGTTTTTTTGTCATCTGAAACATAAGTGGATGGTTTTATAAGGAGAAACCTAAAAATGGGTAATCATATAGTTTTCCCAAAATTCTTTGCATTTAGCTTTCCGTGGCCCCACATTGTGATTGGTCACAGTCAACTGGCGCTTCTATTGGAAGCCACCCTTTGCGGTTGTTCATCTTAGCAGTGGCCATTGAAGTATAAAATGGTGCAACTATTATCACTCTCCCATATTCATCCTTTATTTACTCAGTTAAGTTTTGTTGTTAAGAAATGAAATGAAAATATTTTTAAAAATATATATTTTTTGAATATTTTGAATTTAAAAAGAGATACAAGAATCAATCATTTCATCAAGATGACAAAATGATAAAGTTTCACTTTTCCTTCTCTCTTGGTGTTTCAAATTCACATATTGCTCCTAATACTCTCTCCTCTCCTACCATATTCCACCTCCACAAGCTAAGCCAGCAGCTAATTGCAACCCCCACCTCCACCACTATCTTGCCACCCTAGACCAAGG
>NC_056560.1:31699298-31723888 GCF_013358625.1 Macadamia integrifolia | reverse complement strand
ATTAGTTGTAACATACTAACACTCCCTTAGAATATTGAATGACCAACCCAATGACAACATGTCAACCAACAATCAATGAATGTGTTTTAGAGCCCATATTGCCAAGGAGTAGTCACTCTCAAGTATACTAGCATTTATGACTTGAGTGAGGTTGTGCTTATTAGTTGTACATACTAACACTTCCTTAGAATTTTTTTTTTTTTTAGTAAAACTCCCTTAGAATCTTGAATGACCAACCCAATGGCAATATGTCAACCAACAACCAATGAATGGGTGGAGAGCCCATATTGCCAAGGACACCAACTCTCATGTATACTAGCATTTATGACTTGAGTGAGGATTTGCTTATTAGTTATACATACTAACACTCTCTTAGAATATTGAATGACCAACCTAATGACAACATGTCAACCAACAATCAATGAATATGTTTTAGAGCCCACATTGCCAAGGACTTGAGTGAGGATTTACTTCTTAGTTGTACATACTAGCACTCCCTTAGAATCCTTTTTTTTTTTTTTTTTTTAGAAGGAAACCGTCAAGGAATGGGTATTACTGATTTATTTCTAAATTAAATTATTGAAGATTTTTTTTTTTTTTTTTTTGACAAAACTCCTTTAGAATCTTGAATGACCAACCCAATGGCAACATGTCAACCAAACCCCAATGAATGGGTGGAGTGCCCATATTGCCAAGGACACCCACTCTCATGTATACTAGCATTTATGACTTGAGTGAGGATTTGCTTATTAGTTGTACATACTAACACTCCCTTAGAATATTGAATGACCAACCAAATGACAACATGTCAACCAACAACCAATGAATGGGTGGAGAGCCCATATTGCCAATGACACCCACTCTCATGTATATTAGCATTTATGATTTGAGTGAAGATTTGCTTATTAGTTGTACATATTAACACTCCCTTAGAATATTGAATGACCAACCAAATGACAACATGTCAACCAACAATCAATGAATGTGTTTTAGAGCCCATATTGCCAAGGACTAGTCACTCTCATGTATACTAGCATTTATGACTTGAGTGAGGATTTGCTTATTAGTTGCACATGCTAACACTCCCTTAGATTCTTTTTTTTTGTAAAACTTGCTTAGAATCTTGAATGACCAACCCAATGACAACATGTCAACCAACAACCAATGAATGGGTGGCGAGCCCATATGGCCAAGGACATCCACTCCCATGTATACATGCATTTATGACTTGAGTGAGGATTTGCTTATTAGTTATACATACTAACACTCCCTTAGAATATTGAATGACCAACCCAATGACAACATGTCAACCAACAATCAATGAATGTGTTTTAGAGCCCATATTGCTAAGGACTAGTCACTCTCATGTATACTAGCATTTATGACTTGAGTGAGGATTTGCTTCTTAGTTGTACATACTAACACTCCCTTAGAATCCCTTTTTTTTTTTTGGTAAAACTACTTTAGAATTTTGAATTACTAACCCAATGGCAACATGTCAACCAACAATTAATGAATGGGTGGAGAGCGCATATTGCCAAGGACACCCAATCTCATGTATACTAGCATTTATGACTTGAGTGAGGATTTGCTTATTAATTGTACATACTAACACTCCCTTAGAATATTGAATGACCAACCCAATGACAACATGTCAACCAACAATCAATGAATGCGTTTTAGAGCCCATATTGCCAAGGACTAGTCACTCTCAAGTATAATAGCATTTATGACTTGAGTGAGGATTTGCTTCTTAGTTGTACATACTAGCACTTCCTTAGAATCTTTGTTTTTTTTTTTTATTAAAACTCCTATAGAATTTTGAATGACCAACCCAATGACAACATGTCAACCAAAAACTAATGAATGGGCGGAGAGCCCATATTGCCAAGGACACCCACTCTCATGTATACTAGCATTTATGACTTGAGTGAGGATTTGCTTATTACTTATACATACTAATACTCCCTTAGAATATTGAATGACCAACCCAATGACAACATGTCAACCAACAATCAATGAATGTGTTTTAGAGCCCATATTGCCAAGGACTAGTCACTCTCAAGTATAATAGCATTTATGACTTGAGTGAGGATTTGCTTCTTAGTTGTACATACTAGCACTTCCTTAGAATCTTTTTTTTTTTTTTTTATTAAAACACCCTTAGAATCTTGAATGACCAACCCTATGGCAACATATCAAGCAACAACCAATAAATGGGTGGAGAACCCATATTGCTAAGGACACCCACTCTCATGTATACTAACATTTATGAATTGAGTGAGGATTTGCTTATTAGTTGTACATACTAACATTCCCTTAGAATATTGAATGACCAACCCAATAACAACATGCCAACCAACAATCATTGAATGTGTTTTAGAGCCCACATTGCCAAGGACTAGTCACTCTCATGTATACTAGCATTTATGACTTGAGTGGGGATTTGCTTATTAGTTGTACATACTAACACTCCCTTAGAATCTTTTTTTTTTAGTAAAACACCCTTAGAATCTTGAATGACCAGCCCAATAGCAACATATCAACCAACAACCAATGAATGGGTGGAGAGCCTATATTGCCAAGGACACCCACTCTCATGTATACTAGCATTTATGATTTAAGTGAGGATTTACTTATTAGTTGTACATATTAACACTCCCTTAGAATCTTTTTTTTTTTTTGTAAAACACCCTTAGAATCTTGAAGGACCAACCCAATGGCAACATGTCAATCAACAACCAATGAATGGGTGGAGAGCCCATATTGCCAAGGACACCCACTCTCATGTATACTAGCATTTATTACTTGAGTGGGGATTTGCTTATTAGTTGGACATACTAACACTCCCTTAGAATGTTGAATGACCAATCCAATGACAACATGCCAACCAATAATCAATGAATGTGTTTTAGAGCCCATATTACCAATGACTAGTCACTCTCATGTATATTAGCATTTATGACTTGAGCGAGGATTTACTTATTAGTTGTACATAATAACACTCTCTTAGAATTTTTTTTTTTTTTTTTATAAAACTCCTTTAGAATCTTGAATGACCAACCCAATGGCAACATGTCAACCAATAAACAATGAATGGGTGGAGAGCCCATATTGCCAAGGACACCCTCTCTCATGTATACTAGCATTTATGACTTGAGTGAGGATTACTTATTAGTTGTACATACTAACACTCCCTTAGAATATTGAATGACCAACCCAATGACAACATGTCAACCAACAATCAATGAATGTGTTTTAGAGCCCATATTGTCAAAGACTAGTCATTGTCTTGTATACTAGCATTTATGACTTGAGTGAGAAGGTTCCTAAGAAGAAGTCCTCTTATAAGTTATCACTCATTTCTTATATATATATATATATATATGTATTACTTAGTCTTGTTGATTCAAATCCACTCTTATTCCAATTGAAAATGGCATTTGAGAAATGTCTTCCACTTCTATAAAGGAAGATAAATAGAATACCCTCCAAACCCAGCTTTCATGTCCATCACATTTCTTAGAGATCAATTCTATTAGTATAGTATAAAGAGTGGAGTAATCTTTCAGCGTTGCAGGACTTAAGGCCAGTCAATCAGTTTCTATATATCTCTTTCTGAAAGTGATACATGTCCAACTGTCTACTTCACATAGTTTGTGACCAATTAAAACTTGCAGCAATATTTATACATACATTGAGAACTTTTTTTTTTTGGGTTTAATTCTTGTTTGATTGGAACTCAATTATTAATAGTCCCAGTTAATTATTACCCACTACTGTTCTATAATGTATTGCAGGTTTTCCTGGTGATGCGAAGGTAAGGGTAACATATATGATACTTGGGGAAAGCAAGTTAAATGTGATCATGAAAGCCAAAGCTGTTGATAAGGCCACCCCTATCAATTTGGCTCAGCACGCCTACTGGAATCCTGGTGTGCATAACAGTGGTGATATCTTATCCAACATAATACAGATCTTTGGTTCCCACATTACTCCCGTTGACAAGGAACTCATCCCAACCGGCAAAGAGTGTAGTTCATTAAAAGTGACAATTCAGAACCATATTCAAGATTGTGCACCTTCTCCACTGAGTGCTCAGGCAGGTTCAGGTGAACCCATCCAAGTGCCACCGAAAGGGACTATCCTATGATCTATCTAATTTTGGAAGAGGGGCCATGGTTCTCATTTATCTTACTGGGTGAACCAAAGAAGAAAATCCTAGGAGAGAATTTACCCCTCTGGCTTCCCTGGTTCTTGACTATCTTGCAACCAAGTCATTAAATCATGGGGTTGTTGAAGCATAGGAGTTAATCTCTCAGCTTGACTGAGAAAGGCAAACTGCATTATTTTTTGTATATTACCTATAAAGAAATGATAATTCCATCATTTGGAGCTTAACTATAAAAGGAGTATGTAAGGATACATTGCCATTATTCATTTGAAATAGAAGTGTGAAAAGTAAACGTGTTGAAATATTTGTGCCACACATTGAATGTACTCTTGTTAAAAAACAGACGCATTGAATTCCTCTTGATCATAAAAAGGGTCTTTTCTTCCCATGAATCCGGGCTTCAGTTAAAGCCTCAACTCTCATTTTTCCAAGAAAAAAAACCTTAGATTTCTATCCATTTTTCCTTAAATCAATTCAACTGTTCCAACCATTTGGGTCACCCATCTTGAGATCAAAAGGTTTGCCTCTCCAGTCTCCACTGTCTGAAAAGGCACCCATGTGTAAATGGAGGACTTTACTGTCACCTTAACATCCATGTTAGCGTGTTGCAGTAATGTCCTATGGTTCAAGTCCATTTCTTGGAGGACCATGTGACCCAAACTACGACTTCGTGGTTGGTCTCTATCAATGTTAGCTTTCGCTAATTTGTAGGACGGCTTAATGTTTAGATGGTGTGTGTTTCCACAACTCATTTGGGTTACGGGTCTTGGGCAATGCGATGGACCAATCTGTTCAATGACTCTGATATAGGCATAACAGTCTACTGATTTATGAAGTTTCCCAATTACATTTTCTTATGAAAACGTTTTGTAAAAAAAAAAAAAAAAAAACGTTTCAATGTTAATTTTTTACATTATACGTCCCAACAGAAATCCTATTTTACAGAAAAGGATCAGATTAGGATCCACATTTTCTTTATCTTCTCAAGAGCAGCTAGATCCTCTCGAGCTTCAGAGAATTCTCCTTCCTCCATCCCCTCACCAACATACTAGCGTACAAAAGCACGCTTTGCATACATCAGATTAAACTCATGATCAATTCTTGAGAAAACCTTTGCAACACTCATAGAGTTTGAAATCATGTAAACTGCTCTCTAAACTTTGGCCAAGTCTCCTCCAGGAACTACAGTAGGAGGTTGGTAGTTGATTCCACACTTGAATCATGTAAACCTGTGCGTCTGCTTTTTTTAGCGCCCTGTACCTCTTCGCCAAAAACACATGCTTGCAATGCATAAGCCATTAGAATTAGACATCCTGATTTCAGAGAAAATTCAACATACTGTATGTATGAATGTACTCAATAGTTTCTTTCACCTAAATTAGGATTCCCTACTTTTGAAGTACCAAATGAAATAGTCACATGTAATAGTTACAGTCTTGTAGGTCTCATTCATAATTGGTCTGATTTACCTTTCCTAGATTTAGTTCCTTAATCTAGATACACAAATACCATTTCTCACCTTAAAAACCTGGATTTTTCTTAAATTCATTCCTGAGAATCAATTCGCTTTGTCTTTCCATGGTTGATCAGTACTGATACAAATTTTCAGTCTCTAAGAGTCATAGGTGTGAGATGACGTGTCTATGGGATCCATGCGATCCCGACCCAAAGAAACTTGGAGAATATATCCCAGCTTTCAAATGTCTAGGTACAGAACAGGGTATTTAACATTGACTACCATTTCTTCTCCTTTTCTTTATTCGGACTGTTTATAAATGAAAGCCAGATAATCTGAGTGCAATCGAACCCATTAATCTGTTCGTTTGTTGATATATTTGTAGCTAAAACCAAAAAACTTCAAGAGAGTTTTCAGATTTTTCTAACCTTCTTTCGTTTTTTTATCCCTATGATATTGAGATACCCAGAAAGAATGAAGTCCGCTTTTAGATTTTGTTACTGGCATTATTATTTAGAAGAATTATCACTCGCCTCTCTTGGGACGTAGTCGAAATATCATGTTTCCCTAGATATTTTGAAAAATATCATTCTCTTCCTCCTAATTAGAAATTTTTTATCAATCGTCTCTGTTTGTGAGAAAGAGCCATTTGGTGATGACATCACCTTTACCTTTTTTTTTATAATCCCTAAAGTACCCTATGATGCGAGATGCCAGGATCGTCCTTTTTGCAAGACGATAGAACTAAATCGAAGCAACTCATCTTCTTAGTTCAAGCACTCCCTAGCGTTGACTTGCAACCACCGCGATGCATCTCTGACAACTCCGACCCTTTTTCTTCTCTCTTCTTCCTTCACCATCAACCACCATAATCCCTCTCATCTTCTTCTTGTCTCTTCTTCCTCCAACCCTTCTTCTCCATTAGAATAAAGCAACTAGGAGAGAGAGTCCATATCAGTTAAAAACCCCATTGAAGGAGAGGAAGAGGAGGTAGAAGAATGATTACTAAGTCAATTCCATGAGTTATCAGTGCTGCTGCCGCAGAACTATTGTAAGGTCGTGTTCATAGCTAGAGAAGAAAGAAAAGAAACATAAAAGAGCATACGAGAAGGGTAGATTGACATAGGCAGAGGTTGAAGATGAAAAAGGGCTAAAGGGAGAGTTGCAGAGGAAGGGAAAAGCTTGAAACAACGAAAGTGTTTTAACGGAAACCCACATTTCTTCTCCTCTCTTAAGAATGAGAGTTCAGTGTTCACTTCAAATTCCTGATTGACCCTGACCTTTATCTTAACAGATAGAGATGAGTTCAGTAAGCATAGTTTAGATTTTAGTGACGAGAAATTGAAGCAGTCGGAAGAGTCGCTTAGGAAAGTTATGTACTTAAGCTGTTGGGGTCCCAACTGAATTACAATCTAATTAGATCAGGGATTCCTCAAAGAGTGTTGCATACCTTATATGATTCAAGGCCCTTGACAACAGAGAGGACTCGAATCAGACCCTAAATCCCAAATTACCTGAAGATCCCGAGCTCAACATTGAAGGGATTGTACAAACTGAAAGTCTAAGCTTAGATCATATTTGACACTGAAGCAAGATGGGAACGATTGGTAGAATTGCAGAAAACTGGGAGGGGTTGAAGGAGAATTTCTCAGAGCGAGAGAAGTGGAGAATGACGGTGAGTCCAATTGCACGAGTCACGGTTCCCTCCCACTATTAACCTCTGACCTGTCATTGTTATATTGCTATGGGATTCCTTTTTTGCTTTGTAAACAAATGACTGTCAAACACCCCCATGGGAGTCAGATCGCCGGTGTCCAACAAAGGAATGACGGTGAACCCGGGCAATCGTGGAAACAGAGATGTTTACCGAACTCATCTCTGTTCCCTAATTGATTTCATTTAATTTTTTTCCCTTCCTATTGTGGTTGAGCTTCATCGAGATGTTTCAGAGTAGTGGCAGCGGTCATCTTCTCTAAAACCGGCTGCCGTTGCAACCCCATTAACGCTACCGCCCTGTGCTTCATCGAAACCCTAGGCCAGGCTTGTCCAATGCGATTGGAAACCTTCAATCGTAAGGCTGAGGTTGGATTTGTTTGAAGCTCTGAGTCGTAGGGCTACGATTGATTTGAGGATTCTTTATGTTGAAGATGATTAAGGGGTAATATTGCTTTTTTAATTGCCTCTCTATTACCGTTAGTAACTGATGGAACGGTTGATGGACTCTTTTAAATTAAGGGAAGGAGAGTGATATTTTTGCCCGGGAGAACATAATATTTAGACCATGTACAAGGAAGGGGAGTGATAATTCCTCTATTATTTAAATTAACAATCTATTGGTTATCATGATTTTGTTGCAGGGAGTAATCTTAATTTGGGAAGTGATGTGGTAAAAATTGACCGGGTGATCTTTCCTGTAATTCTTGGTGCTCTAGCTGACCTGCACAGAAAATAGGACAAGGGAGGTCAGAAAAGAGGACAGGGAGTTTTTTCAGTAAAAGAAGTGATCAATCGATCCCCTATGATGTAGGCTTACCTTGGTATTTATAGGCTACTGATGGAAAGAGAAGGAAGGGCGTTTATGGAGAGTCCTGTTTAAGCATAGAGTCCTTGAGGGGAATGGCTCTGTGATTATGGGAATATTCTGGGTTTTAGGGCATATTCTAGGAATATTTCCCTTTGATCTCGGAGTTGCAAGTCCTGAGAGAGGTGATGCCTTTGATGACTTGTAGTAGATAGAGTCTTGCCCCCGTGATCAAGGATCACGTCCCTTGAATGTGAGAGTGGATGTGTGCACGTTTCTGGGTGAGGGTGACTGTGCCGAGCCGAGGTGACAGGTTGGTCGAGCCGAGGTGACTGGTTGGCATGAGGAGAGGCCGAGGTGGCTGCTCAGCACAAGGAGAGGCCGAGGTGGACGAAAGCACGTTTCTAGAAACCTTGTTGTTGACGTCGGGCTGTGGTGACGGCACAGCCTGATGAAGGGCCGAGGTGGTAATACGGCCTGATGGAGGGCCAAGGTGGCAGCACGGCCTGATGGAGGGCCGAGGTGGCAGCACGGCCTGATGGAGGGCCGATGTGGCAGCACGACCTGATGGAGAGCCGAGGTGATAGCACGGCTTGACAAGATGCCGAGGTGGCAGCACGGCCTGATAGAGGGTCGAGGTGGCAACACGACTTGATGGAGGGCCGAGGTGGTAGCACGGCCTGATGGGATGCCGAGATGCAGCATTGGTCAGGACGATCCCTACCCGTGCCGTGGTTGAGAAGAAATACCCTCGTCAGGAAGTAAACTTGCCACATAGTACTTCTGTTTTTATTTATTTATTTATTTTGATTCAATAGTTGAACTCGTTATTATAGCTCTAGAAATTATTAAGTTCTTCGTATTTATAAAAATAAAAAACGAAGAATGTATAATTCCCAAACAATTAGGTGTATTGCAGACATCATATGCACCATATACAATAAACTTATTTCCCCTAATGCTTCAATAATCAGGTTGGAGCTAATTGTGAAACTATATGGAAGGCTTAGTCTCTATAGGATTTGCACTTTTGTATTTGTATGTTGTCATCATTTCTACTATATATGATTTCGTCTTTTTTTTTCTCCCTAATTACAGGATTAAACTGTATAGTTGGGATTATAATAGCGGCAATTCTTGTGGACTATAGAACGAAATTATCATCAAGTAGACTGATGTCGTTTTAGAAGAAAAGAAAAGAAGACCTCAAAATCTTGAGGCTTTTCCAACGAATTACGGATCTCTAGCACCCAAAAGATACATTTACTCAGACATAAGAAAATGACAAATTTTTTTAAAGAAAAATTGGATCAAGGTGCATGGTTATGGTGCTGTATTTAAAGGGAAGCTACCTGATGGTCGTTTGGTTGCAATGAAAATCCTAAATAATTCTAAAGGTGACGGGGAAGAGTTTATTAATGAAGTTGCAAGCATTAGTAGGACTTGCCATGTTCATATTTTCACTTTTTTGAGTTTTTGTTTTGATGATTCCAAAAGAGCACTTATCTATGAGTTCATGTCCAAAGGATCTCTAGAGAAGTTTATTTATAACAAGAAATCAGTGAAAACATGCCCTCATCTTGGTTGGGACAGACTACATCAAATTGCGATTGGCATTGGATAAGAATATTTACATGGTGGTTGTAATACTCATATTCTACATTTTGACATAAAATCTCATAATATTCTTTTAGACAAAGAATTTTGTCTAAAGATATCTGACTTTGGTTTTGCTAAAATCTGTCATAGAAATGATAGGATCATATCAAAGGCAGATCTTAGAGGGACTATAGGATATATTGCATCGGAAGTGTTCTCTCAAAATTTTGGAGGAGTTTCACACAAGTCAAATTTTGGTTGGAGGGCGAAAGAACTTTGATAAGGGAGTTGATCAAACTAGTGAAATTTATTTTCCAGATTGGATCTATAAGCATATTGGACAAAATGAGCATTTACAATTAAACATAGATATGAGAGAAGAGGACGAAGAAATAGTCAGGAAGATGGTTTTAGTGGGTTTATGGTGTGTACAGACGGATCCAGCAAATCGACCATCAATTAGAAAAGTGGTGGACATGTTAGAAGGAAACGTTGAATCTTTGCCAATTCCTCCCAAGCCTTTCTTATCCTCTCCTCCAGGACAACTTGCTGATTCTTTTACTAGATCAATGTCTCAATTGCTTTTATATATTTTTCTTATACTTGACATTCTTAGTTTTCTAGAAGAGCGTTTATAAGTTAAAATAAGTTAAAAGTCAGGATACCAATCACATGAGAAAGTGAAAACTTCCTTCATCTATTGTATTCTGAAAATTCTACTTAATAGTAACAAATTTCGATATTCAGGATCTGAATAATGGCCATTGCTGATTTATTTCTAAATTAAATTCTGTTATTTTATTTTTACCATTGTAATATGGAAAGTTTTCCTTTGGAAGGCCAATAGAAGAAAATGAAGACTCAAAGACCCTCAAATTTGCATGACTTAAAGACCATGCAAGTGTTCACCAGAGACACCATCCACAGTAAGATCACCTGAGATGCGCTCCTGCCAGCCGCATTGGCAAATGTTCGCACTAGCTGAATATTAACAAAGCTCTTAATCAAAGTACTCCACTCAAATAAAAAGGTAAAGATGTATCGACCAAGGACTTTTTGCCCTCCTTTATGTTTTTAGTAGTCATATAATAAAATTAGGTAATAACTGATAAAAGATAGAACTAAAAACCTGTGTGTGTTCTTCATTATAGTAGAGAGGACTATTTATACTTCTACCAGAAAAAAAAAGAGGACTATTTATACAAGAGGTATGGTACAGAAAGTCTATGATACAGTTGGAAGTACGATGTGCTAATGTACGCGAAGTCAATATTCGCAACAAAGAATATACACTTCAATCACGCTCGCCTCAATCATGCTCAATTGCATTGACAACCCACCTTCAAACTCAAGGTGGGTCGGAGAAAACCAACTTAAGCTTGGAAACTAAGAAATGAAAATGCCTAGAAAGATGCATTTTGGTAAATAGATCGGCGAATTGATTCAGAGGGAACAAAGGGTATAACTAGAATGCTCTAAAATAAATGATGTCCGACAAAGTGACAATCGATTTATACGTGCTTGGTACATTCATGAAAGACATCATTGTGAGTAATTTGAGCAACACTTTTATTGTCACAGTAGATAGGAGTTGAGGTAGGAAGAGAGAGACCCATATCTTGTAGTAGCCATCGAAGCTGACGTTCATGCCATGCTCAACCAAGTTCTCTCTGTCTAGTACACCCTCCTCTGTCACTGTCACTACTCTCTCAATCATGCTCCCCTCCAATGATACTCAATTACATTTATATTCAGGATATGAAGAATGGCCATTACTGAGTTATTTCTAAATTAAATTCTGTTAATCTGCTATTTTAATTATCACTGTATTTTTAATTAAAAGTTCTCCTTAATTTGGAAGGCTAATAAAAGAATATGGAGACTGAAAGACCCTCCAATTTGCCCAACTGATATAGGAGTGATTCGATTGACAATCGGAATCTTTTAGTGTAAGATGAGAATACACATATACATAAGTCAGACCCAAAGAACCAACCCGAACTTGGGTATCAACATAAGAAAATATCAAAATTTGGCTTAGATTGGGCAAGTTACCCCTAGTCAAGTTGGGGTCATCATGGGATTGTCTTTCAGGATATATTAAACTTTGTAGGCCTTTGTTGCAAGTTTGGAATTTCGCTCCATGGGTTATATATTTGGTTTTAGGGGAAAGTAAAGGGAGTAAAAGTGATCGAAATAGTTTGACAACTTTGCCATGAATAGTAAAAAATGGTTTGTTTGGAGGAACAGAAAAATGGGGTCATGATAAATCCATTTTCCTTATATTTTTTTTGTTTTTATTTTTTTGCTATTACATTCTAAGGAGCTGACCGAGGGAATTTTACTCACAGACTAGAGAGAAGGGGACACATGTGACAGGAGTCGATCCTTAGATCATCCACACTCCTGGCACCTGTCTTTCAAGCAGAGGCTGCAACTAGTGCAATATGCATTGGATCCACCATTTTCAGTGACTCATTAAAATTATTTCAAACCAATTATCGGATTTGTAGACTTCCATTTAGGGTGTCAATGGGCCGGGTTGGGTTTGGTTTTTAAAATCCCAGCCCAAACTTAAAAAGTCTCTTAACTTAGTCCAGCCGCAACCCAACCCTAGGATAAGCTAGGTTATCTCAACTCAGGTCCAACCCTATTAGGCTTAGTCCAATCAAGCCCGACCCTGATTGACCTTGATTAGGACAGTTTGGCCCTGGTTGGACACTGCCAACCCTTGTATATTGCCATTTGTGTTCCTATGTGCACTACGAAAAAAAAATGAAACATATTATTAACCTTATATAAATCAATAAAAAATACCCATAATATATTAATAACATATAAATGCAAACATAAAAATGAAAAATAGTTTGTATTTCATAAACAAACTTCAAAGTTCAACAACCAAGCATTTATATAAATCATTTTGGATGGCTTTTCAAAAAGAAAAAAAATTAAATATATATATATATATATAGTAGACGGATATTACGTTTTTATATACATAGACTGAGATAGACATAGAGTCTATAGAGTTAGGTTGGATGGCTTTAACTAGTTGTGGAAATCGTTTTTATTCTGTTGTAATTGAGGATTTCTAAAATGTAAAATGTATGTTGCCTTTCTAACCCAAAGAAATACATAATATTGCTCCCATAAGAAACACACATTCTTTCTTGAGTACAAAGATTGTGATATAAAAGAAATAAATTAAGATACTGAGCTAGTAAAAGAATCAACTAGTTGTCTTGGAGGAGAAGATAAGAAAGGCTTGGGAGGAATTGGCAAAGATTCAAGGTTTCCTTCTAACATATCCACCACTTTCTTGATTGATGGTCGATTTGTAGGATCCATTTGTATGCACCATAAACCTACTAAAACCATCTTCCTGACTATTTCTTCTTCATCTTCCCCCATAACCATGTCTAATGGTAAATGCTCACTTTGTTCAATATGCTTATAGATCCAATCTGGAAAATAAATTTCACTTGTGTGATTAGCCCTTGCATCAATGTTCCTTCGTCCACCAACCATTTCTAGTATCATCATTCCATAGCTATAGACATCTGACTTATGTGAAACTCCTCCAAAATTCCGAGAGAACACTTCTGGTGCAATATATCCTATAGTCCCTCTAGCATCTGCCATTGATATGATACTATCTTTTCTAGGACATAGTTTAGCAAGACCAAAATCGGATATCTTTGGGAAAAAGTCTTCGTCTAAAAGGATGTTATGAGGTTTTATGTCAAAGTGCAGAATACGAGTATTACAACCACCATGTAAATACTCTAATCCCTTGGCGACACCAACTGCAATTTGATGTAGTTTGTCCCAACTGAGGTGAGGGAATGTTTTTATTGATTTCTTGTTGTAGATGAACTTCTCAAGAGATCCGTTGGACATGAACTCGTAGATAAGTGCTCTTTTGGAGCCGTTGAAACAAAAACCTAACAGAGTGACAATATGAACATGGGAAGTCCTACTAATGCTTGCAACTTCATTTATAAACTCTTCTCCATTACCTTTAGAGGCATTTAGGACTTTCACTGCAACCAAACGACCATCAGGTAGCTTCCCTTTGAATACACCACCATAACCACCTTGGCCCAATTTTTCTTGAAATGAATTCGTCATTTTCTTGATGTTCGAATAACTATATCTCTTGGGTGCCATTGATCCATAATTCTTTAGAAAATCATCATAATTGTGAATGTTTCTTTTTCTTTTCTTCCAAAATGACACAAGAATGGCCATTAATGTAATTACGAGCATAAAGCTTGATACAATAGCTGCAAAAAAAAACAAAAAAAAAAGAGATAATCAGAGCCATACAGTTGGAATGGTGAGAATTAACACATCATAAAAGGGCAAAAATTCCATGCACATATAGTAATTGCCCTTTTTTTTTTTTTTTTTTGAATTGCATTCTATAGTTTCACAACAGATTGGAACCTGTTTTGAAGCATAAGGTTCCATCAACATGCAATTCACCTTATTGTTCGGGAAGAATCCATTCTTCTTTTTCTTTTGCAAAAACGAAAAAATTAATATTTTTTAGATCTAAATAACAAGTTCAACAGTTAAATAAAAGAAATAGCTATTGCAAGCTTACTTCCCAAATTGAGGGTGCTTCCACCTACCATAAGATTATGAGATCAACTGATTGTTAGTTTTAAATAATGATGACGGTTGCAGGGTAGACTCTGAATATAGAGAGACTCCTCTAAGCAATCTCAAACCATTGATAAAGAAAAGAAAAATAAAAAATTGAGAACCGCCTGCTCAAGAATTTTCCAACGGTTTAATTTAAAATAAAAATTTATGTAATTCAGTACAATATGCTTGAATAAACAAAAGAAGCAGAAGAAAAGGTAGACAATGTTGAATACCCCGTTCTGTATCTAGAGATGGGATATATTTTCTAAGCTTCTTTGGGATCAAATGGATTCCATAAACATGTCATCTCACACCGGTGACAATGCTAGGGCACCTCTATTCAAGATAAAACCCATGCATCCTCCAAGAGCTAAAGACCGGAAATTAGTTGCCCCACCGAAAGGTCAGAGCACATTAAAAAGAAAGGCTGATACAACACCCATCTGGGACTGGAGATGTGGAGGTGCTCTCAATCTTGCAGGTTACTGCTACAAATAGATGATACAGAGGGCAGGGGTAGGAGGAGGGGGTAGTGGGGTGGGTGTTGGCCGGTAGACGAAGGCTTGGGGAAGAGAGGGAAAAAAAAGAGAGGTGGGAAGAAGAAGAGAGAGAGAGAGAAGTTCAGGTTCTCGTATGAGAACCATTCTTGCACAAGATTGATCCACATAGATGGAATCCACCCAAAAGCATTCACCCAAAAACATGTTGTCTCAAGCATGACTTGCTGACTGAAGGGCAAGGGTTCATATAATCAAACAGTTTAGTTAGAACAAGACCCTTTTTTTTTTTTTTTTGTTAACTAAGGTGTCTGGGCCAGCTTACGTGCATCTTGATTAATCCTTGGGAAAACTAGCATAGCAACCCACCACCACGATCTTCACTTAAATCACAGATGGAGCAAGCTAGCGGTTGTAATCATTCAAAGAATTTACTTGAGAGAAGTAATAAGATATAGTGATAGATTGTGTTTGTATATAAAACGGAAGTAGTATTTTATTTTATTTTTTGTTTTTTGAAAAATTGGATGTAGTTACTAACGGCAGAGCAGTGGAATGAATTGGAATTGACACCAATCAAGATCTACCAATTCTTATATAGAAGAGAAGTTAAGAGAGAATTAGTATGTATTGTATCATGTATTTGGGGAGGAAAAGTACCTTGGTGGCAAGTGGAGATGTCCATATACACATTACCGGAGCAAATGCAGAGAGACTTGTCGGCCTTCACATTATACCCACAAAGCCCACCGGAATCCTCGCACTCAATACAGCTTTTCTCTCTTCCCCAATTCAATTGAAACCCAGATTGCACGGCGCCGACAAAACTAGAGTTCAGATCCGTCCCTGTCGTCAGTTTAGCTGAATTTTTGTTTACTAGCGCAATCACGCTGGCCTCACAATAGATACACCAATCAAACACATCCAGAATATCTCCCTACATTGACATGTAAGACTAGTTGAAGAGGCACGATAACGGAGACAACTGGGAGTTTGTTTGACGGGAGAAATTGCAGTTGAAGAAGAAAGTGAGGTTGAGATCCAGGTCACTGGAAGCCGGATTTTAACACTGGAAGCCGAATTTTAACATTCATAAGAAGCGGGTTTGGACTAAGCTGGTTTGGATCCACTTTCTAAATTGTGAAAGCAGCAGGCCGTCCTGTAGCTTTGGATCCCCGATCCAAGCAAGGTCTGATGGGCCATTTCGCGAGAGTCCTTGTAAAGTGGATGCCACTGAAACGACAACTCAAGTTGAAGAGGTTCAAGTTGAGAGAATGAAACCAGGTACTACGAAAATATTTGGATTCAGGCAGAAGGTGTTGTACAAGGATGGAATCACACGTTGTGATTATTGTGAAAGGCCGGGGCGTAACTTTCGGGAATGTAGAACCAAGAAGTAAGATGATGAAAGGCAGGCTGAATTAGGGCCTTCAAGGCTGAATCAGTGTTAAAATCATCTCTAATGAAAATCCTATTCTGGAACATAAGAGGAGTGAGGAAGGGTACTGGTATTAGGGCCTTGAAGACAATGCTGCGGCAGCACTCTCCCGATATTGTATGTATAGCTAAACCAATGGTGCAACCGAGTAAGTTTCCCCTCCTTATGATTAATAAGCTGGGTTTTGTGGCTGATTTCATTCATAATCACTGGGTGGACAAAGGCCCAAACTTATAAGTTCTCTGGAAGCTAGGTATAAGTCGTCCCTCTGTTGTTTCCATGTTAGATCAACAGATAACTGTAGTAGTGGATTGGTTAGGCACCAAGGTGGGTCTCTCCTTTGTTCATGCTAGCAATTTTAAAGTTTTGAGAAGAGACCTCTGGATTGATTTAGGTCAAGTGGGGCAGTCTACCATTCCATGGTCTGTGATAGGGGATTTTAATACCAAGTTATTTTCTTATGAGAAAAGAGGTCCGGGAAGGTTCAACCATGCATTGACGACAGAATTTCATGCTATGGTAGACTCATGTTTGCTTATTTTGGTTCCCTCACAGGGGAAGAAATTTACTTGGACAAATAACCATAAGAGAGGTCACGTAGCTGCTTTGCTTAATCATAGCTTCTGTAACTAGAAGTGGTTAGATTTTTTTTTAAAATATCTCTCAACGAGTTCTCTAGTGTATTTGGTCGGATCATACTCCCCTTATGGTGATATCTGATGTTGTCCCTAAGCCATCCAATATTCCATTTAGGTTTCATAGCGTTCGGATGGAGGATGAAAGTTTTATTCATGTTATCAAGAGGGCATAGGGAACGAGAGTCTATGGCAATCCCATATTCTCCCTATGTTATTTTTCGATTGGCACCAACAGAAATTCGAACTTCTTAATTGAAAGAAAGAGGAATATTAAGCTAAATAGAGAAATAAATAAGGACTGTGCAGCTTGCAAAGCGTTGAGAAATCTAATCAATTAAGCAACAAAAATACAAATACCTGTTATAATTATCCTCTTCAGCTTACCGTTCCCTGCAACAGTAACTAAAAAAAACGCCAGAGAGCATTAGTTTAGGCAGATCATTGATGACTGGAGAAAATCATGATAAGCAAAAACTGCAGTCGTAATTGCCAACCAAAATCCCGATATTATGAGGATCAAGAATCATACGACCATTCATAGAAACTCCTCACATTCAGATAACTATAGTCATTTAAATTCAACTGAAAAGGACTTCTAAAAACGAAAATTTCTCCAATTACTATACCATTTTGTGCATCTTACCTTGATTCGGATCCACACAAAAGAAAAGTCCTTCGTTCTGTTCTCTCAGACAGAGTGTGCCGTTTGTGTCACATTTAGGGCATTGTTGGGGGAGTTCCCATTGAAGACTAAACCCATTATACAACCGAAGCAAGAGGTCATTATCCTCCCCGGACAAATCCACGGGAAACTTAAACCTTCTGCGGGCAGATTGAAGGTTCGTCGAGTTACTCTTATTGGAGAAGTGCAGATCATAGGATTCGCAGCGTCTGACACCCCGCAGTTCGTCGCCGGTAACGTGTTCACCTGGGGAGAGTTTAGGATCGGCCTCGCATATTCCGAAGTAAAGAAAGGGGGTTTTCAGTCGGAAGGAAAGATTCCGGGAAACAAGTGACGTGGTGAAATTGTAGAGGTCATTGCAGCGGTTCAATTTTAGGAGGTTCATGAAGTTTAGGTCTTGAATTAGAATCGTCTTTTCGGTGTAGCTGATGTTTTTAACCTGAAGCATCTGTGGATCTTCCATATAAATGTCAAGTTGTGGTTTTGAGTCTTCAGCACAATTGATGATGCCTAGCCCACAATCCACCTCGGGCGGTTTAGCGAAGGGGTAACTGATGTTCAATTCCCCACACTTGGACTGGAAGGAAGCACAACGTTGGATCAAGTTTTCTTCTTCAACTGATGCGAGTGAAAGCTGCGACGACACAAGTAAGAAGAAAGGAAAAACAAGAACAAAGGCATGGAAAGATAATGAAGGAGAACCCATCATACATAATACAACTGGTTTACAATTGAAAATTTGTTAACAGCTAACAGTAGCTAAGCTACAATAGGTTTTCAGATCCTCATCCCACAAACTCCTCCTCCTCCTCCTCTTGTTATGTTGTTACCATCTAATATTTTTAAAGAACCAGTTGACACGCCAGTGGACTGAGACCAATCGCAATCTGTGGCTGTGGAAAGCTAAATGCATGAGTTATTGGTTTTTCTAGCTGAAATCGACATGAATGATCAATCTTCCAAGCAGAAGTTTCCTCCACACCTTCCCAATTGACCAGAAACACTTGACTCTCTAGTCTTCTCCAACAAATCCCATCCATTTCTATTTGGCTAACGTTACATTGAAAAGTCATAAGCAGCCTTGGGCTTGTCTGAAACGTCTAGCCTGGGATTGGCAGATTGGCACCTCCTCTTCTTCTATTTGGTGAATTTTCTTGGTGAGAAACAATAGAGCTTATCCTTCTTGTAATGGAAGACTGATGAAGAGTTGATAGTGAAAAGTAGACGTCTACTCGTCTATTTAATAACCTGTCACTGTTAGACTAATCTGAGATGGTAACAGTTAAAAGTTTGAATTATATCGGTTGCAAACAACAGAGAAAAGGAAAAACGCGTGGAGTGGGAATGGAAAATTGGTAGTGGTGGAGCCATTGATGGAGACTTCGGTCTTGGTCCCCAAACCCCAAAGACAAAATTCCCAACTTGGACTCAGAAAACCAGAAGTAACGGTGGGGGGTGAAGCCATGGACGGAAACCTAGGCAATGCTCCTTCGGAGTTTGGACGCTTAATCCCACCATTTTGTTCATCAGCTCTGTAGTTTCAGTGGTGGAAATATTGATAGCTTTCACAGTAAATCCTAGAAAAAAATCGTCTGCAATTCCGATCTCGTACAATTCCATGAAATACCACCTTCAGGGGGGTGACAGGTGTATTGATACCAATGCAATGGTCCAGATCTGATTTAAATGCATCTTCATTGATTTAATGTTTTATTAGTTGTACCAGATCTGGACCATTGTATTGGTATCAATACATGTGTCACCGCCTGAAGGTGGTATTGCACGGAATTGTACAAGATCAGAATTGCAGACGATTTCAACCCACAAAACCACAAATCCTAGATGAAAGGATTCTATCCGAGAAAGGTAAGGTAACCATAACTACGTTTAGTTGTTCTTTGCCATGTCCTTTTTTATCTTCTCAACCTCAACTAAGCTTTTCTTTGCTCTATCTACTGTTGAAGCTGAGTTAATTAAGAGTAAGGGAATTTACTATCACTATCTTATACTTGGCCTATATTTATTAAAACTTCTCTATCATTTAGTCTCTGGGATTGCAATGGGAATTTAAAGGGAATGGAAGTTAAATTTTCATATTTTAAAAAGAAATGTTTATAGTCGTTATTTCATATGATTGTATAAAATACTTAATTTTTTTAACCATATTTAGTGATGGGTATGTCTAAATGTAACATACCCGGTTACAAAAACCTTGTAACCTAAATTATTGTGTCCCCATTATTTTGTCATTTTGTGATCACTTTTAAGGTCAAAAAAGTAAATTACTGTGTCCCTATTATTTTGTCATTTTGTAATTGCTTTTAATGACAAAAAAGAAAATTATTGTGTCCAATTTATTTTGTCATTTTGTGATTGCTTTTAAGGTCAAAAAAGCAAATTCAACCTCAACTTTTTGAATCGTTACTTTGATTTAAACGGCAAAACAAGGGGTATTTTGAGAATGAATACATTCTTTCTAAACAACCCAAACAACCCCTCGCCCCAACTGATCGTCTTCCTCCTCACGAGTCTTTCTGTTACCTTTCTTGGTTTTTTTGGCATAAAGTTTGGCAAGATCATCTCCAGAGAGTCAGGTAAAGGTTCTTTTTCTTCTCGGCATGTCCAATGCTTTTATGGGTTTTAGGGTTTAAAACTTCTGGTGGATTTCATTTTTGTTTTTTGAAATTTAGAAAACAAAACCTCTTCCCAGAAATTCATGTATCAATTATATTGCAATAATTTCTATTGTTGTGCATTAGAGATGAGGTGGGTAAGATAGTTCTAATCATGTCTCTTTTTCTCTCTTCAAAGAAATCAATTGTATTAAATATGCTAGTGTTTTTAAGAAAATTAAAATCCAGAACAATGACAAATAGCAATATTGTATGCTTCTTTTTTTTTTCGTAAAGTAATTTCCTAGGCTTCGTACTACTATAATGATGACATGTGGAATTTTGTAATTATAATATATTTTATCGGTTGATTCTAAGGGTTTTGGGATTAATTCTGGTCAATTCCAATTTGATTTGGATTTAGATTGATATTGGCAGCTACTAATTTGATCTTTGATTCTCTGTTTAAAATCGATTATAAGGTTTATAGGACTAGATCGTGGGTCATAAGATTTGAGGGCGATTCTAGGGTTCTTTTATCCGATTTTGATTTGATTGGACCAAAATTTATAGGAATCAGTTCCAAGGATATAGGGGACGGTATCAGTATCCGTCTCTGTCGATGTCGATTCTATACTGATCCAGATCGGATGGGATCGGTGGGTATCGGTCTATTTTACCCTTGATTTTTATAAAAGGTACTACTTTTTACCTATTTTACCCCTGAAACGATCTGGATAACCAATCCAGATCGAGAATCGGTCTCAGCCAATACGACTGATCCCAAACTGATACTTGAAACCATGATTAGTTCGATCTCCAATTCCAAGTTTAAAATCCCTAGTTGATTTTGCTAGTTCAGATCAATCCTAATTTTGATCATTATAGAATGGCATATCTAGGATTTTTAGGATTAGGCTATTGGTTTTTAAAATTTAATGTCAAGTCTAGGATTTGAGTCATAACCATCGAGTCATACTGTATCCCCTCACACGTTTCTATAGGCTAAAGTTAGGCATCAATTGCTTGAGAAGTGAACAATTGGTATTGTTGAGTTATTATGTAATAGTGAAAGTTTTCCTTTGAAAGCCCAATAAAAGAAAATAGATATTGAAAGACGCTCCTATTTCTCTTTAATTCACAAGTAGTTCATGGGATCATCATTCTTATCATAACTGACTTTGATTATTATTATTATTAAGCTTTATATTTTGCTACTCTTTTGGTGCCCTTATTTCTATATCATGTGAGAAAAAAATATTCTCAAAAGGATTGAGAAAATCTTGAGGCATTCCTAGGTAATTATGGATCTATGGCGCTCAAAAGATGCAGTTATTCAAATACAAGAAATTACAATTCACTCAAAAAAAAAGAAAAAAAAAGATGGACCACTATGGTTATGGTTACTCATTTAAGGAAACTACTCGATAGATGTATGGTTGAAAAGGAAAGTCCTAAATAACTCTTAAGGGTAAGTGGATTAAATTTAGCTATTCCCTGAGTTGCAATTACTTGGCTGTCAAAGAAATAAAATCTAAAAAGGTATTTTGAAAAATACCATAATTTAAGAGGGTATTTGTGAACCCTAGAGATATATGAATTATTTCATTTCTTTGGTTACCAGTAGGGGTTGCAGTGGCTGCAACCTGGGTAGCAACCATTAGACGCACTTCCCATGTTTATAATATTGCTTTGCTAGGCTTTTGTTTCAATGGTTCCAAGAGAGCACTTATTTACAAGTTCATATTTAATAGATCTCTTACGAATTTCATCTACAACAAGAAATCAAGGAAAATATATCATCCCCTCGGTTGTTTAATAAAAAAAAGAAGAAGAAGAAGAAGAAAGCCCAGGCTTCTGATTATCTTCCAAATCCCATAATAAGAAGGTAAGTCAAATCCAAATGGGTCGATGAGATATTTTAGAGAAGACATGGACACTCAAGTCAAGTCAAGTCGAGTCAGTCTTGCTGATCAACTGGAAAGGTGTGAGGGAAACATATGCTTGACCGATATATTCTTCGTGGCGATTTCGGGTAGGAAAATTCTTTGCATTTAGCTTTCTACAGCCCCACATTGTGATAGGTCCCAGTCAACTGGCGTGTCTACTGGAATCCACCCTTTCCGTTGTTCGTCCTCAGTGGCAAGTGAAGTATAAAATGGGCAACTATCGTCACTCTCTTACATTCATCCCGTAGGCTGTGTTTGGTAGTCAAGACTCAAGAAAAAGAAAAAAAAAAAAATATATCCTTGACATGTTGCAAAAATATTAGGCCTTTTCCTTTAATGGTAGCTAAACACGCATACTTTTTTAATATTCTTATCATTTCATATATTTTTTTTTGTCTATTCATTTCTTTTCTTCTCTTTTCTAAATTCTTTTTTCTTTTCTTCTCTTCTTTGGGCTACCAAACACATCTATATTCACTTAAGTTTGATTGTTAAAAGCTGAAATGAAAAGGTTTTTTTTTTAAGAATATTTTGAATTTGAAGAGAAAAACGAAAATCAATCATTTCATCATGATGACAAAATGATAAAGATTCACCTTTCCTTCTCCCTTGGTATTTTAAGTTCACAAATTACTCTTGATACTCTCCCCTCTCCGGCCATATTCCACCTCCACAAGCTAAGCCAGCAGCTAATTGCAACCCCCCACCCCCACCCCCACCCCCACCCCTACACCCTACCCCTACCCTAGCTTCTGCCTCACACCAAGGTTTACTTCATTTTTATTTTTTTATTTTTTTTATTTTTTTGATCGGCCTTCTTTTCCCTCTTATTGAAACTAAAATAGAAAAAAGAATCATAGATTTTTTTTCCCCTAACGATGTGTATCTAAACCTTCAGTCTTAATAGTCCCATGAGCTCATACTGAACCCACAACCGCATAGATTGGGTCATGCAAGGGTTGAATAAGAACCATTCAACTCTCCCGAAGAGCAGCGAAGAGCACTAAACACCCCGTGTAAATCACTCTAATGAGATATGATGAGTTGAATTCAGAATCACCTGCTTCCTGAGGCTAAGGTTCCTTCCTAGTTCGGCTTCCTCTTGGGGTTATAACAGAGAGAGACTCAAACAATTAAGCATTTGAAGAGAAAAAAAATGGAATGCTAAACTCTCGAGTCAATAAAGAACACAGAGAGCATCTCTCTCTCTCTCTCTCTCTCTCTCTCTCTCTCTCTCAAACATCAGGGGAGAAGGAGTAGTAAAAATTGGAATATAAGAGAAAAAAACAATTATAAGGTAGGAGAGTTCTAAAAAATATAGGCTTAGTGTAGGATAGTTATACCAATTGCTGAGGTCCCTAATAAAAGTATAGCATCCAATGCAAAAGAGGGAAGAAGGTCTAGGTACCAAAAAAATAAGATTCGTGGGGGACGTGCTAGGATGGTAACTTGTTTTGGGGCTCAATTCAAGTCTACGTGGGAGTTTTGCGACTGGGACTCTAGGAGGATGTTATTTTAAATACTTTCCGAGTTAGTCATCAGTTCACACAAAACCAATCTTTTTGATCTTTTCGGCTATTTGATATTTGATTCTCTCTCTCTCTCTCTCTCTCTCTCTCTCTCTCGCTCTCTCTCGCTCTCTCTCACGCTCACGTAACTAACTTCTTCTTCTTCTTCTTCTTCTTCTTCTTATTATTATTGTTGTATTAGCAGAGGTATAGGTATGCTAGCGTAGTACTTAGGAATTAAGAATGCTAGCGAGATATTAGTCGTAGGATTTGATCAACTTAAATTAAACCATTGAATGGAGAGAAGACATACAAACTTTCAATCCACTGTTGCTACACCTTTCATCTCCCCTTTTTCCGCTACCTTTTGCAATTGACCAATGACCGGTGACCAACTTATTCACATAAGAATCGGCACTGATCATTTGACTGCCTTACACCGATTCCCTCCAATGAATGATCGACTTTTGACCCATTTTAATCGCCTTATCCTTCTTCTTCTTTCTCCTCCAAATCAGCCATAGAGCGAGAGACAAGAGGCGAGAAAGAGAGTGAGAGAAACTTTTCTTCATTGTCGCCCTCTTCTATAGTAGATGAAATTCCAGTTTTCACAATGAGTATTTCTCTGTTTTTACCTACTTTGTCTTTTCTCCTCTCCTTTTTTTTTCTTTGGGTTCTTGCTTAGCAAGATTTTTTTGCTTTCTCTATCTACGGCTTCGTCAGTCACTCTGAGAGTTCAAAGTAGAAATGAGAGGCATACTCTGGCTACGTTCCTGCATGAATTTCAAGCGAAGAATCACCGAGAAGGTGTCTTTGTGTCGAATCACCGCTCTGTACCGCCTTCATACCAAGAGAAAAGA
>NC_056560.1:31694772-31697988 GCF_013358625.1 Macadamia integrifolia | reverse complement strand
GCATCCAAATATATATTTATATAACCTCTATTAATCTAATCAAAGAGGTGAACGAGTCTTTGTTTTAGACTTTATTGTCCTATACGGCATTTATTATACAATTTTACTGTCTGATGAGGACAAAATTTTCTTTCCCTAAAGTCATTCCTGGTGTACTTTTCTCAATTCCAATGAAATAAAGATTGGAATAGATCCAACTACCAAATCAGATGAAATTACCCTAATCCTAGATTTTGGAAGTGATCAACCGAGCCAGAACGGCTAGAATCAGAATAAATCAAGATAAATTCTGATTCAAATTAGCCAATTTGATCGATTCTGATCCCAATTTTATATGTTAACCCTTAATTATAAAGTTTCAACAATGAGATGACTTATGAGGCAAGAGATATCCTTACATTCCAAGAGAAGTGTTGGCTTTAGCAAATAACACGCCATTTAGTTGACTGATGGGGAATATGCTTTTCTTCCTTATTTTTTGGATGGTTTTAGCTGGTTCTAGATGCCTATCCCTTAATTAATGTATGGAATTGTACATAATAAACCCAAGAATAAAAAATAAAGAATAAAAAATAAAAAAATAAAAATAAAATGTGTATCATATATACCTCTTGGGTATCTATTTTCTTAATTATTTTCAGTAAAAAAATAGTTTGTAGAGAGAGAGAGAGAGAGAACCACTTCTCATGTAGTATAATAGAATGAATTCATAGAATTCAAATAGAATTTTCTACGTGAAGGGTCAGTAGGCATATATATATATATATATATATATATATTTCAATTGCATAGCTTGCAAAGGCAATAATTTAGCTCTTAGATGAAGTCTAGTCTTGTCAGCTAGACAGCTACTCTTACTATTCCAAATAGGAGACGGAATTTCTTATTTGAGAGATTTCCTGGAAGTCCCAAAAGTCATATTCATATCCTCCTGCTACTGCTTACTTGGTCCAAAGGCATACACAAATTACTTAAATTGATTGGGTAAGTGAGATCATTCTTTCCTCATATCTCTCTCTGTAAACATTCTCTATGTAATTTGAGCTCTAGACTCTATTCTCTTTAAGTTTTAAGTATGCTCTTCTTCTTTTTCCCATGTGATCACCACCTATTCTTCCTATTGATCATCATCTTCTTCCCCTTATCATCCTTATCTGAATTATATGACTCTAGATATTCAAACTGCACACCCTCGGTGTTCAAATGTGGAGATATCCCACAATTGATCAAATACCCTTTCAATGGAAATGGAAGACAAGGTTACTGTGGGTACCCAGGATTCGATCTCAATTGCGTGGGCAACAACCAGAAAGCTACGATTTCGATCGAATCCGAGGACTACGATGTTCTGGATATCTATACTGATAGCCGAACCATGAAGATCGTCCAGAATGGTTTATCTCAAGATACAATTTGTACTTCTGGGGGAGCCGGGATCCTTGTAAACATCACCTTCAATTACACCATCTTCAAATATGCTCCTGGTTACATCAATTTGACTCTGTTCTTTGGATGCTCTTCCGAATCCTCCACCATGATTCATGGATATCCCAATCCAGATCTAGCGGGTAATGTTACTTGCAGCCCCATTACTGGGGGTGGGTTCGTTCCATTTACAATTGGATTCAATGAAGTCCAAGCAGAAAAGCTTGCCAAGAAAGGGGGCTGCAACAGAATTGTGATCGTTCCTGTTCTTGAATTGAATGTACAAGAGATTTTAGACAATTCTTCAGCTCTTGCAACAATTCTTATGGATGGTTTTGAGTTGGAGTGGATGGCCATCGTTGATGGAGACTGTTGGATGTGCATGAAATCGGGTGGGACATGTGGTTATAACACCAGTTTGGGTCATCCTACTTGCTTTTGCAAAGATCAAGCTTACGATGGAATGTGTCCCAAATCCAAAGGTACATCCTCATGAGTATCTCTTCTCAGTTAGTTTCCTTTCTCAAGAGTATTTCAGCTCTTCTAGTCTCTTATCAAAAAAGAAAAAAATGCTCTTCTAGTCTTTCTATTGATACTCGTTTCCAGTTCTGGTGTGGGACATCCCAGTCTAGTTAGTTATGGGAATGAGGTTGTAGCTCAGTGGTGGCAGACGTAAGAACACGGATGACTTGTGGTCAATCGACCATATATATCCCTTCTCCCTCTCTGCACCCTGCTTATGGCCCCCAATCCAAAGAAAACCCCTCCCCCAAAAAAAAAAAATAATACTAATAAGGGCACAATGAGAAACTGTAGGTTAGAAAAAAAAAAAAAAAAAAAAAAAAGATTTTAGGCCAAAATATGTGTTTGACTTTGGCTTTGTTTGGTATGCATTCTAGAATGCAATCAATAATGCATTCCAAGAAAGCATACCAAAACCAACTTTAATTTTTAACCCCTTATCTTAAACATATGGCTTCATTACTATTTATCTAATGTATATTTGTCAGCATACCTCAACATTTTGAGTTTTGGGCACCCTATTCCCTATAAAAATCTCAAATCTAAATTGTGGTTAAGCAAAATGAACTATATAATTATTTTTTTAATGAGCTTGAAATCATTAGTGGATGCTTTAAAATTAAGGTTACATTTGGAATGATATTTTAAAATGCATTATCGAACTATAATACATATATATACCAAATGCAGCCTAGTATCTTTTACATGAAATCTAGAATGATGACTTTCTATAGGTAGTTGCCTAGGCCCCAACTGGTTAAAGGTAAAATAAAAGGAAAGCGAATTTAATTACTAAAAAATATAATTAATATCTTCAAATATATTTCTTAGTTGAATAGAATTTTAAAGAGATACTTTGTTTATTACCAAAATTGTTATAATTGACTTTTATAACCATATTTTTCCTTTTTGGCTAATTCTCCCTCTCGGTTTTGCTCCAACTCTAGCCCTGACTCCTGCTTCCCCAGGGCCTCCATTTGTAAATTACAATCTGCTCGTTCATCTAGATCATCGGCATGGAGAAAGCCAATGGTACTAAGTAAAAGCCCTCTCCCTTCCAACTCTTCTGCTGTCTGGATTCTCTCTTTTTTTTTCCCCTTCCATTACTAGCCCCTTTGCCTCTGTTGGACTCTCATCATTCATCACATAGAGATTGGGTCTACAACTCTACCAATCAGGCATTGCGATTAATTAATTCGAAATCTACTCTTTTTCTATGTCATTGTATTGGAAGGGAAAAGGTACTGTTATTTTTTTTTTTTTTTTTTT
>NC_056560.1:31627676-31694752 GCF_013358625.1 Macadamia integrifolia | reverse complement strand
AATTCAAGCTATTTTGTTTAAAAATGAAGTCAAATTTAATAAATAAGTTGATTACACTATCATTATTGATAATGATTAGCAAATTGCCATTCCCATTTTTGTTTTGATTAATTCCATCTCCATTAACTTACATCAAGTGATCTAAGATTAGGTGACAAGATGAATAAAAGTTGTTCGAGATGTATAAGACATACACAAGATTGGATCCTTTCCAATGTTTGGAGGATCCAGTGGGAGGCAAAGAAAGGAGCTCTCTCTCTCTCTCTCTCTCTCTCTCTCTCTCTCTCTCTCTCTCTCTCTCTCTCTCTCTCTCTCTCTCTCTCTGGTGAGTGGTGATTGATAAGAAACTACTATAAGAAGTTATAGTATGCAAATTAGAACTGAAAAATTTGAGGGAAAAAATTCGTCTGCAATTCCGATCTCGTATAATTCCGTGAAATACCACCTTCAGGGGGTGACACGTGTATTGATACCAATGCAATGGTCTAGATCTGATTTAAATGTCTTTTCACTGATTTAATGTTTTATTAATTGTACTAGATCTGGGCCATTGTATTGGTATCAATACACGTGTCACCGCCTGAAGGTGGTATTGCACGGAATTGTACGAAATCAGAATTGCAGACGATTTCAACCCAAATTTGAGGGTAAGCCAAAGATTTTTTTTATTTGGGGTGCCGGGTGGGCCACCATAATGGTGCGCCTAGAGAGTGATTTGGTTCCGGATGGGTGGGGGAGGAGTTGGAAAAGGGAGTGGGACCCTCAATGGCTCACCAGGGCTTCTAGTGCGCATCTAATGCTCAGAAACGCCTTGGGTGTGTGTGGCCGCCTTGGACTCCATTCCTGAACATTTCTAACCATTAGATGAGTGCTAGATGCCTTGTTGTACCATAGAGAAATTCAGTCCTTCGAAAACGGGTGGGACAAGATCCCCCAAGATGCAGTGACAGGGGGAGGGTAAGGATATGCCTCATGTAGATACAGAACAAGGTATTCAACATTGACTACCCTTTCTTCTGCCTCTTTTATAGAAATGTTTAGGGACATGGCCTATGCCTCATCGCTGATATTGTCTACACCTGCAGGCCTCAGATTAAAAGAAAAAAAAAGTCTAAACTTGTTGCTGCCATGCTTAGATTAACTTTAGTAATTAAAAAGGGTCTACTTAGTGCATGAGGTTCTTGCATATGCGAGGTTTGAAAGAATCTAATGCTCGTATCTTGTCATTGGATCAAATGTACCTCTTATTAGCTACCCATAACTATACATAACTAAAAATGAGTCCTTATCATTTTTATTTTGAAAGAATGGTTGAGGTCCTTTTCTTTTCGTTTCGCTTATATTTAGAAATCAATTTCTGAGAAAGATGAAATAAAATGGTGAGAGATCGTTCACCACTCTTTCGGGTTCATGGGGTTTTTAGTATTATATTCTTCAGAATACCATCCTAATACCCCCCACCCGGTATCTGAAGTCTAAACCAATCATGGTGAATAGGAGTCGGTGAAGGAAACTCAGTCAAATAAAATAATGCTGACATTTAAGATGGCTGAAAGTCAAAAGTTCAAACCAAATTGTAGACCATTTTGATGAGTTAGAGAGTCCGATGTCAGAATATTATATTGAACAGTCTATGTAGCACTTTCGACACGGTGTAGAAGCTGGGTTTCTCGCTAACTTCAAGCTGTGTATTTTTATTTGTATTTTTGTTATGGAATTATCTCCCAGATTTCAATGTTCTTTGCAATACTTTAGATCCATTTTTGAATTTGAATCTTACTCATCTGTTTCTAGTTCCGTCCCTTCTGTTTCTCAAATCTGAAATTTAGCTATTTTCTAATCGATTATTCAAACCAGATCTGATTCCCTCAATTAATTCCCTATTATGTTGACTTATTTGCACCTGTTTTATCATTATTAAGTTCTGTTTCTAGCCATCACATATAACAATACATCCTTGAGCCTGTTTGTATCAATATTTCTTATACTTTGGGATTTGCTCGCGGGTTTGTTGGGCTTCAACTGTAAAAATGGGTAACAAGTTTATTTGCATGAAGTATTGGGAAGTTGTAGGTTCAAAGAGCAAGAGGCATGTGGATGATTGCAACAGACATGGAAGAAGAGGATTTGGGAGTTTAGGGATTTTAGGATTGAATATATAGTAAGGATAAATTGGTCTTTAGATTTAAGATGTTTTAGTTAACCTATAATAATATAATAAGGGTAAAAAAATCTTTTCTATTTAAAAAAATAACACTTCACTCACGGTATTAAGTTGGATAGATTTATTTGTAATAAACGAAACATGAAGAAAAATGGATGTAATAAGGGCAAATGCGAAGGAAGGTGATGTAAATTTCTCAAAAAAAAAATAATAAGGAGAAAAAATAAGAGCGGTGACGTACTGAAGTGTACAACATTTTCCTCGAAAGGGAAAAAAAAAAAAAAAGCCAAATTTCCCTTCCCAAGCGATACTTCCCCGACATATCCAACGCTACTAATGATTGCACTTTACAATGTAAAGTTGGCCCAAATGGAGGACATTTCTTTTTGAGAGGACTTAAAGTTTGGAATAAATTTCTTTTTCAGAAGACTTTTGAGTCTAGTGCGTCTAGCAGAGGTGATGTGTGTAGGAGTGGGAGTGGGAGTGGGTCGGATCAAAATCCTCTGTTTTTCTCATCTATGTTTTTTCTTGTTTTACTACCTGTAGAATACGACACGTGGACAATAGAGGATCCAACGGTCAACATTAGGTGAGGATTATTACATCCGATGTGTTGGTCTTAAAGTTGTCTACGTGTCGTGTTCTACATGTAGCAAAACAAAGAAAAATAGGGATGAGAAAAACGGAGGATTATTTTCCGAGTGGGTCTGGGTCTGGGTCTGAACTTCGCCTTTGGACGGTTGGCCATAATTCTTCATCTGGCACTAGCAGAGATGATGATTATTTAGAATATTATATTTGTAGCAAAATCATAACAGGAGGCGTAGTTCGTGGGATAATCTGGTTTTCAGTCGGAAACATTCTTTATATTTTGGAATGATACTTTTAGCTGCTAATAATAATTTTCATTTGTTAAAAAACCCATTCTCTCTCTCCCTCTCCTGTATTCCTCGACCCCTTTTTCCCAAATGAGTTACTCGTTCAGGTGTGGCGACCCCTTCCCTGGATTGATCAAGATAAACACCACTCTCTTCTTCCTCCTCGCTGCCGTAATCCAAGAAGCCAAATCAGTAGACCCAAAATTCGAAGCTTGCAAGCCTGTGAACTGCGGCGATGGACCTACCCGTTCTGGAGTCCTCTCATGCAGCATAACTACTGCGGCCACCCAGACTACGAGGTAACCTGCTTGGAAAACCAAAACCAAAACCAACCAGCCCTTTTGATTTCTGAAGCCTATTACCTCATCAGAGACATCTCCTATGCTAACCATTCGCTTACAGTGGTGAACACCGAAGAAGAGTCGAATAGTTGCTCTGTTCCTCTGCAAAATTTCACCATCAAGAACACTCCTTTCGAGTTCGACCACATACCCGTTAATCTCTTCTTCTTCTATAACTGCACAAGATCTGTCCTCTTGGGTGATCAATCATTCCAGCTTAATTGTTCGAGCAGTGTTACTGGGAATCGCTCGTATGTCTTGTTTGAACACGATTTGGAATTGCCTTACCTGAATTATACTCTTCAGACCTGCAAGTCCACAGTGAGTGCGCCGGTATACACGAATGGTCTGAGTTTGGGAGATTTACAAGGGATGAACTACTCGACTTTGATGAATAGAGGGTTTCTGTTAGAATGGACTGAGAATGTTAATTGCAGTCGATGCGAAGTAAGCGGTGGCCGCTGTGGGTATTACGAGAAACAGTTCTTGTGCCTTTGCCCCAATGGACCCAATGGGCAAACCTGCACAGGTAAGTCCCCATTTCATATTCTCATCCGACATTGCCAATTCTTCTTTCCATCAATGCTTTCTCTGAGTTTTTCGATTAATCCATTAAACCTTTTCACATTGTGCTTTCACTGTTACTTTGCATCTATCCATCTTAGCATCCATTGGAGATTTTGATTTGATATGTCAAGGTCCAAGAGGGTAGATTACCTGACTTGGTGGTCCACTTATTCTATTCTCTGTAGGGGTCCCACTACTGTAGGAGCTTGCCATCTGTCTATTTAGCATATATCTGACGGGTAGGATGTTCTGTCATTGCAATTCTTAGGTGATTAGGCACTGTTGAAAGTTTGTTAAATTGGGAAACAGGATCAGATTATTTAGACTTATTCAACTGATTAGGTAAAGCTCTGTTGTAGAAATTAATAAATTATTAACAAAAGTTAGTGTCCATGGAGTCATTTAAATTTTAAATTTTAAAGTTGGTTGTTCCATCATACTAACTTTCTCCTTTCTTTCTTGTGTCGTTCATCTGTGAGAAGATTAGATCAGACGATTAAGATTAGAGAACTAAAAATCAAATTTTGACTTTTTGGCCAATCTGATGTTGGATTGATGTTCTCTCAATGGGGACCATGGAGACATATAGTCTCCGTTGTTGTATAATAACCTAGCTCCGATAGTCTCTGCCTTTGGTAGGACGGCTGTGACTTTCCCAACGGCCGCAATTTTATTTATTTTATTTTATTTTCGTAAAACCAACAGCTGTAAGTCTTGGTACGAAACCAAATCATAGGAATCTCGTGATTCATGAAAACATCTTTTACCGCGAGTGAGATCCTCAGGAGCGATTATGTTCTGTATCGCACATTCAATGACGGCTGAGCGTTCTTGGTCGTTGAAGAAAATACAAAGGAGCCCCATCTCTCTCTCTCTCTCTCTCTCTCTCTCACATATCCATGTGGATAAAATCATCATCCCCCAATCAAGATCATATATTTTGAAAAAAATAATTCGAAAGATGAGACCATTCATCAAATGTCGAGGTCATAGTTCTTCATCAAAGATTCCTATCAAGAGTCTAGATCATATTCCTTCAATCAAGATCTACGCTCCACGTCTCATATTATATCTGATGCATATAGATCGAAGGCTTGGATCACAATCCATCATAAACAAATCTTTGATTACAGATTTAGGTTATGTTCTTACACATTAGAACCATTATTCATGTTACATATCATGTTTGATGACAATAGATTGTTAACCAAAGGTCCTAATCATGATTCATCATAAAAGATTCCTGATCATGGGTTTAGATCATGGTATATATGCTAATGTCTCATATTATGTTTGATAAAAATTGATCATCTATCAAAGGCCCACATTATTTATCCATCATAAAATATTCTTAATCAAGGGTCTAGACCATATTTTTTCAACAAAGATTCATTATGGCGTATCATGTTTATGAGATAGATCATTGATCACATGCCTTGATCAGAATCCAATATGATCTCTCTCTCTCTCTCTCTCTCTCAAATTCCAAAATGCATGAGCAGGCCCTAATCATGTTGGGCAAACCATCCTCATGTTTCCTTATACCGGACACCTCCCCCCCCCCCCCCCAAAAAAAAGAAGCGCAGTTTTTCCTCATTTTTTCTATCATTTCTATATATCAATATTGTTGAGATGTTGGGAGTACAAAGGTATATATATTCTCACATCAGGTATTTGAGAGTAGGACCCTCAATGTGCCTTTAATATACCTTTTGGTCATCTCAACTTGATGCTTTAATGTTTTGGGTTAAACTGTCAAATGGTATTTCTTGGGTTACATACCTTGATTTAACATAGTATTAAGCAAAGTCATCTATAACACCCATTGTCCTCCTTAAAATATATATCTGCATTAATGTTGAAAATACATCTGAGGAGATTGTGGGGATGTTGGAAATTATAGAATTATAGTCTCACATTGTTTGTTTAGATCCTTGGTGCATTCATATATCAAAAGAATTGTCTCTACTTAATGCCTTAATGTTTTGAGTATGACCCCAAATGGTATTTGGTTATTTTTCATTTTATTTAATATTTTATGAGACCCTAGATCCTTTTGTTGTAGTGACCCTACAAATTGTTACAAAAGCCCTAACATTAGTTACCCAATCAACAAGAATCCTATTGTAAGCTTTAAGCTGACTTGCAAGAACTAGGAGCCCACCTTCCATTATCCACCAGTGACTAAGTTGAAAGATAAAACTCTAATCTCATGCCCTTATTAATATTAATCATGTACTGATTAAAAAAAAATTATATTAACCTACAACTGAGATCAAACAATAAACCTAAATCCTTTGGTTGAGAATTCGTAAAAAAAAATAAACCTAAGTAAGATAAATTCAACTAAAGGAGATTTCTTGGTATAATATGGCATAATAAAATTAAACTAAAATCAAATATGGAAGTGGAAAATCGTCAAAATCCCAGAATTTAGATCACTCAAGAAATCCCAGAATTTATTTTTTCCACTGATGAGATTGAGACTTGGTGAGAATCTGCATTCAGCTTACCCTGCTATTGTCTTTATTATTTAAACTTACAATATGTTTGTTCCCATGATTTTGTGGCAGGGGGCATACCTTTGGGAACGAAGCTTGCAATAGGTAATACAGCTCGTTCTGTATTTTCAATTTTTGAATTTAATGTTTTAAATTGTTATTATTTATCTCTTAAGACATCTTTAGGTTCTTCATGTTTCACAAAAGAAAATGTAGAAGAGTGATTTTTTTTCCCAAATTTGTAAGACTTAATCATGTTTATTAATTACAATATGTGCACCTTATACAATAAACTTTTTTCCTTAATATGCTTACATACATGTCAGCGAATTATGAAACTATAGAATGCTTAGTCGTTATACATGCATGGGATTTGCACTTTTATGATGTATAAATACAAATTATCATCATTCCTACTCTAAATGATTATCTCTTTTTTTTTTTTTCCCTTACAGTTATTGTACCGATCATTATATTTGTGATTATATTGCTGGCAATTCTTATGAGAAGGAAATTATTATCAAATGGAATGATGTCATTTTGGAAGAAAAAAACAAGAAATACTCAAAATGTTGAGGCTTTTCTAAGGAATTTGGGATCCCCAGCACCCAAAAGATATAGTTACTCAGATATCAAGAAAATGACGAATTCATTTAAAGAAAAATTGGGCCAAGGTGGTTACGGTGGTGTATTCAAAGGGAACCTACCCGATGGTCGCTTGGTTGCAGTGAAAGTGCTAAATGCCTCTAAAGGCAACGGAGAAGAGTTTATTAATGAAGTTTCAAGCATTAGTAGGACTTCCCATGTTAATATTGTGACTCTTCTGGGTTTCTGTTTTGATGGCTCCAAAAGAGCACTTATCTATGAGTTCATGACCAACGGATCTCTTGAGAAGTTCATATACAACAAAAAATCAATGAAAACATACCCTCACCTTGGTTGGGAAAGACTATATCAAATTGCAATTGGCATTGCTCAAGGATTAGAGTATTTACATCGTGGTTGTAATACTCGAATTCTGCATTTTGACATAAAACCTCATAACGTCCTCTTAGATGAAGATTTTTGTCCAAAGATATCTGACTTTGGTCTTGCTAAACTATGTCCTAGAAAAGATAGTATCATATCAATGGCAGATGCTAGAGGAACAGTAGGATATATTGCACCAGAAGTGTTCTCTCGGAACTTTGGAGGAGTTTCACACAAGTCAGATGTCTATAGTTATGGAATGATGGTATTAGAAATGGTTGGAGGAAGAAGGAACATTGATGCTGGAGTTGATCACACAAGTGAGATTTATTTTCCACATTGGATCTATAAGCATATTGGACAAGGTGAGCATTTACAATTGGACATGGTCATGAGGGAAGAGGATGAAGAAATAGCAAAGAAGATGGTTTTAGTGGGTTTATGGTGCATACAAATGGATCCAACTAATCGACCATCAATCAGCAAAGTGGTGGATATGTTAGAAGGAAGCCTTGAATCATTGCCAATTCCCCCCAAGCCAGTGTTTTCTTCTCCTCCAAGACAAGTAGCTGATTCTTTTACTGGATCATCATCTTAACTGCTTTCCTATATATTACATGTATGTGACACTCATCATTTCCAAGAGAATATGTATTTTTCATGGGTGGAATTGTTTCTATTTCCTTAGATGGGAAAGCAAACCAGCATTTACTTATAGGATATCATCAGGGAAAGCCACAATATAGATTCCCACAAAATAAGTTGATTAGGTAAAGACTTTGTTTCATAGTCAGCTATGATCAATATTTAAAATTCGTCCATGACGTGCTAATAGTGCAGTCATGACTCCCAGCATCGCAATTTCCAGTGTCATCTGGTCGTTACAAACCTGATCTGTTCACATCATCCATTCTTTTTTATTGTCTTCCTTCTTGCACATGGCTCACCAATATTGTAGAACCAACAATACAGTGCAGTGGGAAAAGATTTGACTCGTAGCCAACGAATCATTAACTCTATTATGGTTGCAAGCTTTGGTATTCAAGATATGGACAATGGTTATTACTGATTTAGTAGATAGTTTTCACTGTGTAGGCCTTTGTAGCAAGTTTAGAATTAATGAGATATCCGTGTGCCATGTTTGTTTCAAGGGGGAAGTATGTGAAAATAAAAGTGATCGAATTCCCATGAATTGAATAGTAGTAACAAAGTGGTTTGTTTGTAAAAAAGAAAAAAAAGATCCATTTTTCCCTACCCGATTAAACTTTTTTCCAAAACAATTATCGGATTTTTAAACTCCATTGGACAAGCAAGGGGTCCAAGTGGAATGGAACAATTTACAATGGAAGTGGCGTGCACGACATTTTCCTTTAAAAAAAACTGCCATTTCTAGTTTCCATCCCAGGCGAGACGTTTCAGACTAAGCCCAATGCTGTTAATGACTTCACTTTTAACGTTACTTTATCCAAATCCAAATGGATGAGATTTTTATGAGAAGGTGTGGGGGAAACCCTCTATGTATTTAGCTTTCCACAGCCCCACATTGTGATTGATCCCAGTGAGTCAACTGGCGTGTCAAATGGTTCTTCGTCCAGCTGGCAGTGGCGATTATTATTAGATGGTAACAACACCATGGAAGAGTATACCAGTAGTACTATGTAGGATGGGTTCTCATCCCTCCTTGTCTTCCCCTGCTCATATTTTCTTCTTTCTTTCTTTCTTTCCTTTTCTTCTTCTTCTTCTTCTTCTTCTTCGTACTCGTGTCACAGCTTTCACTCGGATCAACTGAAGTTAGTGTGTTCCAACGTTGTACTCCCTTCAACTACAAGTGTGGGTCACAGAACTTCGATTACCCTTTTTCCAATGCACCTAAGGTGGAATGCGGGCTAGGAATCATCGATTGTGTTAACTCTACACCACTTATCAAGTTTGAGGATGATCCACACAGGTTGGAGGTTAAGCACATCTACTCCTACGATAAGATTATTAACATTCAGGACCGAAAATTCACGAATCTCATACAACAGAATCGCTGCAATAAGCTCTACAATTTCAGTGTCCAATCCATTTCTGGGAATCTTTCTTTCCGATCGATAAGGCGCTTTAAACTTATTGTTGGGAAATTCGATCGTATGTTGTCATTGTTGGCAACTAAGAGCAACTAGGAATATGGTAAATTGGTTCGGCCTAGTTGAGAAATCACTAATGGTTCATGGTTCAATAATATGGTTCAGCTGCATTATGAGGTGAGGACTTGTGGAATTATTTGATTAATTTATATGGCTGCAGGTTTCAAGTTTATTCAAGCATTATGGAGTTCATACTTCAGCAGCTTATGAACGATGATGTCATTAAGCACTATAGAGTTTATAATTTCAGCAATTGTAAGAAGTTCTAGTACGTGGACAGAAGTATGAGTTCTTAAGGGCCTGTTTGATAAGAAATGCGTTTCTGCCGTTTCTGTGTCAAGAAATGACAGAAACAGAACAAAAAGCGCATGACAAACTCGTTCTGTTTATCCTGTTTTCATAACTAGAAATCAAAATTTATAGTGGTTTCTATTCCTAGAAACGGACATGACGAAACAAGTAGGACTTATTTCGCCGTTTCTAAGAATAGCTTTGGTGCCCAAAAATCGTGAAATCCCGCAAACCCTTCGTCGTATGAGAGTGATGTCCCGCAAACCCTTCGTCATCAATGGATTGAGGCAAGACACCAACGACCTCTTCTTCTCGGCTGGGTTTTGGAGGCTGAGGCGGAAGGTTAGCCTGGCCGCTGGTACTGGGAGCTGCGGCGCTCCTTGCAGTTCCCTCCATCTCCTCCTCTTCTTAACCGATTGATCTCTATTAATCGACACTGGCATTTTCTCACTCTCATGCTCACCATTCGCAACTGGAGGAGTCCAAGCTCGACCGGATTCAAGATCCACTTGTGGCTCTGCCTCCTTTGGTTTTGGAACTGGAATAATCTAACTAGAATCACTCGCATTCGTCTCACTAGAGAACCTCGCTCTGAATCTAGTCCTCTAGGCCCATGACGACGGCATTGTAGTGGCCTCGGGTGCTAGCTGCCATGGTCCCTGCCTTGGTCGTCGTGTTGGGTCGGAGCTCGCCATTTAAACCCCCACTAGCTAATGCTACTTCACTGGATAACAAATGCATTAAATGCCTGTAGATTTGATCTCTATCAACTAGTATTTAGGGTTCTCGAGAGATGTTTCCAAACCAGTATACTGAACTTGTTAGCTTAGCTGCTTAGGGTTTCGAGAAAGGAAGGGAGGTGAATTTCTAGGCAAGCTGCTACTTTCAGTGCCCAGAGAGAGAGAGAGAGAGAGAGAGAGAGAGAGAGAGAGAGAATGGTGTGCACGTTGGAACAAAGAAATGCCAAAACGTTGAACAAGAGTTTTTCTCAAATCAATTATCAAACACCTTCTTTTCCATTTTTGGAAACAGAAACGGCAGAAACGTTATCAAACGGGCCCTAAGTTTTGATGGAATTGGGATTTTGTACACATGGACAGCAGCCTTACATATAGCATTATTATATGATATACAAAGAGGTTCAACAAAGTAGAATTCAATCATGACTCTATTATTGAAAGGGAATTTCAGCTAAAAGTTGTAAAAGGGATGGGTAAGAGTTGTTAGCAGTCCAATAGGAGTAGAACTCCTTTCACACAGGTGTACACATCATACGCTTGTTGTTGTGGTGTTATTGGTTCAACAAGGAGGTTATACAGTCTGATTTTTAAGAGGATTCCTTGATGTTATGTTTCAGTTTTTCACTGGACAGCTAGAAAATAGTTAATTGAAGTGTGTTTCATGTGCGTGAGCTACCGCTACTCAACATATTAGCAGAATTTGAAAGAGAAAGAGAGTTTCAAAATGTGAAGATTCCTCGTTAATTGTGGACTGTTGCTATCAGAAAGTCTTACGGTTTTCAACCTTGATTTTGATACGATATCCTTAAGTCAGTTGCTATTGAATATTATATAAGATTGAAAGGGTCGTGAGTCTCTTCTAGTGCTACAAAACCAAAACAGAAAACCCTTGGCAACCGTTCAGAGAAATAGAGAAAGAAGAGAGAAGTAAGTTCGATGGCTCACACCTTGTCTTTATTAATCGTGCAACGGAGACTCGATTGTGAACAAGAAAGAAAGGTTATTGCTTTGTTGCTATGTTGATGGTTTGAGCATGTTCTTCTATAAATCAAGCAAACAATCATCAACAGGATTACACAGGGCGAGGTAATCCATATCTGAAATCCCTATTTTGTATTCTAGAGACTGGTTATTGTTGAGAAACTCTAGATCAATGATGTATTGGGTTGGGATTTTATTTTATTGATTTAAAATTGTGAACCTAGCAAGTTGGGGCTTGTCTAGGGTGTGGGGTTGTTGCCCTTGTTTGAGTTGCATCTCAGATTGAAGCAGGGATAGGTTCTTGGTCCGTTGTAGCGGTTAAAAAGTTAAGTATTTGGGAAATACGAAACCCTATATGGGTATTGCTTCGTGGATGTAGGCACTTTGGCTGAACCATGTATATCTGGTGTTCTTGTCTTGCGTTTACTTTTCTACATATATTTGAAGTGCATGTTATGTAGAGTGGTAGGACACTATTGTAGAAACGCACCTAAAACGATGCAGAAGATAATGGAAAAACAAAACAAACAATGCACACGGATTTTACGAGGTTCGACAAGGTTGCCTACGTCCCTAGTGAGATGAGATCCTGCTTCACTATCAATGGAGAATAGGGTTACAGCGCTCGTCCTCACACCTCTCAGTATTGCTTGCATTACAGAGAGAGAAACCCTCGCTATAAATATATAGCGAAAAAACCCTAATCCAGAAAGTACAGAATTGCCCTCAAAGAAAAAATTTGAGCGGGGGGCTACGCCCCCCTACACCCCCTGCTATGCAGGGGGCCTCCTGCCCCCTTGCAACCCTTAAGGCCGCCTAATCGGCTAGTGGGACCGCCATCCTGCCTGTCTAGGTGTTGCACCAGTACTCCCTGGATTAAATTGCAACGGAATACAAGACATCATACACCAATAATCTCCACCTTGGCTTGAATTCTGTCGAGCCTCCTGTAAAGATAACTTGTGGACGTCTTCATCATTGTACCTCATTAGAGGTACAAACCCGCACTTGTTTGGTGCATCCCTCATCTTCAACAATGAGTAATATTAATCAAGTCCAAACAGGACTCAAACTTCTCTGTAGTAACTGGCTTTGTAAATATATCTGCAGGATTTAGATCTGTATGAATTTTTCTCAAGTGAATACTGCCTTCTGACACAAGCTCCCTAATCTTGTGAAATCTCACATCAATATGCTTTGTCCTTGCATGAAACACCTGATTCTTTGCAAGATGTATGGCACTCTGACTGTCACAATGTAACACTGTACATCCTTGCTCCAACCCCAACTCACGAACCAGTCCAGCCAACCAGACTCCTTCCTTGGCAGCCTCAACTGCTGCCATGTACTCTGGCTCTGTAGTGGACAATGCAATTGTAGACTGAAGCATCGCCCTCTATGATATAGGTCCACCAACCAATGTAAACAGATACCCTGTAGTAAACCTCCTCTTGTCTAAATCACTAGTATAGTCAAAATCAACATAACCTACCAATTTTGTAGAACTTCCCTTGCCACTGAACATAACACCTATATCTTTAGTCTTGCTCAAATATCTGAAGATCCACTTAATTGCATTCCAATGCTCCTTCCCTGGATTACTCATGTATCTGCTAACAACACTGACTGTATGAGACAAATCCGGCCTGCTACAAACCATAGCATACATGAGACTTTCAACTGCGCTAGCATAAGGGACTTGAGACATCTGCTCTACCTCTTCATGTGTTGTAGGGCATTCCCTTTCAGATAACTTGAAGTGGCCAGCTAACGGAGTGCTAACCGGCTTGGCATTTTCCATATTGAAACGCTCTAGCACCTTTTCAATATACCTCTTCTGAGTTACCCAAAGTTTACCTGCATTTCTATCTCTAAGGATTTCTATGCCAAGGATCTTCTTAGCGGCATCAAGATCCTTCATCTCAAATTCAGCACTCAACAAAGACTTCAAAGAGACTATATCATGTTTGTTCTTTGCAGCAATGAACATGTCATCAACATAAAGCATCAACAAAATAATGGAATTATCACTTGACACTTTATAATAAACACAACTATCATACTCACTTCTTGTATAGCCAATCTTCATCATGTGGGAATCAAAGCGCTTGTACCACTGCCTAGGAGATTGCTTAAGGCTATAAAGCGACTTCTTCAGCAGACAAACATGGTTTTCCTTTCCCTGCACCTTGAAACCTTCAGGCTGCTCCATGTAAATCTGTTCCTCCAAGTCACCATGAAGAAATGCAGTTTTCACATCAAGTTGTTCAAGCTCTAAATCATACATGGCCACCAAAGCAAGTAGTACCTTGATCGAAGTGTGTTTCACCACCGGAGAAAATATTTCATTGTAGTCTATCCCCTCCTTCTGTGCATTGCCCTTGGCTACAAGTCTGGCCTTATACCTTTCACTCTTCTTCTCAGATGCTGCCTCTTTCTTACGAAAGACCTATTTACACCCAATGATTTTTCTTTCCTTGAGTTTTTCCACAATCTCCCAAGTCTTGTTCTTCTGTAGAGATTCCATTTCCTCCATCATAGCTATCATCCATTTATCATGTTATGCATCACTCAAAACATCATGGTAGGAAGATGGATCACTTGTACCTACAGTGAGGGCATAGGCAACCATGTCCTCAAACCCGTATCTCATAGGTGCTTTGTGAGTACGCTTCCCTTTACCTTTTGCCACAGTATAGGAAACTTCTACTGTTTCCTGTTGTCCTAGTAAGTCACTTGATGACTCATTCTCTCTTGTTGTTTCTAACTCACCTAACTCCACCTGCACAGTAGAACCTTCTTTATTTTCATCAACTGCTTGTGAATTGTAATTTGACTTCACTATATGAGACTCATCAAACACAACGTCTCTGCTAACCACAACTTTCTGTGAACTTGGATCCCAAAACTTAAATCCCTTTACACCTTTCTTAAAACCAAGAAAGATACATTTCTTAGACTTTGAGTCTAACTTGGAACGCTGCTCACTTTCAACATGCGCATAGGCTGGACAACCAAATATTTTTAGAATAGAAAAATCTACTAGTTTTCCTGTCCATACCTCTTCAGGAATTTTATAATCAATCGCCTTTGATGGAGACCTATTGATGAAGAAACACGCCATGTTCACTGCTTCTGCCCAAAATTTCTTGCTCAACCCTGCATTCAGCCTCATACTCCGAGCTATTTCTAGAAGTGTTCTGTTCATTCTTTCAGCTATACCATTTTGCTATGGTGTCTTTGGAACCGTGAAGTGACGTGTAATCCCTTCATCTTTGCAGAATTCTGGAAACGGCTTGTATATGTACTCTCCTCCATTATTTGTTCTCAAGTATTTAATTTTCTTTCCTGTCTTCCTTTCTACCTCAGCCTTCCATTCCTTAAATTTATTGAACACCTCACTTTTATGCTTCATGAAGTAGATTCAGACTTTCCTTGAGTAATCATCAACAAAGGTCACGAAGTATTCTGCCCCACCTTTAGATTTTGTTGTTGAAGGACCCCATACATCGTTGTGTACATAATCAAGAACCCCTTTACTCTTATGTTTTGCAGTTTTGAAACTAACCTTGCACTGTTTTTCGAACACACAATACTTGCAGAAGTTCAGTTTACAAGTTTTTACTCCCTTCAACATTTTCCTTTTATGAAGCTCCATCAATCCTTTTTCTCCCATATGCCCTAACCACATATGCCACAGATAGGTATCATCTGTATCAAATACTGCATCTGTAGTCACAGATGCTCCACCTATAACTGTGCTCCCTATGGGTCTGTATAGGTTTCCTGCTAAATGTCCCTTCATGATAACCATTACACCCTTAATAACTTTGAGAACTCCACCTTCTGCTATATACTTGCAACCATTTGAGTCAAGTGCCCCCAAAGATATTAAGTTTTTCCTTAGTTCTGGTACATGTCTCACATCTGCTAAGGTTCTTACTATCCCATCAAACATCTTGATTTTGATAGTGCCTATCCCAATGGTTTTTCATACGACATCATTCTCCATTAGGACAGACCCACCATTATATGGTTGATATGTGTCAAACCAATCCTTATGTGGACACATGTGATATGAACTTCCAGAGTCTAAAATCCAAGAATCAGAATGTTGATTCTTACCTGATGATATAGAGAGTACATCTCTATCATTTCCATCTGAATTGTCAGCCACGCTAGCTTCCTCAGATGCCTTATCTACACATTTCTTCTTTAAGTCCGCCTTCCTCTTCAAGCACTCTCTCTTCATATGACCTTCCTTCTTGCAATAGTAACAAGAGACCTTTGTCTTTGCCCCTTTTGATTTCGATCGACTCTTTCCAGATCCCTTCTGATTTAATCTCCCTCTTTCCTGCTCCTTGTCACCTCCGAAAAAACATTCTCCTTGAGATTTCGTACTACTGGCCTTCTTCCTTGTATCATTGGACATGAGGGCAGCTGCAACTTCATCCATATCAAGGGTCTCTTTCTAGTACAAGAGAGTCGTTACTAGGTGATCATATGATTCTGGGAGCGACGACAGCAATAGTAACACCTTGTCTTCATCCTCGATCTTAACCTCTAGGTTTGCAAGTTTACTTACGATCTGATTAAACATATTAAGATGCTCTAATAGATCTGTACCTTCCTCCATCTGTAGAGAATACAATTGCTTCTTCACGAACAACTTGTTCGTTAAGGACTTCGTCATGTAGATGCTTTCAAGTTTCGCCCATAACTGCGGTACAGATTCGATACCCACAACATATTATAGGGCATCATCAGAAAGACTTAATCGAATAGCACTTACCGCCTTTTCCTCCATCTCTTCCTAATTTTTGTCAGTAATTTTTGTAGGTTTCTTTGACTTCCCCAACAACGTTTTTGCCAGACCCTACTGTATCAGAAGATCCTTCATCCTTTGACGTCAGAGGGTGAAATTGTTCTTCCCATTAAACCTCTCGATGTCATACTTGACATTCGATCCTTTCCCTGCCATCGTGATAGTAAACCCTAGAAAACGGAAACCTAGAGCTCTGATACCAATTTGTATAAACGTAACCCTAAAACAATGCAGAAGATAATGGAAAAACAAAACAAACAATGCATACGGATTTTACAAGGTTCGGCAAGGTTGCCTATGTCCCCGGTGAGATGAGATCCTGCTTCACTATCAATGGAGAATAGGGTTACAGCGCTCTTCCTCACACCTCTCCGTATTGCTTGCATTACCGAGAAAGAAACCCTCGCTACAAATATATAGCGAAAAAAAACCCTAATCCAGATTAAACTACAATTGCCCTCAACGGCCCACTAACCGGCTAGCGGGACCGTCGTCTTGCCTGTCTAGGTGCTGCACCAGTACTCCCTGGATTAAACTGCGACGGAATACAAGACATCATACACCAACAATATCCATAGTGCTCAATCTGTTATCTAGATCTTGATTGTTCTCTATTACTTCAGACCTTTGCTTAACAAATGTAGGAGGGACTAGTTTAGAGAAAGATGCTTGATCAATTTAGGTCTATGGCCTTGTAATAGTAGCTGAAGCCTAGTCCCTTAGGTCGGTAATAGCACCAGTTGCTTCTTGCATATTATCAATCACAGCCTCATCATTCGCATGGCTCATTTCATGGTTAGCAGCAAGAAAACTGGAATTCATATGTTCTAGAGGAGTAGCTTTTTCAATAAGTTTATGTTGGCCACCTACTAGTAGTCTAGAAAGTTCAACAATGCCAGTTGGGTCAGCCTTCATGTTTCGTGCCTTAACTACAAGACATGTATCTTCTTCTCCTCCTTGTATAGGATCAACCTATCTGGTAACATACTATGCCAGGTAAAGCAATCTCAATGAATAATAAAATGATAATATTAAAACATAATTGAAAAAGCAAACATACACTGAAAATGAACTCTGTTTGGAGGGCATCATTTTTTGTGTTAATGATTTAGATCCTATTCAAAATGCTTATGTCCAAGCATTTTGAATAGGATTAAATAATATTTGATTCCTTTCCAACTTGACTCCTCAACAGAAAACTTGACTAAAGCAACCTATCATTGGCTAGAAATTGAGTAGTGTTAAGCATTAATATATCTCAACCTATCAAAACTTAGTACGCATTAAAACATAGTTTAAGTACCTTTTTGTGGTTTTCTTTTCATACCTGCTTGTCTTGGATCTTCTTTGAAGCATTGCATGGCTTTACTTTCTTCCCGGCTGAAACCATGTTAAGATCATTTTGAATTTGATCTCGAACACTTTCAGGAACAAAATGCTTTGAAGTTGGATGGTAGGATCTTCTTTGAAGCATTGCACTTCCGCTGATCATAATTTTCTTAGTTGCGATTTTTCTTCTTTGATTTGGTAAAAGTTTGCAAAATGCTTTGAAGTTGGATGGTAGGATCATCTGTCGATTGAGGCTATGATTTTGTGGTGGAAAGGTAAGTCTAGAAGTATTAACCTAAAAACCTCTGGCTCATGGGCTTCTCTATTCTAATAGCAAATATCTGGTGGAAAAGAAATAGAAGACTTCATAAGGCCACTGGGAGGCATAATTGGAATTACGCACCAAGAGCTTGTTCTATACCTTGGTCGATCAAAAGGGGAGGTAAAATCTCCCTCTGATGTCATTTGTTGCTGAAAACTGGGTCTCCCTGTGGAATATGTCAGCTCTCGCCCTCCATTGGAAGTTCACTAGTGCAAGCCTCAAAGAGATTAGATTAAAATTAATGTAGATGGAAGCTCCCTGGGCAACCCAGGAAGGGCTGGTACAGGAGGGATTGCTCGAGATAGTAAGGGTCAGGTTCAGGACTCCTTCAGCATTTTTTTGGGCACAAAAAAATTTATGAGATTAGCCAGATTGGCTAATTTTGATACCATCATAGGCTGTTATCGATTGCTAGTCGATCCTATATCGATGTGTTGATAATAATGAAATAATTCAACAAAAGAAAAAAAACATTTTTTAAAGAAAAACAAGGGCAATCCAACCGAAGTGGACTAATGCGGGTTGATTAAGATCAATATCGATCAAAGAAAATACCAATTCCTAGCTGATCAATGTATGACCAAGGGTTAAAAAAAAAAAAAAATCATTTTTAAAAAAAATTAGGGACAAATCTACCCGATTTAGATCCATATAGGCTAATCCGTAGTTAGTAAATACGTGTTTAATATGTGTATGTTTTGCCATATCCAAACGTTTAATTGTCAAACCCTTTTTTTTTTTTCTGTTTTTTGGTAGAATGTCAAATCCATTTTTCCTAGCATATGAAATGTCAAATATGGGAAAATGTGCGTCTATAAAGGGTTGTTGAATTTAATGTGTTTTTATTCATATTATTCATTTTAACAATATTTTTTATTTAGTAAATAAAAATCTAAATCTAAAATCCCTTCTCAATCGAAAATCCAAACCTAAAGAAGGATGTGAGAATACTCTTACATGTCTATTTATCCTAATATTTATTCAACCAATCATAAAGAGGGTCTTTTAAGTTCTTTTTTGGCTTAAAATCCTAAGTATATATATGTTTTACGGTAAATATGTATTTGTATTTTTCTTATAGAACGATCGTATTAAATATGTATCATATCATTGTCATACATGTTTTATTACGCCAGCTTTTGGAAAAGTATTATGCGTATCTGGCCTGTTCAATTGTCGTACATAGACATTCCCCATATCATTGTTGTTCCCGAACTTATTACCTATGGCTAATCAAAATCAATACTGATTGAGGCTGATACCGTATCAAATGCATACCATTGAAGCATGTAGGTGGATGGATGAACTCTTTTTTTATTTATTTTTCTTTTCTTAAATAAAATATATCATTGAATAAATCTCCATTACTCATATTAAAATAGGAATAATAATAAAATAAAGAGAAAATTACAACGTCACCCCCTGAACTTTGCCCTCTAACCAATGCCCTCCTTTGTACTTTTTGAAATGACTCAGACACCTCCTCTACATTTAAAAAATGACAAATCCATCCCTACCGTTAGCCTTCCTTATGAAATGATGAAATAATTGTTATTTTTTTATCAAATGACCAAAATACCCCCACTTATTATGACATTGCATGTTTGCCCTTGACACATCTTCTACAATCAACTCAAATGATTTCTTCTTTGGATAGCCGTTAGGTTTTTGTGAAAGAAGGGGCTCCAGAAATCTACAATTATCGGTTCATCTCTAGCCCTCTGGTAGCCTTGTACCAGAGTCGGAGCCTCTTGGCCGGAGCATCTCTCCGGCCATTTTTTAGGTCTCTTCCGAAGTCGACTGTCATATTTTTGCATCAACATCAGTTAAGATTCAATTTTGTTCTTCAAGCAACTCACGATTCTCAGGCTGGCCAATCAGATCCTGCTCTCTCCTTGTTTATAAACTCTTATTGATCTGATCTCCTCTGTATCTATCAAAGAAGCAGTGTGGTACATCTACTATCGAAGAAGGGGAATCAGCCATGGCACTTGTACTTGATGGGTTGAAATTTGAGCAGCAACACGGGAAGTCAAGAGTCGTGGTTTCTAAGGTTTGGAGGAATGTAGATGGGTGTGATTTGATTGTTGAATGGAATGTCATTACAAGCCTCTCCTCTGATTGTTTGTCTTCATATGTCAAGGGTGATAATTCGGATATTGTTGCCACCGATGCCATGAAGAACACTCTAATTATTAATCTTTTCTTTCTCTCATCTTCTTTTATATTGTTATTAAATCATTTTTATGTTTCTTATTGCTTTGAACTTGAACAATAATTGGAATAGAAAATTTTGAGAAAAAGGGATTAAAAAATGAAATTTTGAATCAACTCTTAAAATCTCCGACAACTCCAACACCGGAGCCCCGTCTTTCACAAAAACCTAGTGGCTATCCAAAGAAGACATCGTTGGAGTTGATTGTAGAAGATGTGTCAAAGGAAATATGTAATGTCACATTAAGTTGTGGTATTTTGGCCATTTAACAAAAAAAAGAAAATTATAGTTATTTCTTCACTTAACGGGGAAGGCTAACGGCATGGATGGATTTGTTATTTTTTAAATGTAGAGGAGGTGTTTGAGTCATTTCGAAAAGTACAAGGGAGGGCGTTGATTAGAGGGCAAAGTTCAAGGGGTGGCATTGTAATTTTCTCTAAAATAAATAAATAAGCTTTCATTCATCCAAAAACCTCAACACATTTACTTTTTATGAGAAATTTACATCTACCTCCCCTGAAGTTTGACCCAATTACATCTACACTATTTGGGTTTCAAAAATTACAAATCATCCCAGCACACATATAACACCATAAGTTGTTAATCTCTCCCAATACGGGAGGATGGAAGTCTTTAATCTCTCTCCAACCCAAAAATGAGTAAGCACTTTTCATCCAAAACCCGTTGCACTCTTTATCTAAGTTATTTTTTTATTTTGATTTTTAAATTTTTTTAACTTCTGAATTTTGCAGGCCTCAATGGACCCGCAACGCTTTACATCCATACGATGAAATGTGCTTGCTTGGATTTTTTTTACTTTTTATTTTTTTTATTTTTTTTATTTTTTTTATTTTTTTTATTTTTTTTTTATTTTTAAGTTGAGTTTGCTGCCCTACTGCCTCAAGGTTGCAGGAAGCAATAAAGGAGCACAAAGCACGGATTTTGGGGAGAGCACATGGTGTTTTAGTGAAGTCCTAACTTGTTAAGTGGCAAAATCGAAAGTTTCAGATGAGACTGCGAGCACGGAATGTTTCAGGTGGGTTTCAAAGAGGTGATTTATAGGGAGGTGATTTGCAAGGTTGGTTAGTGAGGTATGATTTGCAGAGAAGGGCAGTAGAGGATGGTGGGACTTGCAGGTGGAAATGTGTTGGAGGATGCGGTGAACTGCTAGTTGGAGGATGAGATGCAAGAGGACAAAGGGTGGTTTTCAAGGGGAGAAGGGGGTGGTGTAGGGGAGAAGGGGGTGGTGTGGGGTCGAAGGAGATAGGGGTTGTGTGTTTTCTTTCGTGCAACGGATGGGTTGGGGGTATTTGTGTTGGGATTAAAGACAACGTTCTGTTGAAAATCTATAAAAAAGAAAAGGAAATAATCAAGAGACAAGAAATTTACGTGGTTCGGCAAAATCATCTACATTTACAGAGTGAGATTGTAAGAAGAAAAAGATTATATGCTTCCGCTTCAGCCCATAGGCCTCAAGGCTTTAAAACGTATTGTACGATGTTAAGGAGGCCAGATGTTATTAACTAGTCCAGTAATCTCTCCCTAAGTGATGTGAGACTAAAGTTTACACACCGGTACTTGCCATATTCTTCGGTGTCACAACTTTTCTAACTTTGCACAATATTATTCTCTTTGGCCTATGGACCTCAAGACTTTAAAATACATTGTGTCATATTTAGGAGGCTAGAGGTTATCAACTAGCCCAGTAATCTTCCCTTAGGCGATGTGGGACTAAAGTTTGCACACTCTCACCTACCTCTCAAACACCCTGGTACTTACCGTATTCTTGATGGGGGCAACTCACCGATCTCCACCTAAGAATACAGCAAGCACCAAACCTGCGTGAAAGATCGGTGAAGTGTCCCCACCAAGAATATGACACGTATCATAGTGTTTGGAAGATCGGTGAGGATATGCAAACTTTAGTCCCACAATGCCTAGGGAGAGATTACTGGGCTAGTTGATAACTTCTAGCCTCCTCAATATGACACAATGCGTTTTAAAGCTTTGAAGCCCATGGGCTAAAGATGACAATATTATGCAAGGTAAACCAGATCGGGGAGTTACAATTAGTATCAGAGCAGACCCCGACAGCGTGTGGGGTCACAGCGGGGATGTTGTGACAAAAGGGAGGAAGTTGTAATACCCAAGAATACGACAAGTACTGGACTTACCTGGGAGATTGGTGAGGTGTCCCCACCAAGAATATAACAAATACCAAGGGATTTTGGAGATTGGTGAAGGTGTATAAACTTTAGTCCCACATCGTCTAGGGAGAGATTACTAGGGTAATTAATAACATTTAGCCTCCTTAACATGGCACAACGAGTTTTAAAGCCTTGAGACCCATGGATCAAAGAGGACAATATTATGCAAGATTAATGGAGCTGGGGCATTATAAATTGTGTAAGAGCAGACCCCGACAGTGTGTGGAGCCACAGTAGAGACGCTGTGCCAAAAAGGGGGAAGATTGTGACACCCAAGAATACAACAAGCACCAGACTCACATCACCTAGGGGTACTACTAGGCTAGTTGATAACCTCTAGCCTCCTTAACATGACACAACATGTTTTAAAGCCTTGAGACCCATGGGCCAAAGATGACAATATTGTGTAAGGTTAACTGGGTCGAAATTACGTACACATTTTACAAAGTATCTCTTTGGATTCCACAAACCCACCAAAGAAATAAAAGATGATGCCAACACATTCGCTCTTGATTTCACATAGGTTTTGGACCCAACTTGACCCAACCACCCAAAAACTTTGATGGTTTCAACAACTTCTTTGTTGACTACACTTCAACAACTAACAACTTCTTTGATGAACACTCAATTTACTCTCTTTCTTTATTAGCACATCTAAATCATTGAACCAATCCGTTAAACTGATTTAGATAAAAGCCAATAAACCGAACAATTTGATCGGGATCATGTTAATTAGAGGGGGATTCATTTTTTTTTCTTTTTAATGCAAAATGCAAGTAAATCTACTTGATATTTCATTTTTAATGTGGCTTTTTAGGCTACATTTGGGTCTACTCCCATTTCTTGATTATGTTGATCCTTGTTCTCTAAAATCAATCTGAGAGTAGAATTATGTTTGACATGTCTCTCACAAATAGAACTAGCAAAAAGAATAGATAACTTAACTGAAGATAACAGCCTATGAATCTATGAAATCCACCTTTCAATGAACACAAATTTCCTCATGACCTCCTTACCAAAAAAAAAAAAAATATTTAATTTCAAGTCAATGTCATGCCCTTAAATCTCCTTGGCACAATATTTACCAACTTCAAAGTCATGCAAATATTTATGAATATCAGCTTACCCTTTTGAAAAGCTCCATATTCATCACGAATGAGATAGGCCAATCTTATAGCTAGGATTTTGGGAATAAGCTTGTAAAAAAAAAAAAAAATCCCAAAAAATATAGGACGGAATTTATCTTAAGGGGTAGCGCCCTCCACTTTCAGAATCAAGGTTACAAAATTACTCTTAACCCTTATGTGATTACACATTCATGAAAGAAAAAATTAATAGCGGCACAAGTACCATTTCTAATACATGACTAAAAATTAGTGTCTAAAAAATGCACCCAGGATATCCAGCCGGCCTGGGAGCACTATTTTAAGTAAAAAACTACCTTTCGAATTTCGCTTGGAAATGAATACTAATAATAAAATCATTGTTAGCAGAAGTCAATATTTGAGGAATACAAGAAAGAATCTTAGGATGCGCAACAATCTCTGGCTTTATGTGAAAACCTTCATAGAACTCCATGATATACAAACTTAAATCCTGAGAACATACCATAGAACCATCTGACCTTTTTATGTCCTAGATTGTATTTTTACCTTGTCAAATTTTGGTGAAGATGTGAAAAAACTTTAAATTCCATTTGCCATAGACCGACCAATGGATTTTTTATTTTTCCACCCTAATCTCTTCTTGCAAGTTTTTAAGGCCTTCTAGTATGCAAACTTTGCTTTAATTTCACACAAATAGATAATCATTAAGCTCCGGCATTTCTATTGCCTCATGAAAATCCTCCCATTCAACTTGTGCACGGCTGACCTCAATAACAATGTTAGAAAATAAGTTTCAACCAAGTCCACAACACTATTTTGAACCTTTTTAACTTGCTCATCACCACCACATAAATAGGAGAACCCAAAACTCTCTCCACCTATGAATTCTAGTCAATGTCTGAAAAATTTCTCATGCTCTAAAAATCTCTAGGCTCTAGTAATGATTCAACTGTGATCATCAGGGGAGAGTGATCAGAAGTCCACTTTGGAAGCATCCTCTGACATATATCTGGAAAACATCGAAGCAGAATCAAAGCAAAAAAGTAAGGGCATGTATAAGATTCCATATCAAAAGTAAGGGTATTTTAGTCATTAGGGCACTATCTCATAGACCGTTGCAGACAAATGGGGAAAATGGTAATCTCAATACTTTTACACTAATTACATAATTCCATGAACAATTCTGGAATTTTCTTAATTAAATGGGTATTGAAAAATAGTTTATGCAGTTGATTTAATTTGAGTTTGAACTGGTTCACAATCGGTTCAATTTCAATTTGGCCTAAATTTCAAAAATAAAAAATGCTGGAAATTAGGGTTTCAAGTTAATTGGGTCAACCCATGGGTCTCATCCATGTGGTTTCCCACCTCCATATTTCTTAATATTAAAAATTATGAATTTTAAAAAATCAAAACCAAAAATTTAATTTTCCAACAACTTTTACCCAATTAGGAAAGTTATATGCAATTAGAATCTCAATGCAACTCTTTACATATAGAGCCCTAATGCAATATTAACATGCTAATTTCAAATACAAGCAATATCCTCTGCTTTGACTAATGGAATCCAATTCAAAATCAAATCATTTTGCTTGTCAAGGAATCCTAACAGAATTAATAATTATTTAATAAGATTGCAATCTAAGTTTCCCTAAATCAAATAGGAAAACATCACAAACTTCCCTACTGTAAAACAACCATCATTGTAGGAGCTTCAAGCTTTACATCACTATGAATAATGCAACTCCACACACATGCAGGCAACAACCTTTCCATCCACAAGTGGCCTACTGGCCACGGTAGCAGGCTGCGACTTGTTGCTATTGTCAAAGGTAGGTTGTAGCCTATTAGGCTTACATGCCAAGCCCGCACATTTGTCCCACCCCTTCCTCTTACACGCGTGCCTCTGGCTGCGGCTACTACTGCAACAAGCCGCTAGGCCCACTGCCAAAGTACACAGCGGCTAAGGCCGCTACTGGGTGTCTTCTTGCTTGCTCACATGATTCTCTCTTTCACTCTCTTTGGATCAAAATTGATTACCCTATAAGGTTCAAATCCTTTTCAAACCAAAATTTGAAGGAAGGAAAAAAGAACAAGATAGAAAAATTAAATCCAAACATTATGAACATAATTTTAATGGCTAACATGATGCTTAATTAATATACTCATTGAAGATACGCACTTTGATACTAATTGAAGGTATCGGTGGAAGCAATTCAATATAATATCTCACCCAAAAACTTTTAGGAATGAGGATCTCAATGAGTGCATCACATAATCAAAGAGGGCAGTGCATATGTTACTTATAACCATGGTTTTAAGTATCTCCAATACCGATACGATACCCTCTGATACGTATCTTAAATTTAACCGACCGATACGATACACATCGATACGATACATGAAATTTTTAAAATCCTTTCGTATCGATATATATCCTACAATACATACCGATATGCATCAATACACCACCAATACACATCGATACGATACGATATGCCTCGATACGACTATGAAAATTATAAAATTGAGGTAAAATGTATATTTCGGTATGTATTGGTACGTATCGGTGAGTATCGATATGTATCGATCGATACGTATCGGTATATATTGGCACGTATCGATGAGTATCGATATATATCGGTACGTATCGGTGAGTATCGGTATGTACCGATACAGTGCGCTATGGTCATATAATGGCCAAGATGGGTAATTTTTCAGAAAAACACGATTTTTTGAAGGGTTTTTGTTCCAAAGTTGCTGTCACCCATATTTCTCTCTAACTAAAGTGGAAATCAAGGTTGTGAACAAGGATTTTACATTTATGGGACAACTACAAACCTTGAATTCTTAGTACGATACCCTCGATTTAGTGTTTATGCATAATACATGTTATCAATAGCTTTTTTTAACAAACTCTTTATGCAAAAGTGTTTAAAAAAATGTTTTCTATCCATTTATGTGTGTATCTTTAGCGTATCTTAGTGTATCTCCGATACGATACGATACTCTCCGATACGTATCTTAATTTTGGTCGACCGATACGGTGACCGATACCGATACTTTAATCCTTGCTTATAACACACTGATGGTGGTGTGTTCCTCCAAAGAAATGCAGAACTCTATTGTGATTACCAAAGTTGGACCTTCTCCAATGGCTGAACCCTCAAAGTTTAGGACAAAGAAGATTCCTTTTTAGGATATTATAACCTAACAGTCTAATAATTCACAATGCATCCATAATTTGGCCTAAGCCCTTTCTTATATAAAATAAGGCTCAATTAGGAGATTATAACCTAACAATCTAAATCATGCCAAGTGGTATGATCCTAAAGGTAACTTTTAAGTGTTCCTTAACTACACTTAAGGATAACACTATAGAAGGTGTAATCTAAAATCCCCTAGTGATAGATATTTTCATTACACTTTCTCCTTAAAACCAACATCCATAATAGACCTTGCAACCATAGAATTTATATCATTGCCATAATATAAATCTATTGCAGTTATATACGAGGGCATCATGACCATAGATTGGACACAAAAACATTTGAAATACTTTTCAAATGTAATAATTTAATAATAATAATAATAATAATAATAATAATAAATTAAACATCTTTTAAAATTCTTCACAAAACATCTAACAAGACCTTGGATTTTGTCTGATAAAAATCTGACAACTCTCTCCTTTATGTTTTTAATCGGATAGTGGAAATCCTGTTGAGTGTCACCCCCATTACTACTTATCTCGTGTACATCGAGCTAGCAGTTGATGTGTAGTCAATCTTATCAGTAAATATCAACTATTGATTCACCACATGCGAACAAAATATTAAAATAAGAACAAGTGCTTCTTAGTTATGGAAAAAGAGATTGCTAGAGAATTCTATTGCATTCAATAACTCACCAATGAATTATCTAAGTATCTCAGTGGAACAATGCTCAACACAATAAATGTTTGCATTTATATTTTTATCCAATACTTATTGGAGGAATATACAATGCGGCAATCATAGAACAAAATGCCCAAGTTTATCCATAGTTGAAAACAAGTAATGGTATGAAAATGTAGTTGCACAAAATATAATAGATACATAATGAAAATGTAATCAATTAATTTAATCCAATTAAATAGTGTTTGATAGATATACATCAAAATATCCAACTGAGAGGTCAATGGTAAATTTTTTGGTTTGATGATAAAACCAAGATTTCAATTTAAAAAAAAAAAAGGATTTTCTTGAGAATTTTAAAATGAAATTTATACCAATAAATTAAATTTTCAACAAATTTTATTTTGGTACCAATTCCATGCCTATCTAAATCGAAATATGAAACGTGCAAAGTTGATCAAAATGTCTCTACATTAACCCTTCATAAAATGCCAATCCATGCATCAAATTTTATCAACAAATGCAATAAATTTGGAAATATATTCAATTTTCTATAAAGACTGATCAAAATCGGCTTTCTTGATCGATATATCAAAGCGTCTGAAATATGACTTCTCACGAAACCCTAATTTTTTTTTTTTTTTTACATTGAATAAATTTTTTTAAAAGATTTTAAAATGAGCTTTTCACCATTAAAGAAAAAATTATTCCAAATGGTGGTAGTCCCATCAATTTCTGGAGCATTTAAACCAAGAATAATGAAATCAAACCATTTATTGCATGTTAAAGAAGTTAGGGGTTATTAACTAGTTTAGGAATCTCTCTCTAGGTGATTACCCTGGTACTAGCTCCCGGCCCCATTAACCTTGCACAATATTGTTATTTTTGGCCCATGGGCCTCAAGGTTTTAAAACGCGTTGTGCCATGTTAAGGATGCTAGAGGTTATTAACTAGTCCAGGAATCTCTTCCTAGGCGATGTGGGACTAAGGTTTACACACTCTCACCGATCTCCCAAACCCTCTGGTACTAGCCATATTCTTAGTGGGACACCTCACCGATCTCCCAGGTGGGTTTGATACTTGCCTTAGGTGGTCACACAATTCAAAATGGATGACCGGGAATTTTCAAAACCAGAGATTCACTTTAATACAATTGAGTGCATCTCAGTATCGTTATGTTGTAAGATTCATGCGCTCTAAATAGGCGTGCCTTTGGTTAATACCTAAACAAAAGTTAATAAATATTAGAAACAATGAATATTAAAAAAAAAAAAGGTACAGTACCTATTGATTTTAAAATATTCAGATAATATCTATTGATGAAAAAACAAATTGACTTACTTTATTTAAGTTTCCTTTTTCGCATTGATTCTGAGAATATCATCAAGTCTTCCTGGATCTTCTTTCGGATAAATACAATGTCATCCTATATTTTTAGAGAAAGAATAATAAAAGATAATAAGTTAATTAAATTAAATTAATATAAAATCACATAAATGAAGCATGCATATCGATTATAAGCATGTAGTCCATACCTGTGAGAAATTTTCAGTCAATTTCCCATTCCAACATTCCATAAATTTCAACATGAAGACACTGCAATCATACCTATGACAAGATTTTTCAAGGTTGTCAATATGTAATCAACAAACAATAGGAGAATATTTTTTAGTTAAAACCAAATTAAAATTGAAAAACGTACTCATTTGTTTGTGAAGGAAGTTGTGGCCGATCTAGAATCCATTTAGAAATTGAATGTATCCTCCCCTTACTTAATGAGGTTAATATCCTCTCGCATGTATCCTTTTGTAAAACCATTCACAGATTAAGTCATCTAGGAAATTAAAATAATTTCTTAAATGATTCATGATAAAATTAATTACAGATAATAAACAAACCACTATTTTGGGCGTAATCATTGGGCAAGGACTGTTTTCTTGTCGCATGGAATCCATAATCTGCAATCTTTGACCCTTTAAATTTATTACGTATAAAAACCAATGTCTCTTCCTGCATATGGGGATGAAAAGCTGCACATAAATTTCGTACTATAGTTAGTCAAAGTTTAGTACAGTACTCAACCACTCATTACCACAACATACTTAATAAAAGCGAAACTAAGATGTACTCAATGTAGAGTGTGGATCAGGTTCTCGTATGATCTGATTCACACAGATAGAATCCGTCATATGATTTTTTCTTGGGTGGATTTCATCTATGTGGATCAATCCTATATAAGAATGGTTCTTGTACGAAAACTTGATCCGCACTCTCCAATGCAAAACTATAGCACGTTGGGTAAAAACATAATCATAAAATCTATATACAAACTTGGGGTAAGTTATTTTAAAATAATTACCAGTTCACAACGAGTCAAGTTGTAGTGTAGGTTCTTCTCTGAATGGTAACATTCTAGATCCTGTATTACCTTTATGCTTCCTGAAACAATCTTTTCCTACCATAGCCATTGAGAAAATTAATATAGACAACTAACTTTGGCAACTTGTTTTAGTATCATACAGCATAAATAAAAATTTACCCCAAAGTAAGTGGGAAAGTAGTGGCGTGATATAATTCCATCCGGATTTTTTTGTTTGAGGATTAGCATTTGTCCGAAGACATCAACAACCTACATAATTTCCAAAAAAAAAATAAAAAAATAAAAAAATAAAAATTATTAGGTTGTTAGTGTATATGGTAGTTAAAAGTACACCTATAGGGAATACTATCGTGTGGTGAACTTACTGGACTTTCTATCCAATTTTGATCTTCCAAGGCACAACGTTCATTTTGGGTTGCATGATAGTCTCCTATATGTACCCAAATTTCTCTATGAATGACAATTATATCATATAATTAGAATTACTTTCAATGAATCAAATGTTACCTTGTATATAATGCTAAAACTATATCTTTATTAAAAGCACAATGTATGACTTCTGCAAGTTCAATTATTAATCACTGATAATAAAAAAAATAAAAATAAAATAAATAAAAAAACTTCACACCAAAGACTTTGTTAAATTGCATCTTTACTTACCCATCATTTTCTCTCGTGTTGAAGACGTGTTTGCTTGCACTGCTATCCACTTCATTTAATCTGAATGTACCATGTGCTATATTGTCCACTGCCTGCCAAGTTTATGACCATGAGCTATTAGTGTGTTTATCTAACTATGAAATTATAAGACGATGTGTTTACTATTAAAAAAAGAAATATCTAAATATCAAGTTCTCATATGTAGAAAAATTCCCAGTTTAACTCATGAGGTTCTCCATGCCAATCACAAATTAAACTCTAAAACCTTGGAATCAAAGTAATTAATTTCATTCCAATGGCCATTTTTGTATGCTACTGGAAAATGAAACTTTACTATTTTAGTAATTTTTTACTAAAGTTTTGATGGAACGTTTGGTTTAGATATATGGTTCATATGCATATATTTATGTCTACATGTATCTATAATACAATATGTATACTTCATTCATACTATCAAAATTGCATTTTTCTTAATATAATTAATGAAGTACTCCTTCCCCCAGTAGCAAAAGAATGAAGTGACTAAAGAAACCTAAAATTGTACACTTAATGTTTCTTTGTACTTACATTGATATCTTCACTAGCATTCTTTCTCTGCTTGAAAGGTAATGGTTCCATCATCAAGTCAATCTTTCTTATTTCATTTTCAATCTTCTCCTTCACAGTATTTTTCAATTCCCATATCTTTGTTTCGGCTGCCATTTTCGCCTTCAAACAATTTTTGAGTTCTTTGACCAAGCTCATTAACCATGTATAATCAATATTCATGGTTTTTGATCTGAGCAAACCTTATACCATTCAGTGATCAGGGCTTCAGAAATGTTTTCATAATTGGTAGCATGAATCTGTTGAACTACTTCATACAATTGATCTACCATAAAGCGACGTGTATCCTCCTTTTCAATAATGCATTTTTCGAAGATATCGCCATAACAATTGCAAATTGGATCAATTTTCTCACTTTCCATATCCATGTCTATCTTTTTTATCTCATTTTCAATCTTCTCCTTCACAAAATCAAATATAGTTCCTAGTTGCATTTCCAGAGCACTCTTCAACTCATCAGTACTCATCTCAACAGTCCCTTGTACTTCAATCCTTCCCTTAACAACTGTAGGAGAGACTAATTTAAAGGAAGATGCTTGATCATTTGAGGTTTGAGGCATTGTAATAGTAGCTGAAGCCTTGTCCTTGGGTATAAACTCCTCCATTGAATATCTTTGACATTTATGAAGTTCCCTAGGATCCCTTAGATTGGTAATGGCATCAGTTGCTTCTTCCATATTATCAATAGAACTGCAACACATATTTTCTACCAGAGTAGCTTTTTCAACAAGATTATGTTGGCCACATACTAGTAGTCCAGAAAGTTCAAAAATGCCAGTTGGGTCAGCCTTCATGTTTCCTTCCTTAACTACAAGACGTGCATCTTCTTCTCCTTCTCGTATAGGATCAACCTGTTTGCTAACATACTGTGCCAGGTAAAGCAATCTCAGTGAGCGATAAAATGATAATATTAAAATATAATTGAAAAAGCAAACATACACTGAAAATGAACTCTGTTTCTAGGGCATCATTTTTTGTGTTAATGATTTAGATCCTATTCAAAATGCTTATGTCCAAGCATTTTGAATAGGATTAAATAATATTTGATTCCTTTCCAACTTGACTCCTCAACAGAAAACTTGACTAAAGCAACCTATCATTGGCTAGAAATTGAGCATTAACATATCTCAACCTACCAAAACTTAGTACGCATTAAAACATAGTTTAAGTAGTAACTTTTTGTGGTTTTCTTTTCATACCTGTTTGTCTTGGATCTTCTTTGAAGCATTGCCTGGCTTTACTTTCTTCCCGGCTGAAACCATGTTAAGATCATTTTGAATTTGATCTCGAACACTTTCAGGAACTTTTTGGCAAGGCGTTGCATCCCCCTTTTCTTGATGACCTAAATGTTGCTTCATTCTGTTAATCCCACCACCTTTGTATATCTGCTCACAATAGTTACACTGAAGAACCTTCCACTTTCTATTTGGGAGGTCCAAAATTTTACAATGCTCCCATGTAATGTCTGTTTTAGCGCGTGCCTTACGATTGATAGAAGATGAGCCACCAATTATAGGCCTAATCGCATTTGATATTCCTACTGTTTGAAAAAAATTTAAGCATGAGACTCTAAATAGTTAAGAAAGAAACTAAATATCATTTATACAGTCTTCAAGCTATTAGTTCCTTTACCTTCTGCAGGATTTAGGAAGGGAACATTATGTTGTTCATCCACCACTTTTGTCAATGACCTAATCTGCACAATGCAACCAAAATTAAGTGTTGACAATTATCAATCTCAACCCAATTAGTTGTATTGCATGCTTGCCTAGATTGTTCTTGATTGAGACACACCTTCTTGAAAAAAATTCATAATTCAGAGTAGCCATTAATCATAATTGACTCTAGGTACACTAGCTTCTATGCTTCTTAATTTTCTATGAAAGCATTTGGTTAATTTTATATTCCTTGTATGACAAAAGTTTCTTTAATTACATGGCCCACCTAGGAGGTTGCTTTTCTATCCAATTGTTTTCAACAATGCATTTTCCCAAAGTTTCCATATATTATCCATTTTATAAAAGTTTGAAGTTTTCTTCACCATGTGGGAAATTTTACTTTAATTGAAACTCAACATGCTTATGAGTAACCCGAGGCTTGTCTACGTACAAAATTTGGCTCCACTTGATCTACCACATAGCAATGAATAATGAATAGGGTCTAAGAAAAGGCTTTTCTAAATAATGGGCCTTGGAGAACACCAAAGGCCTGAGGTAAAACCACATTAAAATGCATTTGAAAGCATTGTCTTATCAATCAAATGAGTTAAATGGGTCTGGGTGTGTGCACGAGTGTGTTAAATGATCATTTTATAATTATTTAATGGGAAGGGATTTCTGTCTACATCTACATGCATAATGTATGCTAGCATTCCCTAAGTCTATCTTTTTCTTCCCACAAGAGAAGGTAGTGATGTCATTTCTTTGGGAGAGGAGAGAGAGACTTAGAGAAACTCTAGCATACGATGCACTCCTTGATAGAATTCGATTTTCCTTATCCTATTTCTTTGTCTCCAAAATAAATTTAGTTTCCCAAAAAACCCAAGAAGGAAAAAAAATATAATGGATAATCCACAAAAAAAAAAAAAAAAAAAAAAAAAAAAGCTTTGTACGAAATCATGCAGAACTTTTTAATTTTAGATGAAAAATATTGCTGATTTCATTTAACTATTGCTTTACATTACAATTGCCAAGTTATCAAACATCAATATCTGGAATAAAAAAATTTTATGATCCAATGAGCTTTTCAGTTAACTGAACACTGTCGACTCAACTCATCAGCCAATTCATTAATATACTTATAAGGGAAAAAAAAAAAAGACGTTATTAGAAGGCAGAAACGAGAATGACTTCAAATAAAACCTCATTAGAGATTAGAGAGATCTAGAGTAGAAAAGAAAGTATGATGAGTATGGAAAAGGTACTTACCGGCTGTGAAGATGTCCCAAAAGATGGAAAGATCCCTTTGCCATTTACATATTTCCGACGAACCCGCATTTCTGCTTGTGATACAATCTCGATGTTACTACCGTCATCAGACCAAATGGGGACGGAATAAGATATGTTTTTCTGTTCGGAAGGAATAATACCAAATATCTCTCCCTTTCGCCATACTTTATCATAACCTGAATACACCTCAATAAATTCACCACAATTGTACATGCTGTGATCATTCTCCAACTCCTCCTGAGGCGGAGACCTTATTCTGGAAGCATTCACATGCATTATCATCCACTCCTCTTCTTCATCAATCCAAACTTCAACCTCAATATGGTTTCGATCGTACAACTTCGAGATGGTTGCTTTGTGCCACCCAAGAGACCTAAATCTGTAAACCTCAACAGTCGCTCCAAATCTAAGTTTTGTCTGATCCATAATTGTTTCTTTTATTAACACCTGCAAACCTCTCCTCTCCTCTTAGTTAATAGAAATTGGACTAAGGATATATATATACAAGAAAATGGTTAATATTTGCAACATAGATATATTGTTGATACATTTTACATCTCAGGTTTTACTCAATCATGTCATTTTCCAATATATTCTTCTTATTTATAGTAAAAAAACATATTCTCAATACTACTCCCAATTTAATAAGCTACTCAAAATTGCCCCACACTCATTGTATCACATGGATGATGGATAGATGATATCACTATTCTGAAAGTGAGATAAACAAGACATAGTGTGGGTTAGTCAAATGTCAAATTTCAGATCTGAGTATCCTCCTTTGTATTGATAGCATCCCAATGTCTACCATGCATGAATCTTTAAAGTTTTATTTTTTCCGCTTGAAAGATTTTGGTGAAGCTGAAATCTAACATGTGAAAGAAAGATCAATTTAGATAATGCCATCTTTGCTTGTGGGAAAAAGAATCACATGACACTGTCTTGTTGATTAAGACAATGGGGCAAGGTGGACTTCACCCCACCCACTGTGCCTGGGTGTAGGGGAACATGAACAGGTAGGGATCTTTGTTTCTAGGTGGTCCATTCAATTAACGAGCACCCAACGATGATATGAGAAAAATGTGATTTTTTTTTTCTTCTTATAGAAGAAAATATGCCTCAAGAGTGCACAATTGATGGTAGATCTTTGTTACTGTGTGTGAAATGGTTGAACAAGTAAACATAAGAGATCTTAAAAAAAAAAAAAAGAAGTTTAACATGAAAAGAGACAAAAAAGAAAAAAAAAACAGGTGCGATGGTAATATATAAAATTACCTGGTTGAGCGATGAATCAGAACGTGGCTCATGAAGAATCCATTTCCCATCTCTCCATTCACGATGTACCCTTATATGTTTTTGTTCTACGCAAATGTATCCTCTGGGATTGTTGGAGACAACATAAAATGAAGCGTTCCATTTCCTCCATACCTCCACCTCCAAGATCTGTCCCACACACCAGATATTATCATATGCCTCAACCTCATCGTGTAATTGAAATATCTTCTTCTGATGGCTATCTTCTTCCACCTCCACTGGTGGTTTAGGCCTTACGACAGATGCATCATGCTTCTGCTGCTCCGTTTTCCATATGTGTAGAGGCGGTTTAGGGCTTACAAAAGACGCACCATACTTCTGCTGCTTCGTTTCCCATATGTGTTCAACCATAATTTCATTTCCTAGCAATTCCACTATGGTCCCTGGCTGCCATCCACCCATATCATCGTGGAAGACTTCAACCTCTTCTCCATCGGAAAATTGCGCATTTTTCAATTTCCTTCGTTATAATTAAACATATATAATTAGTATGATTAAAAAAAAAAATTAAATCTTTCCCAAATGAAACAGCTATTATAATATGTATGAATACGTTGGATTCAGTCCCTATTTCCCCAGAATCCCAAAGGTCATTGCGAGCAGCAGAGCTGAATCATTATTAGCACAAAAAAGCTGAACCATTATTAGCTGAATCATTTGGTAAAATTTATTTCTTCTAGCTATAGTTTATAGTTTAGGATGCAAACCTCGTTTTATCCCATGTGCCATCACGAACCTTTTTTAATTCCGTAGAAGGAAAAGAGGAGTGCTGCAAAGAGTCCAAAATGGAACCGGTCAAACTTGGACAGTTATATACAAAACAAGAAATTTATGTATAAATGATTAAAAAAGAAAAAAAAAAGTTTCCTACACACCTATGGTAAGAGGTCCTTCCTGCATGTATATACACCCACTATGGATATAATAATTTAACATGGTAGATCGATGAGAAATTTCTTAAATAGGTCCAACCATGTATAGAGTTTTCCACTCTGTTCTTTGGATGGTAACATGTGGGAGCATTAGATTGGTCTAGAATTTAATTTATGATATGGGGAATATTATGAGTACTAAATATTGGTGATTATCAGTTATAGTGAGCAGCTGTGGGTTGATAAAAATGCCTTCATAAACATAAACAGCCAAACAGGGTGTGTTGGAAGTTGGAACCTTTTCTCTGAATAGGAATTAATAATTACCTGCTCAATGCATGAATCTGTCCAATTTTCTTCCATCCACTTCTGACGAACTCTTACTTGGGACTTGGATACCTTGTGGATTACCACTTCGTACAAATAGTCCACTACCTTGATGGTATAAAATAGGTTATTCCAGCTTGTACCATGATGTACTTCCCATATCTCTCCTTTCTTCCAAACATTACTATCAAATAACCGTACTTCAACTACTTCATTTTCCTTGAAAATCCGATTGTTCTCTCTTTCCGCAGCTGGTCGTGACCTTATTCTACAGGCATCAACAGTTATTCTCCACAATTTTCTCCTAATCTTAGCCTCAACCTCAATTTGGTTTCCAACCGATCCCAATTTGGTCACCGTAATCCATCCATTATGATAAAAGCTGTAGACTTCAACCTCAGCTCCAATTAATGAATGAGCATCCTCCATTTTTCTTCTTTTTAATGGCTGTAGATCACCAACCAAAGAAAGAGAAAATGAGAATCAACGGAATCATGGGTTCCAATGCTCACTGTAATTATTGAGTTAAAAATTAAATAAATAAATAAATAAAAAATAAAAAAAAGGCCCAATATCAATACTATCAGGTTAGAAGAAGATTTAGAAGGTACGGATTCTGAACGAGGAGTTGAATTGGAAGTGGTCCATTCAGCCGGCTCAGTCCGAATCCACTCTGTTCTATATCTCTCGCGGTGTTCTCTCTCTCTCTCTCTCTCTCTTTTAATCTTTCGCCCTCTCCTCAAGACTTTTTTTTATGATGGCATAAGAAAAAAGCATGAGAACCAAGTTGATTTCAAATTTGATGGAATCTTCTATCTTCCAGTGGTGTTCCAAACACGGGAAAATTGGGAAAACAATTTATACTATTTTTTTTACTTTACTTGACATCCAAACACAATCGATCTGAATAATTTTGGCTGGGACGATGTCGGTTCTAACGGCAGAGAGATGCCCAGGCAAACACATGACCCCACCGATGAAGCAATCTCTTAAGGTTTTTCCAGCCTTCTTGATACTACTACTACTAGTAGACCTATTTTAACAAAGAATGGACATTATGGACTAAAAGTGAACATGAATTATCAAAATTGCAGATAATTTACCCGAAGGCTTCAACCCATCTCAATTAATATCTTATGGGACAAGCTTGTAATTGTTTCCTGAGAGTTTTCTTGGGGGACATATGAAGACTCTATAGTGTGGGTCATGCCATTTATATGCGACCATATGTTACACAAATATTAACATTTTCATTATGACAAATTTTATTTTTTACTTTGCAATCATCCTGAAGATTAAAAAAAAAAAAAGGAATATATGTGGGAAGAAGAATAAATTACCGGTGCCATATTCAAAGCCGACGATGGTTGAAACCTTTGACCATTTTCCCATTTTTGACAAATCCTTATTTCAGTTTCCTCCACATTTATGTAGCCCAGACTTGGATGGCTGACACAATAATATATACGATTTGAGTCATTCATGACATAACCTATCTCCAAGACCTCTCCCAGACTCCAACCATCACTATATGTAAGATAGTCACTGTCCCACACTTCAATCACTTGGTGCAAATTAAGGGAGATTTTCCCATCTTTTATCTTAGGTGGCAACGGCGACCTTACTCGAGACATATCATAAAACTTGTCAATCTCATGCGAGGAATTTTTAACCCAAGACCAAACATTATATTGAACTCTTATTTGGTTTCCCTGCAATTCCTTAATGGTGGCACATATCCACTTATTCATAAAATCCTCAAAAACCTCAACTTCAGCCCCACTGTCTCTTAATTGAAGAAGAGTAGTTCTTTCTTCAGACCTTTACAATTCACAACACCAACAACAATAATAATAATAATCATAAAATAAATTAGCTTTAAACAAGGGAGAAATGTATGGCTGAATCACTTATAATTTACATAAGTTCAGTTGTAACTATGGCCTACCTTCTTTGTTAGAATTTAAATTGCCTCTTTCATTTTTTTGTTTATTGGATCTTATTTACTTGGGAGTGGGGTCTTAGTTTCCGTCACCTTGAAGTAAAGTAGAACCCCCTTGTGTGCAATTCAAGTGGAGCTAAAATTTGTGTATAGGTGAATCTGAGTTTGCCAAATAGTAAATCAGGGAATTTAGAAAAGAAAAAAAAAAAATAGAGAAAAAAAAAAAAAAAAAAAAAGAAGAAGAGAAAAAGAAAAGAAAAAAAAGAGAGACATATCGAGTGCATGGAAGCACACGGGATGGTAGGCCTACATACGAAAGTATAAATAGAAATACAGTTTAAAATTTGACATATGATAAATTCAAATCATTTTCTAAACATTCAACTATCATAATTTCAGTCAAGCCATTATTTCTGCCCATGTGAAAAAAAAAAAAAAAAAAAGAAAGGCATATTGATCAATTTTGGGTGAGGGCATACTGGAATTTCTCTCTATTTGTTAATTTACTATTTTTTATTTTTACTAATTTAGGTTTGACTAACCTCCTTTCTATTGTGGAATGGTCTTTGAGCCCACTGGAAAAGTCTCGACTCTTGATTGAAGGTATAAAAAGACCCTGTAACAATTTCAATGAATCAATCAAATAGGAGTTCTATATTCACCCCCATCAAATGGAAATCTTAATGGTATCCAACCAAGAAGTAATTCTCAGAAAAAGAAAAACATGGAGGAATGCCAGGCTACTAAAGATTTAATCATGAGTTGCCAAGACAGATACCACCAATGTTTAATCCCCGAACGAAGTCAAGTTTCGAAAATGAAAAGCGAGAAGGTAGAGCAGAGCTAATTCTTCAAGTTCTCACAATAGAAACAGTCCCAAAGGTTGGAAAAAGCTCTGCTAAAGGTTAAAGATTCTTAAGGTCTATTCCTTCACAATAGAACTTCAAGAATTAGCTTCAGCCAATGTGTAACAGATGCATTACCCGATTGGGGCTCCTCTCTTCCTCTCATAGGTGTTGCCCCTTTCTTATTTTATTGAATAAATTCTTCATTTTTTTTTTCGTTTATTGAAAATAAATATATAAAAGATTTTCAAATACCTGTTGATTATGTAAACGTAGCGGTGGCGTAGGAACCCATTCCCCATCCACCCATTGCCGCCGTACTCGTATTTGCGACCTGGACACTTTATATCTTCTTGGATAATTATTCAAAAATGGACTCACGAAAAAGACAGAATAAGAGATGTTGTTCGTCCCAGCTGTGCCATGATGATGGACTTCCCAGACCATCCCAGTGATCCACAAGTCATAATTAAGTATCTCAACCACTTGGCCTTCCTCAAAGATCCGATCATTTTGATCATCCTCCGGAGACGGCCAAGGTCTTATTTTATCCCTTCCAACACGCATTTTCATCCTATTTATCTCCAACTGCGTCCTAGTCTCTACCTCATAATATTCGGATTCGTCCACCTTCAAAACGGTCGCAGGAATCCATCCACCAACTTCCCCACCCACATAGAAGACCTCGACTTCTTCTCCAACTCTAAACTGCATCACCTTCATTTCTGCGTTTAAATGAGTATGCACAGCTATATCTCCACTGCCCTGTTTTCAATTCACTGGAGACAAAAGAAGAAATTGAGAAAAAAAAAAAAAAAGAAGGGAAACAAATCCCAAAAAAGGATAAAAGATTAACTATCTGGTTAGAAATACACCAAAACTGATCTCAAACATCTAGAAGAAGAAAGGGAAACAAATCCAAAAAAAAAAAAAAAAAAGGATAAAAGATTAGCTATCTGGTGAGATAAAATACAGCAAAACTGATCTCAGACATCTAGACTCACCGGCCGGCATCGCTGTATTTCACTCTTCCACTACCGTCCACAAGAATCGGCCAGACAAATAGATGAGGCGGGGACTCCTCTCTTCCCCGTTTCTTCGCTTTCCCAGGAAGGTGCAAAAGTCGTAGGAATAACCAAACAGTGTGAGTGGACGGTGGATTTAGGGGGGTGGTCCCATTAATTCTTAAACCAGTATGGGAGCCTCCCAATTTTGTTTAGTTGACTTCCAGGACTGATTTGAGTCTAGATAAATTTGGGATCAAATGAGCTAACATAGATTACGGCTTGTATTGCTTCCCCGAAGTTACCTCATGAAACTGTGACATGATGGCCAATCAGCTGTTAATTAAGGTTTTTGTTTTGTTTTTTAAATGGTCACACAAGGTCGGATGCCAGGAGACCCTGTATTTTGTTGGTATAATAAAATATCTATGGCGTGTTTGCATGAAATGTCAGCGGTGGTGTTCCACTCACCTTTTGTAAGGTTGAAAAAACTCATCCGATTGTAACCTATTGAGGAATTTGAATTCTGAATTCAAACCCATACAAATGGGTTAGAGATAAGACACAACAAGGACTTCAAATTCAAATGGGTTAGAATTTAACTTTTGTATCAATTAGTTAAAAAAAAAAATTAAACATATAAAATATTTATGTATCAACGATTCCATAAACAGAAAGAAAAAAACAAATTCATCATGTATCTATAATCTCACATAATGATATCATTAATTTTTTGTCCTAAATTTATGCACATGCATAATCCCTAAAAACTATGTAGTTTCTACACATAAAATTTCATAATTTCTACAAGTTAAACATATTTGATAAACCTGAAATCCTACTCTTTTTTTTTTTTCTTTTTTTTTTTTAAGTTTATAAATGCTGAACATGTTCATGCCAGGTATTTATTAGGTCGGAATAGTCGAATAGAGACATATTCATATTCAGCATTGCGATCACAAAGCTCTTTTTTATTGATGTGGTTTTTATTTTTTTTTGCCAAACTTTATTTGACGAGGTTAAAATGGCAATTCTTGAAATCACTACAATAGGAATTTTCAAGAATTGACAGTGAAGTCTTTAAAGTAAAGAGTATACCACAAGTAACTCTGAATGGCAAGACACCAGCGACTTGGAGCAACCTGGAAGTGAGATTGTTTAAGACATAAATGAAGAGATGGAGAAATTTCATATCACCTAGTTTTCCTTCTTTTATGGGATCCATCATTGTTAGAACCGATGATATAAACCCAGTGATTGTCATTTTTCTTATGTCCATACTTCCAATTTCTACTGTGGACAGGCAGATGGATATCTAGAATTTTCTCTATTTGAAGATGATGCATTTGAAGATATGGAGAAAAAGTTAAGAGGTGCAGAAGTCCCTATCTATCCTTACATCATCATATACCTATTTTATATGATGGACCTAATTATTATATATGATATATGATATATGATAGATATATTCACGCGTGATATGATATTGGAAAAATGGTTCCTAACTTCTTACACAAGATGAGAGAAGTAGGAAATGGTTCTCAAACTGCTTTTTTGGGGAGGAGAGAGGACACATCGTTAGTTTGGATATAATAATAGATACGTAAGGCATGTATATTTCTACTACCAATAATTTTTGGTATCATCTAAATAAAATTACAAACACATTTTGATCATATATAACAATTAAACCCAGTTCATATTATTTTACATCTTGACAATGCATCTTTGGCATAAATTAGTAATTGTAATGACTATGCTATATTAATCATCAATTTCCTGCACAAATTCTCTAATGTGTGGAGAGAGATGATAAAAAATCTTCATAATACATGATATAGAGGGTCAAGTGTTGATTTGGTAAAGTAGAGAGATTTGTAAAATGTAATTTGATTTTTCTGCCCCCACATGTAAATAAAGTAGGATATAGAGGGTCCGTTTGTCTTCATAAGCATCTAAATAAAATTACAAACACATTTTGGTCATATATAACAATTTGATTTTTCTGCCCCCACACTCCCCTTTTTTACTCTAGTTTTTATGATTTTCCTGCCTTTCCCTGGTTATCAACTTATTATATCTTTAGCGGTTTAGGGTTGTGGGGGTCATGTTCTCATGTCTCTTGTGTATATAAAATAAAATAGTATATATTTCTGCAACTATTACAGCCAAATTCTTATTGTATTTCATGTTGACAAGGCATCTTTACCATAAATTGTTAATTGTATATGTTGTATGGACTATGCGCCAAACAGGCTATTGACTTATAGAGAGAGAGAGAGGGAAGCGATTTGTAGAAAACAAGTATAGGAACAACGTGTGGATTTTGCCTTCCATTTGACGAAGTAGAGAGAATCACAATGAAGTAATTTGGTGTTTCCATCTTATTCATATGCATAAAATCAGTTCAGTGATTGTGGAGCCAGCTGAATTCGGAGGAATAGTCAAGCCGAAGGCCTGGAAATCCTCAAAAAAAAAAAAATAAATAAATAAATAAAATAAAATCGAAAATAATTGGTTTGGTTCAACCGTTGGTTTAATTATTTAAATGATGTACATTTCATCTTGACTCAGTCTTTAAGCAAATTGAAGTGTTTCAAAAACATTAATCTTTTTTTTTTTTTTTCTTATAATTGATTAAAGAGAACGTGGATGCAGAAGCTAGGACCCTTCCCAGGGTTAGGTTGGTCATGGAAAGTTGAATTCACATGTTTGCTAATGGTGGAGTTTTTTCCTTCTTGATGCTGTAGCTTTGATTTCTTTCAGCCCTTTCATTGGTTGTTATGTCCTCATCGGTTCAATAGCAGGGGTTGTGGTCCATATTCTCATGTTGCTGCTACGCATAAAATAGAATAAAGGGCCGGTAGAATAAAATATGAGAGAGAGAGAGTTCTCCTTGACAAGTAGTGCCTTTGGCATTAAGTAGTGCAGCACATTAGTTGTTGCATAGGGTTCACCATACTTTTCAACCATGTGGAGGATGATGTGAGAAATCTAATCTATCAGAGTTTTGAGCGATCATTTGGATTCATTTGGTGTCACTTAGGGCCCGTTTGATAACATTTCTGTCGTTTCTGTTTCAAGAAACGGCAGAAACAGAAATTGCTCGTCTATGAGGTAAGAGATATTCATCATATCATTTGTGATTCAATCCAGCATATGGCTATAGATTAGGAATGGATTTGGGTACAGCCGTGCAGCAATCATTTTCTCTTATACGTGATTCTTAAGTTTTCAAGGTCCTATGGAGACTCCACCCCCCCCCAACCACACACACACCACCCACCACCTGAAAAAAGAAAAAAAAAAAAAAAAAAAAAAGAAAAGAAAAGAAAAGAAAAGAAAAAATGGGGAAAATTTGTCTTTGGATTCCTTGCAATGCTCATATTAGGGTACCAAGTCCTCGGTCAAATAATAGAGTGATGCAGATTCATCGCCAAATTGGACTTGTTTTCTTAGGAATAAGTCTAAGGTTGGGTTATATACATGTTGGGTTTCTGTCTATGGGGTTTTAGTGTAATAGGCCACTTATATAGGCCTGAATTATGGGCATTATGGTTGCATACATGATTAGCTAGTTTGTTTCCATACCTAGTTTTATTTCATTGCTTTTATGTCTTTGTTTAAGTCATGAGAAATGTCCAATGTTTGGTCCAATAGCTGGTTCATTTTAAGTGATTTCTAATTATCATGTGTTAATTGTAGTTGGTCAAAATTACTGTTATTCTTGGCCAAATAAAAGAGTCGCCTAAGGAAGTCTCTGTAATCCATTAGGACTTTGTGTTTGTAAGGCAAGTTAGAGTCGGCTGGGGTTTCCTACCTTGACTCTAACTTCTGCCTTTAAGTTTTAGAGGAAATTACACTCCCCTCCTTGTATGTTTCAAGTATGATATATCCCTCACGCACGAAGTTTGAAATTACACTCCCTTCCCTTCTAAGTTCTAGATTCTATCAACCGTACCCTGACCGTGAGTGAGGAACCGTTAAGTGTATTATAATTTTCAATAAATCCTAAAATACCCTTAATCTATAGGAGATGATGAAGTTGCCCTCAACTTAAGAAGACCGTCTTCTACCTTGAAAAGAGAAGACGATGGAGCCCAAAAAACATTAGCTCACCAGAGCCAAGTACCATGAAATCAAAGGCCCAAAACTCTCAGTAAACTAGAAATGCAAGAAAACCATCATGTGAAGGAGAATTATGGATAGTAGAAGCAAATCTAGAAAGGGATGGGTTGTAACGCCGGTGAAAACAAGGGTTTTCTTAACTCATTAAAGCTCTGATCCGCCGCGGTATGGCACCACCGCGGAGAGGAAAGAGTCCATGGAAAGGGTTTATGGATTGATGAAGAGATGTGGGTGGAGATCTGCATCTGCAACTGCTTCCGTCATTTTGTTCCTCTTCACCTGGAAAACTCAATTCATGAAGCAAAACTCGATCCACAAACATGCTTGAAGCTTTGAAGCTGAGGCTCCCCTACTTTGAAACCACATAAATGGAGCTTGGAAATAGAGCTAAAAAGGACAAGAGAGAAAGAAATAAAAAAGTAGAGGATTCTTTGAGGATTAATTTCTTCTTTCTTTATTTGTTTAGCTTTGAATTTGCGTGAAGTTCTATGAACTTTAACCGCAACTTCCCCATATGGGCTTGATCAACTTCATTCACCTGCTATTTTTTAAATAATCCATGAAATTGTATGAGACTATTTTTGCATCCGTAAGAAGAATTAAAAAATACCCATTTGAATATAAAAGAATTTGGCACTTGAGCTTGAAGATATCCATTTGAATGTAAGAGAATTTGGTACTAGAGAGATTCACCTGCAATGAAGAAAACATGGACAGAGAAGATATAAGTCACTACAATAGGTTGGATTCCCCTCTCGAGCATATGTTCAAACAGTTGGCAATCTTATTCTCACTCGCCTTTCTCAAGGTATGCTTTGATGATAATGTTGAAAGAAACAAAATTCTTCCGAAAACCCATCTTGGATGAGCGGTTAAAGATCTCTTTTGCATCATTTATCCGACCATTGTCGACGAGGACGTTGATGAGGAAATTGAAGGATTGTAATGGATTAGCGCAATTGAAAGAAGGGATTCTGTGAAAGAGGTTGATGGCCCACTCAGATAAATTGGATTTTCTATAATGTTGGAATGGCTCTCAAGTGTGTGATTTTTAAAAAAAGGGGAAGAGGGTAAAAGAGTCATTTAACATGAATTTCTAACAAAGTTAACAGCATAGAGTGCAATTGTAATTTCAAATTTCGCAAGGAGTCTAAGTGTAATACTTGAAACATACAGGGGAGGGGAATGTAATTTCTTCTAAGTTTTAATATAAGGGATTAAAGGGCTCATGATCCTCCTACAATTTTTAAGAACAAGAAGCTGTTGCTGCTGCTGCCAATAATCTTCTTGTTTTGTAAGAGTTTCCTTGTGTGATCAAGGTGAAGAAGTCGGTGTTCACTCCAATTGATGTCTTGTGGTGTGAAGCCTGGACAGTTCATTTATTACTATCCTCCATTACGACTACTGGTTCTTCTCTTTTGTCATCAATCATTCTCTTGATTTTGCTCATAACAAGAAAGTGTCGTTCTTGAAGATTCTTCCATAAATTTCCAGATTTTAAAAGGTTGTATGTTTCATGTTTTTTCGGATTAAGCAATACAGCCATCCGATTGATCTGAAATTTGGAATATAGACTCATCTACCCTAAATTGGGATTCCATTCAAATTTGGGCCAATTCCCGCGGATGGATTTGGATATATTTCCATATTTTCGAGTCTGCCCTTGCCTCTTTATACCTAATTGATTCTGTGCTGCTGCCCCTGTTTAGCTACTGATTTCACAACTGATTTGTGATTTAGTCCCGTCCCTACTTTTAGATATCGATTGGCATATTGCTCTTAATATCTGAGATCTAATTTTGATCTTGGGAATTACCTTTGTACCCCCAATGTGTTACTGTTTATTAATCTTCTAAGCCCTACAAGATAACACTTCTGTTTCTTTATTTCTATGTTTTTTTGTTCCCAGGAATAGAAATCTGTTTGTCACCGCTGGTTCATTCTTTTGTTCTTGGGAATGAGCTAGGACAAAAAAAGTTGCTGTGAAATAGAAAAAAGAGAAGCTTTAATTTGGAACTAATTTGTTCCCAAATCAAAGAGGAGAAAGAGAGGGGGTTATAGGGGTGGTGTTTCTCTTTAATGAGCACATGGTTAATTTAATAGGCAAAACAGTAATTTCATGTTAAAAATAAAACAACACTTCCAATGGAACTTCAACCACCACCTCTGTCACACCCCGTTTACACAGAACCGAACCGATGACCGGGTTAACACCGGTTAACCCAAACCTACCAGGATCATCTGATACAGTATACAACCACAACATACACACAACTAAGAAAGTGTTCATCAGTTCAGCGGAAGGCTTAATTTACCTGTAAATATTCTCATTATACTTGATACCCAAATTGTAATACATAGTTAAGTACATGTGGGCCCGCAGGCATGATATTTACACAAAAGAATACAATTTACATATCAAGTACACAAAATGGATCATCAAAAACATAAAGGGTACAGCTCAGCTCGGTATCAAAAGTAGAGCTCAGCTCGGCATCAAAGGTAAAGCTCAGCTCGGTATCAAAAGGTAGAGCTCAACTCGGTATTAAAACTGCGGTCCTGCAGCACAGCCCTCGCACGAGCAATCCGTGCAGTGCTCTAATTCCTCAGGGACCCACCAATCCTCTTCAGGAAATTCAACTGTGGGGTCCGACCCATGCTCTTCAGGTTGAGGACCTGCAAAATCATCTAAAAGTGGTGCACACGTGGGATGAACTCACTAGCTCAGTAAGTGAAAAGAAGGACCACACAGCAGTCCATAGAACAAATCACAACCATATGCACTATATGTTATGCAATTCATTTTAAATCACATCCACCTAAACAACATTACTAAGTCCTTGGTTTAGTGCTACTACAACCACAATGCGCGTATACTCTGGGTACGAGCTGCTAACTCCATCTCACGATACGCCCATAGGACTGTCGGAGAAGGCCCACCATGAGTACTCGGAAAAGTAAAACATGCCGACCACCGGCTCTCAACATAAAATAAATGACAGCAATTAAAGGTGCTAACTCCAGTAATTTAAAAGTAGTACGATTGGTCCCCTTGAATATACCACCGGGGTTGCCGACTGTCCTAATGACCAGCCGGGCGTATGTCTAACCGCCACAGTGACCCGACAACCGCGACCACTGCTTCCCCCCAAATGGTAACGCAACACCTCAACCCCTGTTGGGAAGGGTCATAGTACGGGAAGATGATAATCCTACACCGCATGCTCCTATATGACATAGTACGATTGCATGGTGCCTCAGCATCCTATTCCACGGGCCACCAATGCACTCGTTTCCAAGCCGACTATGGCATCTAATCTACTAGTGCATTATGCACAATGATGTCATCATTCATCACATATTCACATCATCATTTGACATTAAGAAAATAAACACAACACACAAGTCATAATAATATAAGGATGGCTAAGTTACACATAATTCGCATGATGACATGACTAGTCTAGATACAATTAAATGAATGCCAAACAAGCCTTAACATAAGGCCAAACGTCCTCTCCCCACTTACTTGTATTGTACAAGGACTCACGTTCGGTACGGGTGAGATCCGATGCGAAAAGCATACGTTTTGGTGAACCTAACATAAGTGAATGGGGTTAACATTTCACCATTTTGGGATCAAAATTAACACGATCCAATGACAAAATCATGTTTAGAATCCTAAAAGAAGGTCGCACGTCCGTTTTGGGTCCGTTCGAACGAAAAATTACGTTGGGAGCCTCTCGAGTGAGTCGGACAGCCCACCTATCATGACCCACCAGTCAGACCCACTGGTCCTGACCGGCGGGCAGGTCGGCCTGCAGGTTGGGTCCACCGGTTGGGCCCGAGGGTCCTGCTAAGATCGGTGGGTAGGTTGGCCCGCCGATCGGGCCCATCAATCGGGCCCGTCGATTGGCCCCGAGGGTCTGCCCTCTCAGGCGGGCCATTTGGCCCACCGATCTTGGCGGGAAAATACCATATTTCCCCAAACTTCCCCCAACCTTTGGGGAATCAAATGAGGTTTTTCCAAATCCATTCTTCACACATTCAAGGTCTCATAAGATGGTTCTAACCTAGATCTAGGTTAGATTTAAGGAATGGAAACCATCTTATCTTCTTTGCCCAAGAACTCGTTCAAAGCCCCCAAAATCACTTCAAATCACCAATGCTCCTCCAACCGTGGAAACACTCCTTCAAATCCTTCAAAATCAATACATAAACCATCTATTAAACCTTAGATTCATCATCTCAAGGGGAATCTATGAGACCTCAAGAAACTCTACTCAAATCAAGGGTTTCGTTTGGGTTGTTGTTTTATGGTTGTCCTTGTTGGCAACTCGGCCACGTGGCAGTGATGACGTGGCCAGTTTGGGTGACGTAGATGAAAATAATGACATGACAGTGTCCAATGTCACCGATGAGATAACAGAGCAGCTCGGTATGCATGGAGTGGTTTAATACATCATTAATAGGTGATGCGGGTTTCTGGGTCAAAACTGGTAAAATTGGCCTATTTACGATCGAGGACATTTTTAGCAGTGAAAATGACATTTTTGGAAGATCGTTTCTTCATGAAAAAGATATATTGTAATTTACCTAGTCCAGTGCATTTGATTTCGTCACATTCCGTTACCGTATGAAGAAGTTATGATATTTGTGGAAATCGAGGGTAGTTTCGGCATTGAAGATGAATTTTTTAAAGGAAGTGTTCTACATGTAACAATACGAAAAAAATACAATCTTTCCAACGGTTCTAATTTCATTGCATTTCGATTCCGTATGAGAAAGATACGTCATTGGAAAGGTGTAGGGGCATTTTGGTCTTTTTACATGGATGATTCAGATGATTGAGTCTTCTGAAAAGTCGTAGAGCATCCAGTTATGATTCCAACGCACTTTGTTTCATATCGATCGGATATCGTATAAAAAAGTTATAAGTATTTCCGTAAAATCGGTCGAAAATCCAAACCGAAAATCCATCAGTTGCTCTCGGTGTTGGGCAGATTTTTCGGAATTTATTTTTGAAATTTGAAGGGTTTTTGTGTAATTTAAAGATTTTGAAGGTCTGAGTTGTAAGGAGTCTTTAAGCACTGAAACATATGGAGGCAGGGGCTTGATTGTAATAAAGAGAAGTAAAGGGAAGTGAAATGGACGGCCAAGATTCGACCACGTAGGCTTGATGCCCATCCAAAGGCTGCTGAGATTTTACGCTGATATGGACGAGATAGATGCTTGAGCGTAGAATTTGATTTGTTAGGTGCATAATTCTTGATGCACTGGCGCTGCACCTTATCAAGGTATGTTGTGGTGTTTCGCGCGTGTATAGAAGGTATAAAACGATTCCGATCTTAATGATCTCATAAAATCTGATTAAAGCTATCATGGAGGATTCGGATCCAACGGTCAATAAGCCTTTTTACTTTTGTGAGTGGGAGACAAGCTCCCTTAAAATCCGGAAAAGCAACCAATCATAGATCGACAACACTTCTGACAATGTCAGCACCTACGTCATGATGACGTCATCGAGATTCAAATCTAACGGTTTGGATCTGTTGTCCTTTGGTTTAATCGGACGGCTTGGATTATAAGATCTTTTATATGAGATCTACGGTCAGATTTCGCTGTTGCGCACGCCGCCGGTGTAGCCTACGCCACCCCTACGAAGATTCCATTTCAGGCTATCTCATTGCTCTAACTTCAAAATGTCATATCTCCCTCATTTTAAGTCGGATTTGGGTGAACCAAGTTGCAGCTTCTTCGTTTTTTGAAGCCCTACACCATGGAAGAAATAAAAATGGGTTTTGAGTGAAATAAGGCTACGGTTTTGGTAGGAGAAACTTCCCCCTCTTTGTTGGTCCTTGAATGAACATACATTCTTGATGATAAATGTTCTTAGGCCATTAAATGAGGTAAAAGAGGTGGTTGAAGTGTGTTAATGGTACATTAACTCAAAGCCAAGGAAGAAGAGAAGAAAGTAAGGATGTGTTTGCTTTGAAGAGCAAGAAGCCAAGGAGAGAGAAGGTGTGAGCATCAAACTTGTCAGTACAAGTTTTCAGTCATCCCAGGCAATCAGTTGTGAGATTCTCTAACCTTTGATTTTACATTACATGTATGTATGTATGTTAGGGTTAGTTGTGGATGAATGTATACATGCTAGGTTAGTTGTGGATGAACTGTAAGCATGCTAACTAGTTGTGGATGCATATGCTAGGCAGAGCTTGACTGTAGGGCATTGATATAAGCCCAATTTAATTGTATTATTTATTGTGTGCTTAGTTGGTGCTAAGCACCGGGAGTGGGTGGTCCCGTGTGGTGGGTGCTACACATTGTATCGGCACTACGAGTGCCATCTCAGCTTCGGCTTGAGAAAATTAGGTGTGGGTGCTCCCGATTGTGGGTGCAGTCAAAAGTAGTGTATTGAGTAGGTACGAAGCCTTTACAGGCACTACTCCGGGGATGTAGGCAAATTGCCGAACCTCGTAAAAACCCTGTGTTGTGGGTGCTTATTGTTTGTATTTTATATTGAAGTGCGTGGAATGTGGAATGGGTGTGCATACTTGGAAGTGCCTATGAGAGGCTGAGTGTGCATACGACTGTGTGCAAACAGGTACAGGTATATCAGGTTTTTCTTGGCCAGACATCAGAGCCGATACTCAGTGACAGTTTGATCAACAACTGAGTGATCCAGAAGCAACGACAGTGACAATATGGCAAGTGAAGGTTATTCAGGACATGCACCAAAGTTTGATGGATCTGATTTTATCTTGTGGAAGAGGAGAATGCAGTCGTACCTAGGTTCACTAGGTTATGATGTTTGGGTATCAGTTTTGATTGGGTACAAGGAACCTGAAGGAGGTCCAGTTGACAATGAAGCTAAGAAGGCTTATTGTTACAATCAAAAGGTTGTGAATGTAATATTCTCAACATTAGATAAGAGTGTGATGGCTAAGGTAATGGATTGTGACTCAGCCAAGGATATCTGGGGAAGACTGAAGAGCATTTATGAAGGAGATGAAAAGATAAGGAAAGCAAAGCTTCAGACCTTCAGAGGCCAGTTTGAAAGTCTACTAATGCAAGAAGGAGAAAATATTGACACCTATATGACCAGGGTAAATGAAGTGGTCAACTCTATTAGGGGTCTGGGAGCCAATCTAGAAGATTCAGTTGTTTGTCAAAAAATCCTGAGATCTTTGTTGCCCAAGTATGACTCCAAGGTGTCAGCTATTGAAGAGGCAAAGGACCTAGACACTATCACTCTTGATCAAGTGCATGGCACTTTCACAGCTCTTGAAATGAGATGGAAAAAGGGCAAGTCCATTGACAAACAAGCTGTTTTCAAGGCAATGAGAAATTTAAAAATCAAGGAGAAGAAGAAGCAGTCTATGGAGGATACTGATGAGAGTGAAGATGAGGGTTACAGCTCATTTCACCAGAAAGTTGAAAAGGGAAACAGGAAAATATAAAGACAAGTTGCCTTTCAAATGCTTCAACTGTGGAAGGGTTGGACATTTTGCAGCCAAGTGTCCTAACCAAGGAAAAATAGAAAGTGATGAAGATGAAAGTGAAAAGAAAATTCATGTCAAGGGAAAGAAGAAATTCTTCTCAAACAGATATAAGAAATGCAAGGACAAGAAGAAAAGTTTGGTTTCTAAGAAATGCAGTGACACATCTGATGAAGAGTCTGAAGAATCATCTAATGATGAAGGTGATGAGGCTATGTTCATGGTCTCAATAGATATGGAAGAAAACAAAGAAGATTCTTCTAATAAGGAAGATTTTACAGAAGAAGAAGAGGAAGATGAAAAATCACATCTAGAGGTTGAACTCACAGTTGCCCTTAAAGAGCTTAAAAGAGAAAGGAAGAAAGTAAAAAAGGTCACTAAAGACCTTAAGGGGCAAGAACAAATAGTTCTTGAGTTGAGAGATCAAGCCAATAAGTCAATGAAGACCTTAGATGATCTTGGGTATCAACTCTCACAGAAGACCATTGACTGCAACACTCTTGAGTTAGAGAAAGTGGCTTTGAAAGCACAACTAGATGAGCAATATGAGATTCTTGCACAATTTGATGGTTATGCAGATGAGCTAGCTTTATTAAAGGCTAAGGTTGAAGACTATGGGAGAACTGAGATTGAGAGAGAAGACTTAGAAAATGAAGATGTTGAAGATGACTCTACTCCAAAAGAGCATCCTAGCAGTAAGAAGCTTAATGACATCATCAATGCTCAAAGATCGACTCACATCAAATTTGGGCTTGGATTTGTTGGGGAATCTTCCAAAAATACTAAGGAAAATGGTAAGGGAACAATACATAATCCTATCAAAGTCAATGACAGAAATGCTCAAAGAGGAAAGGCACATGTTACTACTGCTGGCAATGTCAAGAGAGCAGTACAAAAAGATAAAGTGCAGACTGGTCCAATCAGAAGAGGAAATCTATCTATATTCCATAAGACTAACCATGCTAGACAACCACAGTTGGCAAGGCCAAGCAGGAGAGCAGAGAGGTATAGATACAGTCAAGGTCCTCAACAGAGACCTAGAGCATTTGACAACTTCAGAGCTCCTTACAGATGGCAGATGGAACCTGTGATGCAGAGGCACACCTTTCAAGGTTATTGTTATAAATGCAACACTTTTGGACACAAGATCTCAGATTGCAAGTTTAACATTGGTCCAAGGAGTTATGTGGACAGAAATCCTTTTGCACCCCTTATGGAGGAAACAGTTGAATGTTACAGATGCAACAACCTTGGACATATTGCAAGGAATTGTAGAACTGTGTTTCCCCCACAAAGACAGGAGAACAGAGGTAAGCAGAGAGTTTTCAGAAACACAGAAGATGATGAGATGGAGAGACAGTTCTCAAGACAGAAGAAAGCAAAGAAATCTAAATCTGTCAAGAAAGTTTGGGTTCAGAGAGAGAGAGTAGAAGATGAAGAAGATGCAGCAGCATTTGTTATTCATAGAGCTTTTAAGGCTCAAGGAGACTCTACTCCATGGATTCTTGATAGTGGTTGCTCAAGCCACATGACAGGAGATAAGGAAAGGTTTGAACAATTACATGACTTTGAAGGTGGATCCGTGAAGTTTGGCAACAACAATGGTGCGAGAATTACAGGGAAGGGGTCCATAAGTTTGAACCATGGGAAGGTGAAATCCCTTGATGTCTTGTATGTTGAAGGGCTCAAACACAATCTTCTCAGCATCAGTAAAATTTGTGACAAAGGGCATGAAGTAACTTTCACTAGTAAAGGGTGTGAGATAAGAAGATCAAGCAGTGGAAAGGTTGTAGCTACTGGACAGAGAACTTCAGGGAATTTGTACACCTTGACAGAGTTAGAGAAAGATTCTTGTATGGTCAGCATAGATGAGGAGACATGGTTGTGGCACAGAAGACTTGGGCATATTGGTTTCAAGAACCTTGCCAAGATTTCTTCGAAGAAGGCAGTGAGAGATGTTCCTGAGTTGAAGAAGCTCTCCAATCCTATATGTGCATCTTGTTAGAAGGGAAAGCAAACCAGAATCTCCTGCAAGTCTAAGGAGTATTATTCCAGTTCTCCATTGCAGTTGATTCACACAGACCTATGTGGTCCTATGAGGACACCTAGCACCTCAGGAGAGAGATACATCATGTTGTTTGTTGATGATCATTCAAGAATGGTGTGGGTGATGTTCTTGAAACATAAGTCAGAGGCTTTAGAATGATTTAAGATCTTTAAGAAGCAAGTTGAGAATCAGACAGGGAAGAAGATAAAGTGTCTGAGATCTGACAGAGGAGGTGAGTACAGTTGGGATGATTTTGAAGAATACTGCTATGAGCATAGTATCAGGAAACAAACTTCAGCTCCAAGAACACCCCAACAGAATGGTGTTGCAGAGAGAAAGAATAGAACAGTGCAAGACATGGCTAGAACAATGTTGGCAGAGAATGACATGGGTAAAAAGTTCTGGAAGGAGGCAGTTCTAACTACAGTATACATCCATAACAGATGTATGTTGAGACCTCATGAAAGCAAGACTCCATATGAAATCTGGATTGGAAGAAGGGCTACAGCAAGACACTTCAAGGTCTTTGGTAGCAAGTGTTATATCAAGAACACAACCCAAGATTTGGATAAGTTTGATGATAGGGCTGATGAGGGTATATTTTTAGGTTATTCTATTTCAAGTAAGGCCTATAGATGCTACAACAACAGACTTGAAAAAATTGTAGAGAGTGTTGATGTCACAGTTGATGAAAAAAGGGATATTCCTTCAGGCTCAGAAAATGAACTTCTAGAATTTGAAGATCTTGATGATGAGAATGACCTGGTTGATAGTAGACCCAAAAGTAAAAATGAGATTGATGTTGAACAAGCTGAGGTAGATTCAGATGAGCAGAGGAGACACAACAGAGTTGATCAACAGGAAACAGATGAGTTAATCATTGGTGACCCCACCGTAGGTGTTCAGACTAGAAGAATGAAGACCAACACATACTCTCTCCTTTCGAAGATTGAACCAAAAACTGTTGATGAGGCAAGCAATGATGAGAGTTGGATGAAGGCCATGAATGAAGAACTTGAACAGATAGAGAGGAATCACACTTGGGATCTAGTCCCTAGGCCAGTTGACAAGAATGTGATTGGTACTAAATGGGTTTTTAGAAATAAACTCAATGAAGATGGTCAAGTGGTGAGGAACAAAGCAAGACTTGTATGCAAAGGGTATGCTCAAGTGGAAGGCATTGATTTTGAGGAAACTTTTGCTCCAGTGGCAAGACTTGAGGCTATCAGAATGTTCTTGGCTTTGTCAGTGTACAAGGGGTTCAAGGTCTATCAGATGGATGTCAAATCAGCTTTTCTAAATGGAAACTTGGAAGAGGAGGTTTGCATAGAGCAGCGTGATGGGTTTCAGCTGAGTGAGGACCCCACTCTTGTGTGCAGATTGAAGAAGGCATTGTATGGTTTGAAACAAGCTCCAAGGGCATGGTACTCCAGATTAGACTCTTACTTGTGCAAGTTGGGTTTCAAGAAAGGCTTAGTGGACAGTAATCTCTACATCAGAACTGAAGAAAGCAGTCAGCTTGTGGTGGTTGTGTATGTAGATGATATCATCTTTGGGGGTCACAAAGATGAGTTGTGCAAAGATTTTGCAATGAGGATGCAAGATGAGTTTGAAATGTCCATGTTGGGTGAACTATCATTCTTCTTGGGTTTGCAGATCAATCAAAAGAAAGAAGGTATCGTCATATCTCAGTCCAAATATGTGAGGGAGATGTTAAAGAGATTCACCATGGAGGATTGCAAGCCAGTTAGTACACCTATGATGACTGGGTGTAAGTTGAGCAAGGAAGATGACTCTCCATCAGTTGACCACACCTCGTATAGGTCAATGATTGGTAGCCTATTATATCTGACAGCTAGTAGGCTGACATCTTACAAGCTGTGTGCATGGTAGCCAGATTTCAAGCAGGACCAAAAGAGACACATGTGGCAGCAGTGAAGAGAATTTTCAGATATCTGAAAGGGACTAGTGAGTTTGGGTTATGGTATCCGAAAGTTAAGAGCTTTAGTTTGTCAGCTTTTTCAGATGCAGATTGGGCCGGATGTGTAGATGACAGGAAGAGCACCAGTGGTGGTGCATTCTATTTGGGGAGTAGCTTGGTGGCATGGCATAGTAAGAAGCAAGAGTCAGTCTCTCTTTCAACTGCAGAGGCTGAATACATTGCAGCTACATCTTGTTGTACACAAGTGTTGTGGATGAAGCAGATGTTGAAGGATTTGAGTGTGGAGGTTGAGCAGGCAGTGCCACTATATTGTGACAATACTAGTGCTATCAATATCTCCAAGAACCCGGTGATGCATTCTAGAACGAAGCACATTGCTATCCGGTATCATTTCTTAAGAGACAAGGTGATGGAAGGTGAAGTAAGGATGGAGTTTGTTCCCACAGTAGAGCAGGTGGCTGATATCTTCACTAAACCGCTTCCCAAAGATCAGTTTGAGTTCCTCAGATAGAAGCTGGGAATGGTGGTTCTTCCAAAGCACTAGTAGCATTGGGAGAGGGGGAGCAAGTTGTTTGATGTTGCTACCCCCATATTGGACTCAGGGGGAGTCCATTGGTTCCATCCTTTGTACTTGTTGTCAAAGGGGGAGAGAGTTACTCATCGGAGCTTTAGAGTGTATTAGTGATGAGGTGGTTGCCAACAACTCCAAAGGGGGAGATTGTTGTTTTATGGTTGTCCTTGTTGGCAACTCGACCACCTGGCGGTGATGACGTGGCCAGTTTGGGTGACGTGTATAAAAATGATGACATGGTAGTGTCCAGTGTCACCGATGAGATAACAGAGCAGCTTGGTATACATGGAGTGGTTTAATACATCATTAATAGGTAGTGCGGGTTTCTAGGTCAAAACTGGCAAAATTGACCTATTTATGATCGAGGGCATTTTTGATAGTGAAAATGACATTTTTGAAAGATCAGTTCTTCATGAAAAAGATAGATTGTAATTTACCTAGTCCAGTGCATTTGATTTCGTCACATTCCATTTCCGTACGAAGAAGTTACGGCATTTGTGGCAGTCGAGGGCAGTTTCGGCATTGAAGATGAATTTTTTAGAGGAAGTGTTCTACATGTAACAATACGAAAAAAATACAATCTTTCCAACGGTTCTGATTTTATCACGTTCTGATTCCGTCTGAGAAAGATACATCATTGGAAAGGTGTAGGGGCATTTTGGTCTTTTTACATGGATGATTCAGATTATTAAGTCTTCTGAAAAGTCGTAGAGCATCCAGTTACGATTCCAACGCACTTTGTTTCATCTCGATCGGATATCGTATGAAAAAGTTATAAGTATTTCCGTAAAGTCAGTTCGAAAGTCCAAACCGAAAATCCATCAGTTGCTCTCGGTGTTGGGTGGATTTTTCGGAATTTATTTTTGAAATTCGAGGGGATTTTGTGTAATTTAAATATTTTGAAGGTCTGAGTTGTAAGGGGTCTTTAAGCACTGAAACATATGGAGGCAGGGGTTTGATTGTAATAAAGAGGAGTAAAGGGAAGTGAAATGGATGGCCAAGATTCGACCACGTAGGCTTGATGCCCATCCAAAGGCTGCTGAGATTTTGCGCTGACATGGACAAGATAGATGCTTGCGCGTAGAATTTGATTGGTTAGGTGCATAATTCTTGATGCACTGGCGCTACACCTTATCAAGGTATGTTGTGGTGTTTCGCACGTGTATAGAAGGTATAAAAAAGATTCCGATCTTAATGATCTCATGAAATCTGATTAAAGCATCATGGAGGATTCGGATCCAACGGTCGATATGCATTTCTCTTTTGTGAGTGGGAGGCAAGCTCCCTTAAAATCTGGAAAAGCAACCAATCATAGATCGACAACACTTCTGACGATGTCAGCGCCTACGTCATGATGACGTCATAGAGATCCAAATTTAATGGTTTGGATCTATTGTCCGTTGGTTTAATCCGACGGCTTATATTACAATATCTTTTATATGAGATCTACGGTCAGATTTCGCCCCTGTTGCGCGCGCCGCCGGTGTAGCCTACGCCACCCCTACGAAGATTCCATTTCAGGCTATCTCATTGCTCCAACTTCAAAAGGTCATATCTCCCTCATTTTAAGTCGGATTTGGGTGAACCAAGTTGCAGATTCTTCTTTTTTTTAAGCCCTACACCATGGAAGCAAGAAAAATGGGTTTTGAGTGAAAGAAGACTACGGTTTTGGTAAGAGAAACTTCCCCCTCTTTGTTGGTCCTTGAATGAACATACATTCTTGATGATAAATGTTCTTAGGCTATTAAAGGAGGTAAAAGAGGTGGTTGAAGTGTGTTAATGGTACATTAACTCAAAGCCAAGGAAGAAGAGAAGAAAGCAAGGATGTGTTTGCTTTGAAGAGCAAGAAGCCAAGGAGAGAGAAGGTGTGAGCACCAAACTTATCAGTACAAGTTTCCAGTCATCCCAGACAATCGGTTATGAGATTCTCTAACCTTTTATTTTACATTACATGTATATATGTATGTTAGGGTTAGTTGTGGATGAATGTATACATGCTAGGTTAGTTGTGGATGAACTGTAAGCATGCTAGCTAGTTGTGGATGCATATGCTAGGCAAAGCTTGACTGCAGGGCATTGATATAAGCCCAATTTAATTGTATTATTTATTATGTGTTTAGTGGGTGCTAAACACCAGGAATGGGTGCTCCCGTGTAGTGGGTGCAGTCAAAAGTAGTGTATTGAGTAGGTACGAAGCCTTTACAGGCACTACTCCGGGGATGTAGGAAAATTTCTGAACCTCGTAAAAACCCTGTGTTGTGGGTGCTTGTTGTTTGTATTTTATATTGAAGTGCGTGGAATGTGGAATGGATGTGTACACTTGGAAGTGCCTATGAGAGGGTGAGTGTGTATACGACTGTGTGCAAACAGGGACAGGTATATCAGGTTTTTCTTGGCCAGACATCGGACAGGTTTTTAGGGATCGGAATTGGACTCACTGATTCACCCCCCCTCTCAGTGACTGCCGGGTTACAACAATTTGTTCATAAGATATTTCAATGTAGCAATCGAAACAACACGCATCGATGTAGTATTCTCAATTCCAATTTTTAGGGCTCCAGGCCTTCCGATCAATTTCCCATACTATGTTCAATTCTGGGATGTTAGACCTTGACGATGAACATATCCAAGATACAAACGGATGAAGCTTTGAATCAACCGATGAACAATGTAAAAGCTAGAGGTAGAGGAAGACCCTGTGGGCTTCCAAAACTGGTGGCGATTTTGTACATCACTTGTGTCTTGTTGTCATGGTACACTAGTTGAAAAACCAGCGGCTATCCATAGAAAAAATCAAAACCACATGTAGAAATCGGAATTAATTAATGAAAAGAAAACCACTACACAAGAGTCTGGGAGCCCGAGCATCACCCACTGTTTCGTTTTGTTTTCCTTGTGCTGTCAAGAAAGTGAAATTTACTTAAATTCAATTCCCCCACCATATATAAGCTATTGATTCCGTGAAACCATTAGTCTCAAATGGAAACCCCTTTTTTTTTTTCCTTCTATCAATCGTTTTTTATCGGTTTCTTTCTTTCTTCTTCTTCTGCTATAGTGTTAATTTCGAAGATAGAGTGAATCAAGAAAGGAGTGAGGACGATTGATGAGTTTGAGGTATACGAGCTGCATAAGAGGTCTTCAACGGCTGAAAGACCAGAGATCTCAGGGAACAATGACTAGATTCAAGTTCCACAGTGGGAAACCCAAATCGGAATCAGGGGCTTCTTCGGAAAATGCAGCGATCTCCACCTTCGCCAGACAAGGTAAACTCCTCATCTCTTTGTTTGGGTAAGATTTTTAAGATTTTAGGGTTTTTAGTTTTATAGAAGTAAGAAATGGTGTAATAGTAATTTTAAGTTTTGTTTACATGATTAGGGGCAATTAGGTCTTTTCATTTTCAAACTAGCATCAATCTAACCGTGTTAGGATTTTTTGGTTTAAATGAAATAAATAAAATTCGAGGTCAAGGACGTAATATAGGCAAACGCGAGGGGATGTTGATGTAAATTGCCAAAAAAAAAAAGGAATTACCAACAATAATATATATATATATATATATATATATATTTCCAAGGGATGATGACATTAGTGACAATTAGAGTTCAATAATTATTGTTTATCTACAGAAAAAAGAATAGTCATATCATTTTACTATTAAATTTGGAAGTTTTTGTCCAGGAGTGTGGTTCCTACACTTGCATTCTTGTGTCTGTCTCTCCTTCTTGTAATTTGACTTCCTTGCCTCGTTTTATAGATTGAACCATTGTTGCATATTAGTTGTTTTTGTTGGTAATTTTGGCCACATGTCAACGATGAGATGGTCAGAGGTGCTGACATGGCTATGTACGGTTAGTATGTTGATATAACAGTGCTAAGAGCTGCCACAAGTTGTATGGGTAAAGTGGAAGCAACGAGTGAAGGACCCTGCATTAAAAGTGAAGAAATCATTGGTTTATACAATGCCATCATGTTTGAGGGTATTTTTTAAAATCTAAATAAAAGATTTAGAAGGAGATACGTGCACAGAATAGTCAATATTTGGGTCATGAGCCCAACACAATTGGAATCGAGTCAATCGAATGTCGGAGTACAAAGTTATGACATGTTCCTCAGGTCAACGTCTAAGTTGAAAAAGGCAATGTCCTACACATTAGTTGGGTTTAAGCCCATTTTTATGATTCATGTAGTATACCTGGGTTTATGATGTCTTCATGAAAATTATAGTCCTTCGAGTCTTCTATAAGTAGGAAAAACTCGGGTCAATGAGAGCTCAAATGAAGAAGATATGACTATTTCTATGAAAGAAGTGTAATCTTCATAACATATAGTCGACTGCAAGTTGGAGTCAGTCTTCTGTACTCCTAATTGGTTCGTTTCACATAACTTCAAATCAATTTATAAGTATCTTTTGTATTTCTCACAAAGTTGTATATTTTTATTCTTCTTTCAAATGAGGTACAAATCGATTCAATCTGAATTATATATAAAATATTATGCCCCTTACAATAAGGAAATGTCAATCTACAAGGGCACATTTCTTTTTGGACTGACATGGTCAAATTATGCATGATTTTGGAGCTTTTGTTGGTCATTTTGAAATGAATTTTAGGACTTTCATTCTTTTGCTCTTTAGGAACAAAGAAGAAAAAGAAACCTTAGGAAAAAAAAAATTGAAAAGAATAAAAAAATTTGGAATTTGTGATTGTATTAAAGTGTCTCCAACAATTATTCTTGAGCTCCATTAGCTTGTATTATTATTATTTTTTTTTTTTAATTTTTTTTGTACAAAAAAAATTAAAGAAGTACAAAGGGAAAAAGGGGGCAGCCAACCAAGGGCGCTATCCCAGGAGGCAGACATGGGGAAAACACATGCCCTAGTAACAAGAATATGAACAGGCTGCACCATATCTCGGTGCAAATGAAGGACTCGAAACCCCGAAAAGCGAGTAGCTAATAAAGAGATAACTCATGCAATAGTTTGGAGTTCAGGGGAGGCTGAATCAGAATCTCCATTGATAGCATTGACCACCTGCATGCAATCAGAAAAGTATACCAAGTAGAAGATGCAATTATCCATGGCCCATCGAACAAAAGAACGCAATGCAAGGCTTTCAGCAATATCTGGGGGCGACCACGGGATAGGCAGAGCAACAACCACCTTGAAACAAGATTCAGAATCCAAAACAACAAATCCAATTCCAACGGTCTTCCTATGGGCATTAGAGGAGGCATCACAAATAGCACATTCCCAACCATTTGGAATAACACTTTGATAGTCAATATGCAATGGTGAAATAGGAGTAAAGGTGGGTGAGGGAGCCGGGAAGAATGTCTAGAGGTATTCTGAACTTGTATTAAAGTCTATTGATGGTTTATTGGATTTATTGAAGTCTTCTTACAAGAAAAACAAGAAAGAGAAGAAGTCTCTCCCTTATTGTGTGTGGTTTGAATGATTCTAAATGCTTTAAGGAAGGTTGGAAAATTCCATTAATGATAGTTTAATATGGTGGTTGTGTTCATTGATGTTCTATTGAGAGCTTCTTTGCAAGAAAGCCAAAGAAAAGAAAATAAAAAGATTGAGAAGGAGGGTGGTCCTCATTTGGTTGTATAATCTTGAGCATTCAATTCTCTTTCATCTCATTGCAAGAGTTGAAAACTCTAGTGAGCATTACTGACAAGTCGCGTTCTCAGATATGTCTCTATGTTCTCCAAGACATCTCCAGAATCATCAGACAACGGTTGTAAGCCTCTCAACCTCTGTATTTATTTTACTATTATTGTCTGAAAGTGTCAATATATGCTAGAACATAGGTGAATGTGTGAAATGTCTATACTAGCTTAAACTTGACTATAGGGCAACTGCTATAAGCCTATTGTAGTTGTATTTATTATACTTGGTGCTTAGTGGGTACTACTAGTATCGACACTGCAAGTGCCTTCTGGGTTTCGTACTGGGTAATCTCGAGAGTGGGGACTCTAGTTGTAGGTGCAGTAAGTTAAGTATTGAGTAAATACGTAACATTTACATGCACTATTCTGGGAATGTAGACATCTTGCTGAACTTAATTAATCTTTGTATTGTAGTGGACTTCTCTATTTCATGTATTGCATTGAGGTGTGTGGATTGCAGGTTGGGTAATCTTTATATTGTAGTGGATTTCTCTATTTCATCTATTGCTTTGAAGTGTGTGGATTGCAGGTTGGGTGTACACACTTGGAATTGCCTATAATTAGAAGGTGGGTGTGCATATGAATGTGTGTCTGCCACAATAAAGAATTAGTTTCACATCAAGTAATTGGTAGAAAATGGATTTGGATTCGATGCACTGATTCACCCCCTTCTCAGCATTAGTTGGGAATCAACAGAAGGTGGATGTTGATTGGGTCTCGTGCAAGTGTATAAACCACATTCCAAGATAGGGAAAAAAAAAAAAGGGAAGAAGAAGAAGAAGAAGGAGAGATTCCACATCATTTTTAGAGTATTTTATTAATGGGAAAAGGACCTTGCCTCGTAGTGTGCTGCCTACACCTAGCAACAATGGGAGGCGAAATGACCACCCCAACACCCTCATGAATAAAAAAATCTCTCTTATTGATGCTTCTACACAGATTGTGATTGGCCCATGTGTCGGCGCAGGGCCACGTTGCTAGACCTAGAACACTCTCCCTTCATTAGAAGGAAGGAGGCTAGCTATGCCGCCGACTTTCCCAGAGCTAGTGATTCAATTAATGGGAGGGGCATAGAGGATTTTTTTTTAGGGGACGAAGAGAGAGATAGATACAAATCTGAGTATACTGACACATTAATGTTTTGGCAGACAAAAAAAAATTAAATAATATTTTGGGACGGTATTGATAAGATAGCACTCTGATTGCAAAGACAAGGTTAGCACTCCATTGGGGATTGAAGGAATGACTCTTATTTCCCATGACCCCCAGCATTAGGGGTGTCAAATTCTAGCCTGACTATGAAAACCCAAAACCAACCCTACCCAACTGACATTTGACTGTTCCTAATGCAAGGGTGTTACTTGACAGGCTTTCGATTGGGACCGATTGATTAATAACCTGACTCAGCCCGACATTTTGAAAGCTTGTTTTTATTTAGAGCCCATTTACTTTGCCTGACCGTTTAAAGCTGGTCTAAGGCCTGTTTAACCCGATTATTGATAACCTGATTAAAGACTGGTACCCAACATATCATTCATAAATGGGAACATGCTTAACTTATGAGGATCTATTACTTAATGGGTTGATCACGTTGTGAAGTCGTAAAGTGAGGAAGACCAATTAGGCCTGACCTGATCGATTGTCATCCCTACTTAGCGTGGTAAGCATTAACTACTATTCCACTAGAGATATTAAAAGAGGTGATTAGAACTACACTCATTAGCCTTTTCGTCTGGAGGATAGTCCACGATATACATTGTTCTTTCTATCTCCAACTCACGAGAGGTATTTGGAATCACACAAATTTTTCCATCTCAAGAGGTGGTCTAGAAGATGTTTTGCCTCTCCCACTCTAGAATTCAAAAAAAACAAAAAAAAAAAGGAGCAACCCAATTTATGAGGCTCCCGCTACTACAAAGTTTGAAAGGGACAAATATAATAGAAACAACACTGAGTGGCTTTTCCATCTCGAGAAGGTGGTTCAGAGGATGCTTTGTCTTCCCATCTTCGGAACAAAGGGTAATCGAATCAAATGGGTAATCAGGTAATGGCATGTTGGTGCAACTATGAACAATTTGACACAATGGATTGGAATCATGATATTATTGTGACTTAGGGGTGCTTTGGATCGTTAACAAATCAATAGAAAAGAAAAGTAAAATCTAATAAAACAAGGGGTTAATTACTTGGACACCCTTGTACTATGGGCTGGATTGCTTGTCATCTCAAAAATTTTAAAAGTTTACTTGAAGCCCCATGGGACCTGACATTAGTCTATTATTATTGGCTGAATGAAAAGACTATTTTACCCTTGTGAGGTAAACAATTTTATTTTTAAATTAAAAGTAAAAAATGGAAACAAAGTAGTTTGGGAATTTAGGATTTTCCCCACCCATCACATCATCACTAAACAGTGACTAACTTACGGACAAACTAGTTGTAATAAATCTAAAATGCAAGGGAGTGGTGTCCAACTAAAATTTTTAAACTTTTGGAGTACCAAGCAATCTAATTATAATACAAGGGGTGTCCAAGTAATTAACCCTTAAACGAAAGTAATGATGAAATAGATAATGAATTTATTGCTTTATTTTTTTGGGAGGGATTGAGTTCCCTAAAAGGGACTGTGGCCTTTACATCAGCATGGAGACCAATGGAAACATACGCAGACTTATTAACAATGATCAGATTTCTATTTTATATAGATGCAAGGTGATCATTTCACCCTTCCATATGTCCAAATTTAGAGACCACAGTGTCTTTTAGGTTTTCTTTCCTTACCGAATAAACTCAACGACACATCATTGGAGTCAATTTTTACATAGTTGGAAGATCTTCCAATTTTCTTTCCTACTCCTGCTACAAGCCAACAATGATTTTGTCTTTCTTATCACTTTAGGCAGTGTGAGGCTCGCCACGCCTAAGGCTCTTCTCTACATTTCAAATAGAATTGATGACCGATGGAAATTGGAAACCTCACACTCGAGAATTCTTAAACAAACAAAATTGGATTTCTCAATTACCGTTAATGCCCTGAAGATTCTTTTCCCAAGTCAATGGCAACATTAAGGTTCTGTGATGCGAAGAAAGACTTGGTCAGAGCCACAAGTAGATGAGAACAACTACGTCAGCAATGTGAACACAGACCAGTGACCCTGAGAACAAACCTGTCCAAACCTTGTCCAAGCCTGTCTTGTTCAAAAAGTTTGTAGACACAGAAGTAGTTGCTTGGAAAGACTAGACTCTGTATGAAACGAGGTTATTCTACCTATGATCATGAGAAAGATTACCAGAATATGAGAACTGGAGCTTTCATCATTTGGCAGTTTGTATATGCATCAATAATTTTAAGGAGCTCACGTACGGGTGAGGATAACATGAGTGTCAATTTTAAAACGGAACTGATAAACCAAATGGAAACAATCGGTTTAGAACCGAACCAAACCATTAATAATCTGTTTGGTTTAGGTTTTAATGTCTAATAATCAGTTGAGTTTCAGTTTTAACCGAAAAACAATCAGTTCCAAACCATTAAGGCAAAATGGTAGTGGTACGTGCAGAAAAATAGGAATGCAGAACGTCTGGAGCCTGGTGAATGTTCACGTAAGTGATATGATTGACACGTGTTATATGTTAATCCTGCTAATAGAGTTGTAAACAGTTACAATTCTATTTAATATTATCAATATTTAAATAAATAAATTATAAAAATACCAATATAAGCAGACTCCTCCTTTGATTCCGCTTAGAAATCTTGATCCTCTCTCTCTCCTTGCTTCTTCTTCAAGACCGTTCCTTCTTTCTTATTTCTTTTTTCAGCGCTCTCCAGTCTAATTGAAGTTTTGTTTATCAATCTCATTGAAGTTTTGTTTATCAATCTCATTGAAGATTTGCATCCATGGTAAATTCTCATAGGTTAATAATATCTACCCATGAAATAATAATAAAATCCTAGATATTCATGAGCTTTGTTTACTATATAAATTCAAATTTGTCATCTGCCATACATGCAAGCTTTACTGTCCAAATCCCTTCTCTAATGATTAATATGTAAACATGGTATTTGGATATATGTGGTCAAGTCTCCCATATGCTCAATGCCTGAAAATAGTTATGTTGATTTTTTTCTTACCTCATCCTATTTTGAGAGCAAAGCAAGAGAGAGTTGGGATTCTCCACCAGAATCGAAGGAGAAATCCACTTATATTGGATTTTTATTTTTTTATTTATATAAAAAAATATATTAGACTAGTTAAGTAACCATGTCCGTCATCTCTCCACCCTAAAACCTAGAAATCAATTACAATTTAAAAAACTAATAGATGATTTAGATTAATCTAATATTAAATGGACAATTAATATTAAAAGAAAGTGAAACTAAGATTGCAATACGTACGTACTGTTACCACTCGCCCAACCATTAAACCTATTAAATGTCATAATATTCTTCATCAATAAGAAGCTTAGATAAGGAGAGAATAAAAGGGAGTGACACTGTGACAGTATGCGTGTGTTATTAATCAGTTTTGGTTTGGGAAAACTGATTAACAATTGGTTTGGTTTCGATTTACGTTCATAACACCTAAAACCCCGAATCAAAACCAAACCGATAGACCTAAAACCAAACTTATTTACACCCTTGGGTGAGGAAGTCAGAAAGCCCCAAGTTTATGTAGTTTTGGAGTTGCAAGAGATAAGGAAGCAAGAGCCTACTAGATTGATTATTCTTTCAAGGTAAAAAAAAAAGGAACATAATAAATTAATAATACAGCCGTTTTGTTTTTCTGATGAACTGAATGTACTGCCGTTATAAAGAGCAGAATTAAATACTCATTGACAATATGCAATAATTTAAAC
>NC_056560.1:31614487-31627656 GCF_013358625.1 Macadamia integrifolia | reverse complement strand
CCCAAACCCAAAAAAAAAAAAAAGACTATGTAATAAGATAGAAAATTTTAGCTTGTAGTAGACTACCATGCATTCTCATGAGAATGTGATACATCTTTTTGACAATACACTCAAGCAGCAGCTACTTTCTGAGCTTTACTTGGTCGGCCGAAGGTTGAATTATTTTCTTTCGAGCGAGCATGTTTACCTCCAAAATGCCTCCCACCTCTGTGTTTACCTCCCCTGCAAGCCATAAAATTTCAACTTTAGAATTTCAGAATAGATGAACTACAGAGACCAGCTCAAGATGCTTTGCTAACAACATATAATGCAAATGTGAGCCAAATTGATAACTAGCTAATATTCCAGATAATATGTCTAAGTATGATGCACACCTTCCTCGATTCCCTCTACTGTCCCTGTGCCTATCCTGATTACCACGGAGTAGGCTCCAGTAATCCTTTTCAGCATCACCTGATAGCATAACAGAAAGAACAACATGGTGTAAAAGAAGGAACTTCAGGTGTACCTATTGAATTCAGCTTAGATTCATGCACTTCCAAAGGAATAGAAACCAGGGGAAGTATTTCAGATGTACTTTTGTTAGCCATGTCGCCCCAATGGCACACGGTTGTTCAAACAAAATCTAAGCAATTTTTCTTTCTGCGAATTTTGAGAGGGGAGGGGATCACGTTTCCTTCCCTTTTTCTATGATCCTTTAGCGACATGGAGGATACACCCACCAGGTTCTGCTGAAATAATGTGGCACAATGACATTAATTACAACCTCCCTATTCAAAAGTGGGCCCAGCAGCCTAGCTGGAGGCATCAAAACACAGTCCTGGCCCATCCCTGCCATCTGAAAACCTTGGGCAGGTAAGAGCCAGATGGACTAATCCAATTTGTCCATGTGCATACCAATCATGAGGCCATCATTTGATAAAACATTCCATAATTCACAACAGGACCAACTTTCAGATGATATCTTGAAAGTTGCATACCAACCAGCAACAAGATATCCAACTTTCAATTTCATACTACTCATATTCAGATACTTGTATCGAAAAGCATGGTATGAAAGAAAAAACTTGGCTGGAACAACTTCCGAAAAAACATGGGAAGAGATTGGTGTATACCAGTTACTGGTTCCAAGGTAGCGATAAAGTTCTTCACGACCAGACCACCTTGCTCAACTAGCACAGCTGCAGCACGAGCTTTCTGAGCTGCTTCTGGCTCTTCAAACCGAATGTACCCTGAATCTTCCCCGATTCTGTAATCAACAAACTTCACCATAGGAAGGGGAATAAAAGCAAAGACATAACACTGTCAGTGTCATATTAGAAATGTAGGTAAATTCAGCCTCGAAAAAAAAATCTCAAAAAGCATTACAAAGCAAAGGGGTTGCAACATGGAAGGCAACAAGATTTCCCACGATTCTCGTGAAGCACAACAATTTCAGTTTCCGCTTCACATAGTAACCATTTCTCCTTTTTTTTAATTTAAAATTAACTAATATATTTTTATTTCAGGGGGAAAAAAAAAAGAGAGAGAGAACAGAATAGTGCAGGTTACATAATAGGCAGTGCCTAACAAATCCGCTAAGGCAATAGAACAACACTAAACTAAGAAAATATCTGCGGCAAGTAACCCAGGTGTTGAACCATGGAATCATGCCTTATGTTTTGGTGATGAAAATGGTTGGCTGATGGTTCATGGGATTTCTAACATGTGAATCAGCCTTACAAGAGCTAATCAATCCCAAGCTGTGAAGAAGCCCCAAAGAGATTTCATCATTTGTTCCGCAAGCACCACTCATGAGTAAAGCCATGGAAGCTTGAAGATTTACAGTGGAAAGCTTCATCAAGACCTAAAAAGGCATCAAGAGTCGAGGACATGAAAGTCTTGGAAACAATCAAGTTGGAATTACACTCCATAGCGAAGGGTTTTCACTTTAATTTGTATTCTTTATAAACCCATGTTGCACATCTTTCATGCCTGAAAAGCCCTAAGTAAGTTATTTCAAGAAGAGAGAATATCAAGGTAAATAAAATAACTTCACATAGTTCCATTATTGCAACTAACCTCTGCCATGATCACCTTAAGTTATTAATTTCCAACAATATTTGCTTTCAAGAATATTAGGCAACCAATATGTTTACATGGTGTTATGAAACTGTAATTTCATCAAAAATGATGACATCCTTGATAACTTATCACAAAAAATCAACATGTCTATGTCCCTTTCTTTATCAACAGGTAGTAACTTCTTTTGCAAGCTCCAATTCCTTTAAACCCTTATCATGAGAAAATTATGCATCAATTTCCAGAGCAAAGGTAGTATCCTACATTAAATCGATATTACATAGCCCCTAAAAAGAGAAACTGGACACTCAGATTGAACCTGGAAGTGGAACAACAGGAAAAGCTAGCGGTAGAAAAAAGCGGGGGTGGAAGAAATAGAAAACTTGATTGAGCTTCACCAAAAATGGAAATTTTCTTCCACAAAGTCACAAAGCTAATGGAAGTCAACCAAACAAAAATAATACCAACAGAATTATTAGAATTGTCATGAATTTATCTGTATATTACCTTAACTGTGCCAAATCTTTGAAATACATCCTTCAAATCTTCACGCATTACGATGTCCTTATTATCCTTGTACAGAGCAGCAGCATAATTTTTTTCTCCAACCATTGCCTTATCCTCACCTTCTAGACAAGAGTCTTCAGGAGATCCCTTGTCTTCAGTCTCATTTTCTTCACTCTCCTCAGCAGTTTTCTTATCAGCTTTTTCTCTTATATCCTCGTCAGTATTATTGATTGGTTCCTTTTCAATATCTTCAACATTTTCTGATACCTCCTTTTCACCTTCTTTAGGAGCATTTATTGCTGAATCCGATTCCTTGCTTAACTTGCTAGCATCTTCATTATCATCTGTTGTCTCATGAATACCATTTTTTTCTGCAGATTCTTCGGTGGACAAACTCTTCAATTTAAATGCTACAATTAAGCCTTTTGGATAGCTGAAAGCAAATAAATAGCAAGCCCAAGACATACAAAATTAAAATAATAAGAGAGATAATTAGGTTACAAAGCATCAGAAAATTCAAACAACCTCAGCATAGGTAGTGGCAAGGACTTACCTAGAATCCGAACCTGAACTGTTCCTACTGTTTGAACCTGTGGAGGAATTGGATCTCTCAAATTCTTCCAGCAGTCTTGCCCTTTCAGCATCAAAATCCTTCCTAAATCCCACATGTAAGAGTTAAAACTGACAGATGAAGAAGGGAACTCACCAATATTACAGGTCTATAATATAGTGTAATCATATAATAGTATATACTTGGAGCAAAGGAATCAAAATCTGAGTACATCCATTAAATTCATAGTACAATTGCGATTCATGTTTTAATCAAGTCAACTGCCAAAATACAACAAAAATTTCACCATTGGGATGGGACTTAACAAAACTCCATAAATCCATCAGCTGCACTTTTCATCCATTTTATTGTTCTTAAATTAAAGGAAACACATTAGGGAGAAATGGGAAAATTTCCCCATTATATGATACCCAAGGACTTTTCATATGGAATGGTGTGAATGACCAGTGCCTAATGCATAAGATTATTACTAAAGCATGGGTGAGAATTTACACAGCTTCTATAAGTGCAGAGGCTAATCAGAGATGCATAGCTTTTCATGAGCCTATCTTTGTGGTGACAACTATACAGAGCATATCCAGAGAACAATGACTCCCCATTTGCAGCCTCAATTAGCAGTAACTTCTTCCATATGAATAATATCAAGAAAAACCATTTTCATGGCCATTAAATGGAGAATCCTGTCCACTAGTATACAGTGGATTATGAGGTAAGATTCCAAGTTCTACTATATGAAGACCATCACTGACTACCCATCACTCTGCACATCTGAAAAGATTTTTTTTTTTTTTTTTTTTTTTCAAAATGCAGATGGGCAACCACAATGATCTGACATTAGGATTTAGGAGTATATCAGAAAGTGAGAAAAATAGAAATTTAAGATGAAGAAACCAGCAATTTTGTGCATGTACCTTGTACACAGTTGAAATAAGAGATTACTCGTTTGATCATCAAAGGCTAAGACACACATTAACAATTAACGGGATTAACAATCATAAGCAAGCTTACTTTGGTTTTAGTTCTAACTCAGCTCCTGCATAAACCAATTCTTTTCTTAAAACATTTTCAGCATCTTCCTCTGTAGAGAACTCAATCAGAGCACTACCACAAAAGAACCTCTTGTCTGAAACACGACGAGGCAGCCTAACACTATTTACCTGCAATAAGATATGTGACAGATTAGATTTCAAATAGAGTTACGGAAAAAAATTATATTATCAAGCAGCAGCAGCGTATCAGTTTTGGATCACAGAATCATAAGTAAATAATGTAGAAAGTTATGGAAACCTGCTTACTCTACCAGGTTTGGATCACAGAATCGTGGCCCTCAAGTATTTTCCCCACTGTAAGTACCCAACTCATGTTCTGACCTGACTGTTGAAAAACTGCTAGACTTGGGATCAGGTCCATCAATCTCTTTAGTTGCAGGTTCTTTCAACTAGATGCTCAGTGCTCTTGGGATGACAGGTGGTGGTAATTCAATGCCTGAAGCTCCATTTTGATTTACACCTCATTACCCTCTTATTTCCTTATCTCCTTCCTTATTTATAATTCCAGAACTACCCCCATGTGTGATTAGTTAGACAACCTCCCAGTTGTTCATTAATCCCCTTCTTTATTTCTGTTTTCTAGATTAAACCTCACTCAATCTTTTACTTCCCTCTATCCCTCATCTTTTTTCGTTCCAAGTTTACCCCCCTCAAATGTTTTGAAAAATCGACGCTGCACTTGTCCCCTCCAGATCTTGGGCACACCAGTAAGTCTCCATGTCAATCGAGAGAAACAACTCAAACCCACCTGACAAGTGATGCAGTTTGCCAATGGAATTAGAATATCTTTTATTTACTTTCCATTTTTAGAGCTAGGATTAGTTGGTAGTATTTTTAATTAGATTAAATTTTATTTTCAGTTGCTAATTAGGATAGTTTCTATTTTTAATAAACTACCAATTTTATGTTTTGATTCTCTTTGAATAGCCATATAATAGAAGAAAACTGAGATTGAGATTTGAAGTTTTAATTTGAAATTGGATGTTTGCTTGGTTAGATCATGGCAGCCGTGACCCTCTCTTTCTAATTTTCTCTTCTCTTCATTATTCTTTTCCTTCTTCTTGCTGGTTGTCTCTCCCAGCCCTGTTCTGGGCTGTAGTTGCAGCCCACGGACACTGAGTTCTACTCCTTAGTGCTTGATCTTCTGGGGCTGAGGTCTTGAGTGAAGGTAGCCCCCTCCTACGCGACTCAAACCTTAGAACCTCTCTTCCAAAGCTTGACCTTACTGTGAAGAAGTCCAAACCAGACTCAGATCTGAGTTTACCATCGCCAGATCCAGTTGCAGGTGCTTCCCACGTCACTCCAGTCTGCTGATCTGAGCAGCCCCCTGATGAGTTTGGTACGCCTTCTCCTTAGGAGTCTACGCTTGAAGTCCCAAGATCAACATACCAGATTTGAAGGAGTTATCTGCATTGAAGGCTTGCTAGCTGCCACTTCTGAACTCCATCGTGAGGAAGAAGAAAAGTCTTTTATTTTCATAATACAACTTCTGCTTATTACAGATAAGTCCTTTCAATTTTTAAGTTCTTTATTAAAGACATCCTCTCTTTCCTAATTTGCAAAGTAACCCTTCATACTTTGTTTTATTTCAATTTAACCCCACTACTATTTTAATTTCCAGAATTGCTCCTTTCTCTTTGAAGTTAATTCCTTTTAATTCCTCAGTCACTTATTTCACTCTATAAAGCTCCTAAATCTTATCATAAATTACATTATTGCCCCTGGTTCGCCTAGAGTGAACTATTTGGTTCTTTAGTGGGCCCTAAGCGATCCGATTTCAGTCATTGGAATCCAGATTCGCATCAACAAGGGGCAACAGCCTGGTATATCTTACATAGATGAAATTCTCCATGTGATAACAAACACAATAGAAAATCATTCGCCATTGGCAATCTATGGTTATCACCAAATAAAGGTCCTAATAACTGAACTATGATCATTTATTTGCCAGAAGAAAAAACTACACTTTTTCCCATATTATCTTTCAAATTAAAGCTCAAGAGAAGCACCTCTCAAAGTATAAAAGATTAAAGTGAATTTCACAGAGTTCTATGCAAGTATAATATTTATATATGATATATCTCAATGGGAAGTGGAAAGGTGTGGTGAGTGCCCCCTTCATGAATCTATTGCAAAAGTTAACATAAGACCAAAAAGTACTGTTTTTTGTTTCCAATGGATATTCTGAAGTTAGGACTATGCTGCACTACTTGAGGAAATTTCACTTTCATAAATTAACACCTCATATAATGGCTGGTTTACATTAAATCCCACAGGCAAGCAGTAAACATGGTTTTACAGACTTTGAATCTAGAGTAACTCATAAGAAGCTCAAGAGTTTGGCTTAGGAAGGATATCATGCGATGCAACTGAAACATATTAGTGAAGCATTAACCAACAGAACCTAACAAGAGGTGGTAATGTGGGTCCCAGAAGATGAAAGACCACTAGCACATAAAGAACGGTTTAGAAAATAAAGCGAGCAATATTTTACAAAGGAGACTAAAACAACCACATTGGACAAGATTTCTTGTTTCAAAAGCAGAAGCCAGTACCTTGCCATATTGACTAAAGAAGGACTCTACATCTTCAAGCTTCACATTATACTCAAGAGGTCCAGCAGCAATTGTTCTTATATCTACTTGCTCCATAACCTCTTCTGGTTTTGCAAGTTCAGTAGACCTTCCAACTTTCTTACCTATAAAACAAAGCAAAATAGTAAAAATACATATAATAACTAATAATAAAGGGGGGAGGGGGACCAAAACAGAGATGATATGGGAGGGGGGAACAAAAAAAGGTGGGAATTTGCTTGTCTATAATTTTTTCTATTTCTGTGTTGTCAGTCATCAAAGGAGGGAAAAGGTAAGCAAATCAATTACACAGCCAATCTAACTTTAGACTATTGACGAGCAAAGCTGCCATACTCATAGAGGCTTAAAATTATAGTAAATAAGAAAAGAAGTGAAACGTAGATGGATCCCTGCATGAAATTATGGTTCACAAACTACCAAACAATTAAATTCGAACAAATAACTGGGGAACTCTGACTACTCTGCCTACAGACAGTAGGAAAAAGTAGTTTCTACCATTCTAAATACAAGATTTCTCCTTTTTTCCCCTTTGTTTTCTCTCCGAAAGGTTCTGCAGCTACTAACTACCACTCATTTCACTCATCCTTTTCCCCTCCTTTTTATAATGCTATCATTTATAGTGAACCATTTTAATATCCCAACAAATTACAAGCTCACCATCCTCAGAAATTTTAAGAGAAGCAGATTTCCTCAGGACTTCAGCCACAGCCTTCACTACATCCTCAGACACGTCTTCCAGCTTCGCATCCCCCAGGTTGAGATGAGATTTCATCCGAGAGAACGAGCATATCAATGCCAAGCTAACCACTAGAGATAAAGTTAAGAAAATGGCGCCTAAAAGAAAAAATAAAATAAAATAATCATGATAAACACAATTAAAAAACTAAGAACAGGGAACAAGAATCAATTCAACTAAAGGATACTTCCATCTTCGCTCTCATTGATCGATTTCTTCAGGAAATTATCTCTCGGAAGATTGCTATCGCTGAAGTAAAACTCAACCTGAGAATGAAGGAACCGATTGTGAAACCGAGTCAAACAACTCAATGAAGTTAGGAAACGAAGTTCAGAGCATTGGGTTACAAAAGATCAAAGCTTTCACCTGACGAAGGACTTTCTTTGCTGTTTCTTCGTTCAATGAAGCAGCAATCGCCATTGTTGTACGACCTCTAGGTGATCCAAGTAGTTACAGTACAGAGACTCCAACGCAGTCGTTCGCGTTTTAGGGTTTTAGCAGTTTTATAAAGATTTGATCTTTAAAGCCCTTTTAAATTCGTTTATTGAGCCGAAATATATAGACCGATAGTCTAGCACGTATGATGCTGGCGTACGGTCTCAGTTCATTTTATCAAGGGAAAATTACATGATTACTCATTTCTGGGTTTTTTTTTATAAAATTACCCACCAAAAATTTCAATTAACAAAAATACCCAAAATTGAGTTAGGGTTTACAAAACTACCCATTCAAAGTATAAAATACATGATTATATGTGGAAGATGAAGAATCACTATTTTGGGTAGTTTTGTAAACCCAAACTTGATTTTGGGTATTTTTGCTAAATTAAACTTTGGGTGGATAGTTTTGTGAACTCAAACCTAATTTTAGGTATTTTTGTTAACCAAAACTTTTTGTGGATAATTTTGTAAAGAAAAACCCAAAAGTGGTTAATAATGTAATTTTCTCTTTTATCAATTTTCACATATTCTAAAATAATGGCTTACAGTCGGGGTTTACAATGAATACGATGGTCTGATGCTAGTGTACGGTCTCATTTCAGTTTATCAATTTTGACATATTCTAAAATAGTGGCTTACGGTTAAGGTCTATGATAAATATGATGCTCTTGGCCTAGCCCATCACTATCAGTAGAGAACCGTGACTTACAACACGTACAGGGAGTCAGGGATGGGTTGCGCACGTTCGTTTTAAATAACTAATTTACCTGTCTGAAACACACATGGGTTAGTGGTGTCAATTCTAGGCACGGCAGCCCAAATCAAACCCCAGCGGAAAACCCTAATCAGCCAGGTTGTTTATTAGATGTGGAGGCTGAAGCCCAGCTGACTAATATTTGATTCATTTTAGGGTAATTTACAGCACCATCCCTTGGAGAATGCCAGTATTATAGGAACACCTCCTCTCTTTCACCAAATTAGACTCAGACCCCCTACTGTCAATCTTTACTAAATAAAAAGTTAAAATGACCATTATACCCTCTCTATTCACTAAAACTCAGGTTTTACCTCTGATATTCAGTACGAACTCTCTTAACCAATTCTCCCTCAACAGTACCAATCCGAACAAGCGAATTTGTCATCATCGATCTCCAAGCATTCAATCGATTAGAGGATGGATACAATCCCGCATGATGATGGTGGTTATTAACACATTTGTGGAGACTGCAACGAAACAAACCAGGGTGACCTTTTTTATGGGAATTTATTTATCCAGTTAACTGGATCATCTTCTTGGTTTAAATTTTAATTTTTTTTGGCCATTGAATTATCATTTCAATCTCGTTTTAAGATTTTGTTTGAAACAAATTCTTAGTTTTGTAAGAATTGATTTGGGAAAAAGGAAGAGAATGAGATGATGATTTATGGATTGTTTCCCTACTGGTTTGATTGCCGCCATGATGGCATCTAAAGTATTAGCTCTAGCTGATCATTCTCTCCCATCTTTCATCTTTACATCCATTGGGATTTATGTCAGATTGGTCAAATATTGTGTTTCCATTGTTGGTTATGATTCTCGGTTTTCTAAAGTTGCGATTCTAGGGTTTTTTTGTATCAGATCTTAATCGAATTCATTTTAAATTAGCAAATTGGGATTTTTTTTTTTTTAATCGTACCCACAAATTATGAACTTTGTACAAGGAAAGGAAGTTCTATGATAGAGAAATCCCCATATTTGGACTGAGAATATGATGCTCTGGCGTCATCTTCATCTCTAGGTGGTTGGCTTGGATCTTTATTCTTGCAGAGTTCACTACGTGTGGCGTTTAGATGGTCCCACGGCTAAGGCTGACAAGTTGGTGAAGTTAGTTCACAAGGCATTGAATCGAGGGAGGAAAGGGCCTACAAAGGGTCGTGCGAGTGTTCCATGGGGAAAGCTCATCTCCGGTGCTCGTAGGTGGGTTTAAATGTTTAATCTCATTTTATGGGATTTGGACCATTTGGTACCTTGCCAAACTCTATAGTGCTCTTCAAGATGGATGAGATGCTCTCCGCGATCGCCAAGTACTGGGCGACATACCTGCCACTTGTGACGTCAATACTGGTGTAGACACCCAATTTTGTCACCCTTCCCTGGCAATGACGATACAAAGATCTTGGTTGTGACTTCTCATTTCCAGTTGAAAGAGATGCAGATGACTGAGATTCCCTTAACCAACCAATCTCTGCTTATCCAAACAAAATCCCAGAACCATGTGTGGGAGAGAAAATGTCCAAATTCTGACTTCACATATACAGAAGAATTCGGTCCAATGTGACTGTACAGATGGATATTGCTCGGAATTACGATTCCAACGATATATGGTGCGTTAAAATCGAATCAGTGGATCTCCCGCAAACATTCCTGGAAGTTGTCTCGCACTCCCGCATTTGCCCTGAACATCCCATCGCCAATCGGAATTTTCAACTAAAAACTGGATTTTGGGAAAAGATCCTCCCTTTACCCGCTTGCGTGTTCCACACGCTCCCACTAGTATACCAAATATTTTTTCACCTTTTTGGGTGAAGAGAAGTTTCCCTTCACCTCTTTAAAAAAAAATTAGGTGAAGAGAAGTTTCCCTTCACCTTTTTCAAAAAAAAAAATCTTTTCACCTTTTTGGACAACAAAAATATCTTTTCACCTTTCTGGGTGAAGAGAAACTTCCCTTCACCCCTTTGGCCCAAAATATATTTTCACCTTTTTGGGTGAAGATAAATTTTCCTTCACCCCTTTGGCCCACAAAAACACTATAAATATCCCCCCTTTCTTTGAAAAAAACACTCACTTGCCATTTTCTAGTCTATTTGTGAAGAGCACTTTCTCTCTCCTAAATCGCCTCTCCCTTTGAGATGTTTCTAGTCTTTGGAGAGATCTTCGTCTCGAAGTGTTCTTCGGGCCTTCAAAGCACTTCAATCATCTTTTCCAAAAATACATTTTTTTTTTAAATCCCAATCGAACCTCTACCGAAGTTTTGACCCAACGTTTCCCAGAAGTAGCCTATCCCTAGCTGAAGCTCTGTCGAAGTTCCAACCCGACTTTTCCCAGAAGTAGCCTATCTCTAAAGGAAGCTCTACTGAAGTTCCGACCTGACTTTTTTCCAGAAGTAGCAGACCCTAGCGAAAGCTCTGCCAGAATACCAACCCAACCTTTCCTGGAAGTAGCCAATCCCCAGCGGAAGTTCTACCGGAATCAATAGCCCAAAAGTAACCAACCCCAAGCCGGACCTCTATCCTCACACTACCACAGTCAGCATCTCTCAAAACAGGAAGTTAGAGGTCAAGACCATCTTTCCCTGAGCCGGGAGAATCTACCCTAAGTCGTATGAAGATATGCCCGGAATTGACCCCAACATTGTACAGCATCACTTGCCGACTTACCCTAGGGCAAAGCCCATCAAGCAGAAGCACAGAAGGATGCATCCTAAATGGAGTGAGAAGATCAAAGAAGAAGTCATGAAATAGTGGAATGCAGGATTCTTGCAATTAGTAAAGTACCTTCAATGGTTGGCCAATATCGTACCAGTTCTAAAGAAAGATGGAAGGGTACCTATGTGCGTGGATTTCAAGATCTCAACAAAGTGAGCTCGAAAGATGACTTCCCATTGACTCATATTGATGTATTGGTCGGCAGCATTACAAGATATGCCTTGCTATCATTTATGAAAGGATTCTCATGATACAATCAAATGAATATGCATCCAGAGGATCGTGAGAAGACAGCCTTCACCACTCCATGGGATACTTATTGTTATAAGGCCATGCCTTTCGGATTAAAGAATGTCAGGACAACTTATCAGAGAGCAGCTACAACCATCCTACATGATATGATACACCAAGATGTGGAGGTCTATGTGGATGACATGACTGTAAAGTCAAAGGATCAACAGGGACACATTCCTGCATTGAGATGCTTCTTTGAGAGGATCAAGAAAATCAGCTGAGGTTGAATCCCCAGAAGTGTGTATTCGGGCCACTGACAAGGAAATTGTTAGGTTTCCTGCTAAGCGAAAGAGGCATTGAGTTTGACCTCATCAAGATCAAGGCAATCCAAGAAATGCCCACACCTTGCATAGAGAAGCAGATACGGGGATTCTTGGGTCATATCCAACACATCGGCAGGTTTATAGTCGAAATGACTATGACCTATGAACCAATTTTCAAGTTGTTGAAGAAGGATCAGCCCCAAAAATGGAATGATCAATGCCAACAAGCTTTTGACAAGATAAAAGAATATCTTATGAACCCACCAGTGTTAACACTACCGATGGAAGGAGAACCGCTCTTGTTGTATTTGTCAATCGGAGATCATTCTATGGGCTCTTTGCTAGCTCAGAAAGAAATAGAGAAGGGAGTAGAGCATGCCATATACTACCTTAGCAAGAAGTTTTTAGAATATGAGACACGGTAAATGTAATACCCTACTTTTTAAACCCGGTCTGATTTCGCGGTTGAACCGGTTTAACCATGCAGGAACCGAGCCCGAGGAAGTTAGAGCGGGTTCCTTATGGGCTATGATGGCACGGGTGACCTTAAACACCGACTGGCCCGACAAGTCCGAGCCAGTGCCAGAAGAGACGGGAGTGCCCAAGCCGTGTACATGCACCTACCATAAGGCCATGTACGGATAAAGCAGGTATTATAGCCGTATTTTAAGATATATACGTATGCTACACCGTATGTCAGGGGTGGGGTTCGTGCCGAGGCCCGAACCCTGTCAAAATCCCAAGTTTTGGCCCTCAGGTGGGTGGACAGGTGGATGCACCCACCCACCTGAGTGACCCATCCATGAGCACTATTCACTTAATTAGGAATTATATATATAGCTTTATGTTTTTCTTTCTTTCCATTTATGTCACCTGTACGTTGGTGAGAATAGTAAAGAGGAGAGAGGAAAGAAAGGGAAGAAGAAGGGAAGAGAAGGAAGAGGAAGAAGGGAAGGATTTCAGCGGCACCGAAGCTTGATCTTCCCATTCCGGCACCGGGAGAGTGATCTTCAACTCTAGATCTACAGTTAGAGGTAAGCAAAGTTGGGTTTTGTGAACATTCACCGTACCCAAGTTTTAAACCCTTGATTCGAGTATGGTTTCTTGAGATCTTGTAAATCCCCTTTGAAATGATGAATCTAAGGTTTAATAGATGATTTATGTGTTGATCTTGAAGGATACAAGAGAT
>NC_056560.1:31595362-31614467 GCF_013358625.1 Macadamia integrifolia | reverse complement strand
GTGGACGGCATTGTCTTTACTTTTCCGAGTACTCACGGTGGGCCTTCTCCAACAGCCCTATGGGCGTCTCGCGGGAGGGAGTTCGCGGCTCGTACCCGGAGTATACGCGCACTGTGGTTGTAGTAGCACTAAAAGCAAGGACTTAGTAATGTTGCTTAGGTGGATGTGATTTAAAATGTATAGCATGGCATGTAGTGCATATGATGTGTTGTGATGTGTGGACTGCTGTGTGGTCCATCTTACCACTTACTGAGCTAGTGAGTTCATCCCACGTATACGCCCCTTTTTAGATGATTTTGCAGGTCATACATCTGAGGAGCACGGGGTGGGTCCCACAGTCGAGTTTCCTGGAGAGGACTGGTGGACCCCTGAGGAGTTAGAGCACGGCACTGACTGCTCGTGCGAGAGTTGTGCTGCGGGACAGCAGTTCTGAGGCCAAGCTGAGCTCCACCTTTGAGGCCGTGCTGAGCTCCACTTCTGAGGCCGAGTTGAGCTCTTCTATGTGATGCCGAGCTGGGCTCAACCCTTGATGCCGAGTTGAGCTCTAACCTTGATACCGAGCCGAGCTGTGTACTCTGATTGTTTTGGTGGATTTCCTTATGTACTTGATATTTGAATTTTATTCTTTTTGTGTAAATATCATGCCTTCGGGCCCAAATGTATATAATTATTATATCACTATCCGGGTATCAAGTATTATGGGATTATTCACAGGTAAAACTTAGTCTTCCGTTGATCTGAGGAGTTTATATTAGTTGTGCGTATGCTGTGGTGGAATACAGTATCTGATGATCCTGGCAGGTTTGGGTTAACTGGTATTAACTCGGTCACTGGCCCGGTTCAGTGTGAACGGGGTGTGACAGTAAACGTCTCTGGAAAGAACTTATGCTATATTGATTTGCGCCACCAAGAGGTTGCGACATTACATGGTAGCATATCCAGTACGGTTGCTCTCAAAGATGGATCCAATTAAATACCTCTTCGAGAAACCAGTTGTCACCAGGAGGATGGCTCGATGGCTGCTGTTGTTACTAGAATTTGACATCACCTATGTTGCTTAGAAGGTTGTCAAAGGGCAAGCTATAGCTGATCATTTGACTACCTATCCAACAGAAGATGGAAGAGCCTTAGATGATGATTTTTCAAATGAAGAAATTTTAGCAATGGAAGAAGAGGACACTTCCAATGAATGGCAGTTATTCTTTGATGGGGTAGCCAATCAAAAGGGTTGTGGAGTAGGATTTTTGCTTGTCACTTCAGACGGCCTTTATTTTCCTTCATCATTCCACCTTGATTTCTCTTGTACCAACAACATTGTTGAGTATGAAGCTTGTGCCTTGGGACTTGAAATAACCCTAACCATTGGGGTAAAAAGAATCAAGGTATATGGAGATTCGGCCATTGTCATATGTCAGACACAAGGAAAGTGAAAGACTAGAGATGAGAAATTGAAGCCGTACCAAGAACATTTGGAAGAGGTGATCGGACATTTTGAGAAAATCTCATTTGAATACTTCCAAAGGGATAACAACCAGTTTTTCGATGCCCTTGCAACCTTAGCTTCCATGATAGAATGCAACCTGGTGGCTAAGATCCGACTATTCTTAGTAAAACAAAGAAACAAGCCCATCTATCAGAATGCGGTGAATTCTCTCACCATAGATGGCTAGCCTTGGTTTGCTCACATTATGGACTTCATCAGGGAGAGGAAGTATCCAGTTGAAACTACAGACAGGGAAAAGAAGTTCCTAAGGAGATATGCTACCCAGTTCATCCTCCAAGAGGACTTATTGTACAAAAGATCCTACGATGGGATACAATTGTTGTGTGTAGATGAAGAGTAAGCTGGAACAATCATAGAAAAAATTCATCAAGACCTTTGTGGACCCCATATGAATGTGAAAATACTAGCCAAGAAGATTCTCAGATTGGGGTACTATGAGAATACAATAGAAGCAGATTGTGTGAGCTATATCAAGAAATGTCATAAGTGTCAGATATTTACCAACATCATACATATTCCACCAATGGAATTGCACTCACTCAGTTTCCCTTGGCGATTCTCTACTTGGGGCATTGACATCATAGGGAAGATCAACCCCAAAGCATTTAATGGTCATGAGTTCATCTTGGTGGCCATTGATTACTTCACTAAATGGGTATAAGCCTAATCATGTGCAGTTCTCACATCAGCCAATGTAGAAAAGTTCATTCAAGAAAATATCATTAGTCGGTATGGAGTACCGCAGGAGTTGATATCAGATCAATGATCCCATTTCTGGGGCAAGACTGATAAGATTTGCACAAAGTTCAGCATCAAGAGGCATCATTCTACCACTTTTAGGCAGCAGACCAATGGGGCAGTAGAAGCAACCAACAAGAATATCAAGATCATACTTCAGAAGATGGCCGAAACACATAAGGATTCGGCAGACAAGTTACCACTTGTATTATGGGCATATCGGACTTTTGTACGATCCTCGACTGGGGCAACTCCATTCTCCTTGGTATATGATGTCGAAGTAATGTTGCCAGTAGAAATCCTAGTGCCATCCTTAAGGGTACTTTTGGATAGTCAATTACAAGAAGGAGAATGGGTGAAGGCTAGGCATGATGAACTCAACTTTCTTGATGAGAGGCACATGAAGGCCATAGACAATCTAAGAAAGTATCAGCTAAGAATAGCAAGGGCCTTCAACAAGAATGTGAAGCCATGACATATAGAAGAAGGTGAGTTTGTTCTACGAGAACAAAGAGCCCCAATTTATGACCCAAGAGGAAAATTCAAACCAAATTGGAGTGGCCCATTTACTGTCAAAGAGATTTTGCCAAGCAAAGTAGTGAAACTCACAGACCACAATGGTGAAGAATTACCAGGATTGGTCAACATGGATCAACTTAAGAGATATTATGCTTGATCAGGTGAAAGGCCTGAACTACACTAGACCTGATTCCTCCCAAGGGATATGTAGGTAACTTGACATGTGCAAGTGCAGTCTTAACCATCTCAAGACAATAATTTGGTTCTCAAATTAATAATAAAGGTACCCAAAAAAATCATCATAGCTTGTGTCCCACAAAAATCGCCATATTGGCAATATATGACCATTAGGTATCTGTCGTTCCCCTATGGTCCATCACATCTCATTTAGAATTTTATCTTCTCCAAGAATCGCCATTTGGCATGTAAGGCCGTTAGGAATCTGTCATTCCCCTATGGTCCTTCCAATGCTCATCCAGAATTTCATCTCTTCTCTAAAGATGGCCATCCGGCACTAGTAATCAAGGTCAGTTCATTCTCACCCTTGATCAATTAAAAACAAAAGACTTTGATGCACAGTGGTAAAGGTTTGGTTGTGTCAATGGCTAATGTCATTATACTTCTTCTTTACTTAATTTGGTTTTAGGAGAGGCTATGGACTCTTTGGATGAGACATTGAGGAAATGGACCCTGAACATCAGCATTATTGCTCCAGGCTTGCTAGAATTAGTGAACATATCTATGTTCAGTCATATTAGAGGAATGGATTTACATTATGATTTGCTCCGACAGGTGCCTCGATACTGGGATACTGATCTCCATGTATTCTGGTTCGAAACCATTGAAATTTGCCCCACTCTGGAAGAATTTTGGGCATGTATACTATCTCCACCTAATGACAGATTGATTCAACCATCATTGAAGAAAGATTACTCAAAAAATATATGCAGCTTCTTTGGATGGACAAAGAAGGAAGCAAAGCATTTCATCAGCCATGACAAGATTGACATTTTGAAGGTTGCCAGAATCTTTACCCAATATATGTCATCAGGGAAGATCCATCAGCAAAGACTACAAAATGTGTATTTACTATGCATGATATTCTAATATGTTCTTCAGACTCCAGGACGTGGTGTACCACTCGTTTTGATGGAGGTAGTAAAACAGCTGAAGGAAGGAAAAGACATCATCCCTACAACTTTGGCAGAAACGCTGAAGGGATTGGATGATATGAGCCATAGTCACAAATTTGGGATTGATCATTACCAAGGAAGCCCCGCTACTTTTCAGCTTTGGCTACTTGAAAAATTGAAATTAATTGAACGCAGACTTGGGTTTCCTTACTGTCAAGGCGAGGAAGTGGTCACAAAATTCAAGCTCATCATTGATTGGGAAGAATACTCGCAGGGAAGGACTGCACGAAACATTGCATGGAAGTATCCCTAATGGTCATAGGATGATTTGTTGTTGAAGACCCCTAGATATAATTATGTCAGGTTGATGGGTTTGACCCATACATCTTTCTACTTGCCTACTGACATCGGCTAGCAGTACGGACTGGAGGTAGAAGACCTAAAAGAATTGGTGGATTTTCATCCACCTCAAGAATTGTCTCTCCACATTATAGCCCATCTTTCCTCTCTGTGGTAGGAAAGTTATGTCCATTTCCATGTAATCCATTTACTTTCACTTGGTAGTAAAAATATGGTGGCATTTGGACTTTCACGTTATTCCAATTATTCTGTTGAATACTCAAGTTGTGGAATTAATCATGCCTAATAACCCAAAATGCAGGAAAGATTCTTAAATCAAGAAGTTTTGCAGTTCAAAATAAAATGTCAAAGCACATAAAGAAAGAAAAGAAAAGATAAAAAAGGATGAACAAACATGGGAAGGGAAAGAATAAAAGAAAAATACAAAAAAAAGGCATTGCATCTGTATTTTGCAGCTTCCTCACCTGTGCTAAGATCATTAGTAGGAATGGTGCGAAACCTTGTAAACGTTGGTTCGGTCTTAACATCTTTTGCAAGAATGGTGCAAAACCTTGTAAACTTCTTGCAAAAGATGGTTCAGTCTTAACATCTTTTGCAGGAATGGTACGAAACCCTGTAAACAAGAATCATACACTAACATCTTTTGCAGGAATGGTGCGAATCCCTGTGAACATTGGCTCGATACTAACATTTTATGTAGGAATGGTGCAAATCCCTATAGGTAATGATTTCATACTAACATTTTTTGTGGGAATGGTGCGAATCCCTACAAACAATGACACAAAACCAATGAATCAGGTATGATTCTAAACTTTGAATAGTTAGAAGAGATTACCTATTACATTTTCAACTCTGTTATTGTTGAGCAAGATAACAGCAGTACATGCTCTGGGTGACAAAATGTGGTCGTTCTTTTCTTTGTCCTTCGGCTGTTGGCACAGGCCTTAACCAAAGAGGGGCATTCTATAGACACCCAATTTTGTCACCCTTCCCCAGCAATGATGATACACAGATCTTGGTTGCAACTTCTCATTTTCAGTTGACAAAGATGCAGATGACCGAGATTCCCTTACCCAACCAATCCCTGCTTACCCAAACAAAATCCCAGAACCATGTGCAGGAGAGAAAAGGTCCAAATTTTGACTTCACATATATGGAGGAATCCGGTCCAATGTGACCATATGGATGGATAGTGGTCAGAATTACAATTCCAACGATATATGATGTGTCAAAATCAGACCAGCGGATCTCCGACAATCATTCCTGGAAGTTATGCCGCACTCCCGCATTTGCCCAAAACATCCCACCGGCGATAGGAATTTTCTGCTAAAAACTAGATTTTGGGAAAAGATCCCCCCTTTACCCGCTTGCGCACTCCACATGCTCCCGCTAGTATACCAAATATCTTTTTCACCTTTTTGGGTGAAGAGAAGTTTCCCTTCACCTCTTTCAAAAAAAATATCTTTTCACCTTTTTCGGTAACAAAAATATATTTTTGCCTTTTTGGGTGAAGAGAAACTTCCCTTCACCCCTTTGGCCCAAAATATCTTTTCACCTTTTTGGGTGAAGAGCAATTTTCCTTCACCCCTTTGGCCCACAAAAACACAATAAATACCACCCCCCTTTCTTTGAAAAAGACACCCACTTGCCATTTTTTAGTCTCTTTGTGAGGAGCACTTTCTCTCTCCTAAATCCCCTCCCCCTTTGAGGTGTTTCTAGTCTTCGGAGAGACCTTCGTCAAGTATTCAGGTCTTCGAAGCACTTCAATCATCTTTTTCAAAAATCCCAGCCAAACACCTGCCGAAGTTTTGAATTGATTTTTTCCTGAAGTAGCCTATCCTTAGAGGAAGCTCTGTCGAAGTTCCAACCCGAATTTTTAAGAAGTAGCCTATCCCTAGCGGAAGCTTTGCCAAAGTTTTGGCCTGACTTTTTTCCAGAAATAGCCGACCCAAGCGGAAGCTCTGTTGGAATACCAACCCAACCTTTCCCAGAAGTAGCCCATCCCCAACGGAAGCTCTACCGGAATCAACAACCCAAAAGTAACCAACCCTAAGCCAGACCTCTGTCCGCACACTACCACAGTCAATATCTCTCAAAATAGGAAGTTTGAGGTCAAGATCATCTTTCCCTAAGCCGAGAGAATCTACAAGAAAGTCTGAGCCAACCAAGGGCCTACTCCTCTTGACTCGAAACAGGGGTCAAATCTAGGTACAATCTCTCTCCTCATTTAACGCAATGTAGATATTTAATTAATTTCCTTTTAGTGTACATAAATAGTTAATTTTATTTAATGTACATATGTTTGATAATTTAGTCATGCATGCGAAATAAGAATAATTGTGGACAATGTTCGTTCTTAAGCATCTAGTAGGACGATCAATTGAATTGGGTAGATTGGGTGCCTAACACCTTCCCAATTCTACGACCTAACTCTTTCCCCAAATCTCTGGACCAGACTGACTTTTGGGCCATTTTCTCCGGAATTAGGCCCACCTCGAGTTCTAGGCCCATAATCCTAAGTGGCGACTCCAACCCTTTTTTCGCATGATCCCAATCCCCCGTATTGGATCATCATCAAGCACCGTCTTTACAACGAATACGACACACCTGCCAAATAGGCCTCCACGTATTTTCGAGCGGTGATATTGTGGTGTGGGGCCCGCATAAGCACACACAACCAACACTTTCCTTATCCTCTAACATGAAGAGAGAGGAGAGAGGGCCCGAATGAAAACCTTCCCCCGACAGGGAAAGAATGATCGATTCACGAGCCGCTACCCTCACAATTGGTGGTACTAATCAACCACGCAGAGGCAATGAAGGCGAAATACTATCTCGGACTACTCTCCCTTTTCCATTTCCACGAGGTGATCTCAATGTTTCTACGTCTCATACTCATAACACAACGGCACCTCGTCTCCCAAAAGCTTAACAGTCCTTGTGCCGCCACCGTGATCTCCGATGCTCTGAACGATCGTTGGTGGTCCAAATGATTTGGGGATGGGACTTATTACATGGGTAGTTTAGGTACTTCACATTTAATAAGTGTATTTTAGTATTTAAAATAAAATATAGTGACTGACATTAGCATAAGAGGTATATTCCTTAACAGTGATTGACGGTAGCGGGTCTGAGTCTAATTTGATGAAAGAGAGGGTGTGTTCCTATAATACTGGCATTCTCCAGGGGATGGCGCTGTAAATTACTCTTGAATTTATAAGATATTTGGGGTTCAAGCCCAACCTGACACGCATCCCAACATTTGGCGCACGCCCGAGGTCCTCCTAGCTATTGGATGCCTCATTTAAGGGGGGCGATTTGATTCGGTTCAGTACAAGATTTTTTAGGTGAAATCAAAACCGAATTGTTTAATAAATGGGTCATAGATTAAAAAGGAAACCATTTATAAACGGTTTTAAATAATTTTCTATCCAAACAACTTTTGGACCTTTAAAATTTCAAGAGAAATGGATTTAAATTGTAAGATTGAATTTAATTATTTACTATTATATGTTTTTTTTTTTTAAATAGATATTTGATGTAAACTTAAATTTTTTTTATTTAATGTATGTAAATTTAACATTGAATGACTTAAACTTAGTACGTATATATTAATCAGTCTTAAATCGAACCAAACTATAAGTCACAATTTTAATTTGAAAACTAAAATCGAACCATTTAATACGATTTGGAGCCGGTCGGCCGTAGGTGTGCAACGGGGTCGGGTTGGGTTGGGTTTCTTAAAACCCTAGCCCAACCCTGAGTCCCCTTAACTAGGCCCAAACCCGCCATGACCCAGACTCAGGGTCGCAAAACTTCATCCCTGACCCTACCCTTCAGGGTTCAGCCCAACCCTTTACCCGCCCTGATTGGCCATGATTTTTCAGGGTCGGGCCAGGATGACCCTGACCCTAACCTTGGTTTTCTATCAAGGGCTGGGTATACCCGACCTTACAAAATATGAAATAACTTAAAAATAAAAAATATTCATATTAAAGAGGAGATAAAAAATACAAAGTTACAAATTACTTGTCTTGCTAAAAAAGGCAAAAGAGATCTTTTTTTTTTGTAAAAAAAAAACAAGAGAGGTAAGTGAGAAGATATACTAGGAGTTTTGAGGTGTCAATAACTCAATGTTAAACAACATATAAAATTAGGTTAATATCAAGGTCACAACCAGGGTCAACATCAGGGGCAAAAATCAGGGACGGGTTCAGGGCGGGCTAGGCACATCAACCCTTACCCGCCTTAACCCTGACTCAAGGTCAGAAATTTCAAGATTAGGCCGGCCCTAATGGCCAAAATTTTTGGATCGATACTTATTCGGGATCAAGAAGGGCCAAAGGTGGGTTCGGGCCGTGAAGCCGAACTTGCACCCCTAGTCGGCCGTTCTGGGATGCGAGTTTATGGAGACTCGAATATACGGCCTACAGGCCATAAGTATATATCTAGTCGTATATTCTCGTACTAGGGTTTAAGGGTTTAAGCACTGTACGCTTGAAGAGTTGAAGCGCGAACCAGGATCCGTGATCAAGTACGTTACTCTTTCAGATTCAGATTTTTCTTCTCAACAAAGGGTTACTTGAGCGTTGATAATTTGAAGAAAGCTTAAAAAAAGTCTTTGTTTTAAAATCAAGTATATCTATCATTGTTTATAAGATCGCTAGCTTTTTTATGGAAGATTTTTTTGTGATAAATCAATTTCTCTGCACAAAGATCTGTTTTTTAATCCGAATACTTGTATGATTTCTTGTCTGTGCCAATGTGAGAAAACGCTAATCTTTTGGGTCGTTTTTCCTCCACAATTTGGGTTAGTAATTGAGAAGAACATTAATTTTCTGTTGAGGCAGAGGGTATAATCGATCTCATGGATTTCTTGTTGGTTCCATACATCCAAGGAGCTGACTCTGGTTCTTCTCTTATTTTGTTTTATAGGGAATATTCAAAAATGGCAGTGGCTCTCTACAATCCCAGTACTGATTCTGGCCTAAAGAAGCTTGATGAGTATCTGCTAACGAGGAGCTACATCACTGCGTAAGTTTTTTGGGGATATTTATAGATTTTCTTTTTCTGTGGGGATTGTGCATTGATTGATATCTTCAATTTTTTTTTTTTTTTTTTTTTTAATTCCAGATATCAAGCTTCCAAGGATGATATTACAGTCCATGCAGCTCTTTCTGGAGCTCCTTCATCTGAATATGTGAATGTGTGTCGGTGGTACAACCACATTGATGCTCTTCTAAGGCTTTCGTGAGTTCTTTATACTTCATACCAGTTTGGTCTATTCTTTTTCGCATATTCGATTCTTTAATATTCTCTGAATGCAGTGGTGTTTCTGGAGAAGGTCATGGTGTAGCCATAGAGGGGTTTGCTCCAGAGGAAGCTATTGCGACTCCTCCAGTAGCTGACACAAAGGTGAGCTATAGTTTCCCCTCCCACCACCCCTACCCCTAAAAAATATCCGTAGAATTGAGGTTACGTATGATACCATCCCAAACTTGAGAGATGTGGAGATGGCTAGATGTGATTATGCGCATGCACAAAGGATTAATGTACTGAAAGTTTTGTGGTTAGAACTTCAGACCCTTGATTGTAAGTATTATTATGTTTAATGTGATAATATGGAAGCCATCCACCATTCTTCACCATGGTGGGGGTTATATATTGTAGAATGATATAGTAGTATATTAAGTCTTCATTATATTCAACCAACTGGATATGGATAATTTCCACACAAAAAAAGGGATAAGGATACTGGAGGGGTGAATTCTTTTTTATTCTTTGCTCCTTTAAGAAACCTAGGTTGTAATGAGTCTCCTTCTCACACAATAACTTAGGTACATTTCTTAAGTTGCAAGAACAGTTCTAGAATGCTCTTACATATAATGAAACTTTGTTTTCAGGCTCCAGCAGCTGAGGCTGAGGATGATGATGATGATGATGTGGATCTCTTTGGAGAAGAGACAGAGGAGGAAAAGAAAGCGGCCGAAGAACGTGCTGCAGCTGTCAAGGCATCTGGGAAGAAGAAAGAGTGTAAGCTACTCCCTACTTTCTGGACATTAGGTTGTCTATTATGTTTTTGATAAACCAAAAACATTAAGTTCTCTCTTTGTTCTTCCATTTTTTTTATAATATACTTGTTGGATATCAATAATGTATTTGTGCTGGCTTTGCTATAATAGTTGTTTTGTATGTAAAACTGACACTTATTTTCTTATGTTTCTGTCATCAGCTGGGAAGTCCTCTGTTTTGTTGGATATAAAACCTTGGGATGATGAAACCGACATGAAAAAACAAGAAGAAGCAGTCAGAAGTGTTGAGATGGAAGGCTTGCACTGGGGAGCATGTATGATATTTTACTTCTGTACTAGAATTCAGATTACTAGCCATTCCTATTATGTTCTATATTGTTCTGCAAGCTGTGCAAATAAATGCGGGAGAAATATTTTTGAAAGATAGTTAACTTCTGTGTCATCAATTGCCAGCTAAGCTTGTGCCAGTTGGATATGGTATAAAGAAGTTGCAGATAATGATGACCATTGTGGATGATTTGGTATCTGTTGATACTCTTATTGAAGAGAACCTCACTGTTGAACCAGCAAACGAACACATTCAGAGCTGCGATATTGTGGCGTTCAACAAAATTTGTAAGTTCACATTGGGTTTTCAATGTCTATAATTATGTTACGAGTCTCTTTCAAAACTATATTGGTTAGAAAGTTGTTTTATATTTATGTATTAATTTTTTTCCTGAAGCAACAACCTGACCATGTTTGGTATTTATTTTGCTACAGAGGACCAGATTTTTTTTCTTATGTATTGAAGAATATGAAGCTGCCGCTAAAATACGTAATTGCTGAACAGTTTTGGGTCCAATTTATTTTGATATTTTATCCATTGCCCTTGTTTAAGTTTATGGCAGGCCTGTATTGAAAATTATGGACTTATGGCCTTGTGAAGGTTCAGTGTGATTCTCGATATTTTTGGATTAGGGTGAAGAATTTGAATAATATCAAATGAAATCATTGTGATTTTTTTTTTCCTTCACATTTATCTCATTATTGCAAGATTGCTAATTTATTGATGGAAGATGCTAACTGTAAACCCTAGGTGTTAAAGAGTAGTTTAGCATACTTAAAAAAAGAAATTTTTGTAATTCTTACCCATTTGACCATATTATTGACCTTACTTTGCATGCGAAACCCTTTGTCATAATATGTAAAATAAAATTTACATGTAAATATATAATTACTATATGTGATTTAAAAAATTAAGTAGATTATACAATCACATGGGATCACATAAATTAATGATTATAAAAGTTATTTTTTTAAGTTTAAAAATTACGCTTCCCTTCTCCTTAAATCTCTTGTAACCAAACGTAGCTTAGCTTTTTCTGGATAAATCTTTACCCTTTGGTCTGATTGAAACCTTTTAAAACATGATATTTAAACATAAAAATTGGTGATTGTTTAAACATAGCCCAACAAATGACAAAAAAATTTAGAGGTTGGCCCTTGGTTGATAACATTCCCAGTTCCGGATTCCATTCATTTTTGTTTCAGGGGGTAGAACTCTGCTTGGCTACACCGGTCTGATTTCATGTTTTGAGGTAGCAGATTGGCCCCAAATATGCCCCCATGATGCAATTTGCAAAGCATTTCTTTTATGAATTTACGATTCGGAATAAAAAGGCGTCGAAACAAAACGCTATTGGGAACTCGAATGAAAGCAACCCTGCCTCTGCAACTGATACTATTCTATCTTCTCAAACCATCCTCTTCTTTAGCAACTCCGTCTCAAAAACCCCTAATTTGACCGACCCCAAGAATCCAATGATACTGCAATCAGTTAGGTTCAAGTTGGCGGATGGCTAATCCCTGTTTCCAAACCCAAATTGAACCTGGAATATGGCTGATGGTTTAACCAGTTGTTCTTGAAACTAAGGTTGGTTGTGAAGGCATAAGCATGAAATCTTCTACACCGCAAATCCGTGCATTGTCCACCATTACAGCTCTTACAGGTTAGGTTAATCAATTTGGAATGTCTAATTTGTGGAATCAATTTCAGAAATGTTTTACCACGCGTAAAAGAGTTGTATGACTGCTGCAATATTTGCTCAGTGAGCACTTTTACAAAAAGAACAAGTCTAATAACCAACAACAGAAAAGAGAGGGAGATGCATACATAGGTTTCGTCGCTTAGGGTGCAACAAGGTTCTAGATAATGAGGAAAAAGAGCTAAACAGTCCAATTTACACAAGCAATGGATGTAAAGGAAAAACCTGGATTCAATTTGCATCCTCAACGATCTGTTTAGGGACATCCATATCCAGTCACATCCAATCTGTATTCGGTGTCGGAGATCCAAGTGGTGATGAATGAGGGGTAATGGAAGAAGATAGTCATCCGGGAAGGAGGAAACTGAAATAGATTTTCAAGGAGAGGTTAAAATAAATTGGAAGGGCTAGCCTGATAAAGGGCATTTCAAACTCGAGGGTAGGATATCTAGTGAAATTTGGGAATAGTAGACAATGCTTTACAACTTTGTACTAATAGGTCCATATTATCTCCATCACAAATAATCTGTAGCAGAAAACATTCAAAGCTCCATTAGATAGGACTTTCATTTTGAATTTCCCGGTATTCTAAATTTCTGGAATTGCAATTATGGTCCAAAATGTAAAATTATAAAACTGTGATTTTGAGATTTTGCAATTTGCTTACTCATTCCCAGAATCCAGAACTTGCCTGAAACTGATGCACGAATTATGAGCATCCTGGGTTGTGATTCTGAAACAGAACCACCTAAATCTACAGAGACATGATTCTTATTCTAAGTCTAGCCTACAATCCAGAATAAGAATTTTATGTATGTGGGCCAACAAGGAGCCCTTCCAATACGTATCACATTTCAAACTTTTTACATAAAAGCTAAAAAGAAAGCAATCATACTAGGAAGGAAATTCAAGTGCTACTCAAATGCTAGACCGGCTCGCGGAGCAGAAATATACATCCATATTTCAAGTTCTGCATTTTTTCTATTACACTCTGATGACAATACAAACCTAGATTAACCATCACATATTGAAAACAAGGAGCCCAGGAAAGAGAAAAAAAATTATTGAAATTAATGGTATCTTGCAAGAAATGGCTCGCAGAACCAAGTATCAATCAGGCCCTTGCTTAAAATCAATGGAACAAAACTTATATCATGTTCATCAATCATCCCCATAATTCAGAAATAGGCAAATCAACCTGACAACATAATATGTAAAAAATCATTTTCTGGTTGACAAGTTTATCCTCCCATTAGGATCCAATTAGAGGATGCTAAACAAAGATTCATTCATGAGTGAAACAAATCAGCCCAGGAACTTACAGATTTCTCTTTTCAGGCAGATTCCCTCCTTGGGGAACTAAGCAATCAAGTTTGCCATGTCAAGGCTTCTTAGTTATGAAGGATTTGCTTCTATTTGCTGGAATTACATGAAATCCTCTTCCAGTTCTTGCAGTGACTTGTTTCCCGACGCAACCTGTTTGTTAGAGGTCATCTTCTCTTGGATCATCAGGCCCTTGTAGCTCCGTATCTCTGCCTGTTTCTCCTTTTCAAGCCTCTCCATCTCCTCTCGCCGTTTCTGAGGATTATTGATAAGTTTGTAAGAGAGAACACAATGCCAGAAAATTATATATTTGCCATCTAGAAAGGGACATTTTTGCAACCAAAAAAAAAAGTTCGGGGTGGGGGGGGTGTAGAAGAGATTGAAAAGGGCATAAAATTCAACAGTATACTGCTGTTAAAAAAAAAAAACAACTCAGGTCCTCCTACAATAATGGCCCAAGTTCACCCCCAACCCAAAAAATGAAACAAAACAAAACAAAACAAAAACAAAAAAAAAACATAAACATAAACATAAACAAAAAACAAAAAACAAAAACACAAAGGAGGATCTTTTCAATGCCAAAATGTTCTACCCGTCTAGGCTGCCCAGCATCATTAATACAGCAACACATCCGTGAACAAATCTCAAATAAATGAGGAAAAGAAGGGGGAGGCTGAAGGCTGATGAGTGGCTCTGGACTTCTTGCATAGAAGTGGAAGGTATGGGAAAAGGGGAAATGAATGCTCCCTGATCGTGCAGCCCCTACACCCAAACACAGAGGGCGGAAAAATGACACCTCTACCCCTGTGAAACCCAAAAAACCCACTTCTGTTTATGCCCATGTGCACCCCCCTTGTTGGCCCCACACTGGCGAAGGGGCTGCGCAACCAGGGAACGCTCTTTTCCCCATGGGAAAAATAGATTAGCAAGAGAATTAAAAGTCCATAGTTGTGTACGTACCTCTCACACAATAAGTTGTGGATCCCGCACTTGCACACACCCCCCCTCAAACACCTTGTGGGCCCTACTGAACAAAACTGTCTCCGGCACCGTGATTGGTGTGGCACTGCGGCATGGAGATTCCTTCCACGCTAGTGGCGTGGAAAACCATTGGCCATATATATGGGAAAAATCACCCCATGCAAGCAGAGTAGCCTATGCCTCCTCACATGGTTCTTTTATTATAATTTTGAACAGAAAAAATGAATAGAAAAATATCTGAGAGCAGGTGTAGGATACCCTATGATGCAGATATAGTTGCGCTTACCTGGTTGGATCAGCATGACCAGCTGTGGAAGCCTAGGGCCAAGAAGAACCGGTGTAGCCCAGGTTTTTGGTCCAATATGTCTTTTATTTTATCATGTTTGTTTTGGGATAGGATACGTAAGAGAAGTAGGCGTCTTAGTATTCTCTCTTTATATACTTGCATACACTCATTGTTGAGATAAGGTGAATTCATTTGAACGAAATTGTTTGATTTGTGCTTGTGAGTTTGTGCGTCCCCCCCTCTTCTATTCTGATTTTCCTTTCTTCCCTAAGGCCCTCCATCAATTTGGTATCAGAGCAGCCGATCCTCGGCCCAACCCGCACGCGGAAGGGGCGACCTGGTGCCAGAGTGAGAACCACTAGGAAAGGGCTACTTGCCGTCAGGCAAAAACCTTGGAGCAGAGTGAAAGGCGCTCAGAAAGGGGTACCTGATCAGGAGTTGGCCGCCGTGGACATTGGGTTTGGAAGCGTGGTGATATGTTACGATCCCATATCAGCTTATGGGAGTTGATCCCACATCGGTCTCCTATGGGAATTGATATGGGTTGATATAGTCTTGGGTCCCCTCACCTTGTAAGCCGGTTTATGGGGTTGAGTTCTTCCATGACCGTAACAGTGGTATCAGAGCCTAAGGATCACCATTCCCCTTCTTCCTTCCATCTTTTTCTTCCCTTCCCCATTATCTGTTTTGGTTCTACCGAGACTGAGAATAGAAAGAAAAAAAAAAAACTCAAAAAAAAATTTTTTTTGTTCAAAACAGAGAACGGAGCCGCCTCTTTAGGGTTTTGCCAGAGAAACAAAGGAAGAAGAAGGAAAGAAAACGAGAAGAGCCCTCCTTTTCCTCTTGACCTGTTCTCAGTGGAACCCCTCTTCAGGGTTCCAACAGCGAAAAAAAAGAAACGAGAAGACAGAAACAGAAGAGGAAGACAATGAGAAAAGAGAGAAAGGCGGAGACATACCTAGTTTATCACAACTCCGCTGCTGGGTCGAAACACCACTGCCAGTCGGACAAATCTTGGCATTGCCTCCCTTCGCTGAACTGAGCAGCTTAGCAGAACCACCCTCTCTGGTTTTTGTCTCCAAAAAGGGAGAACAAAGTCACCTTTGTCGGTAAACTCCATCCACCCCACGATCCCCCTTTTGTCTCTTTTTCTTTATCTTATTATTTACTATAATACCCCTCCCTTCCTCCTTTATCCTTTTCTACCCTAATTTCTTCTTTAACTTCCAAGTTTGCCCCTACCCATACATGACCTTCATTAGTGTTTAGAATAGCATTCCCCATATTTACAATTCTACCTTCCTTTAAAAAAATAATAATAATAAAAAAAAAGAGTTAATTACCATTCTGCCATTCTCCTTTTAAGTTTCCATCTAATTACTATATTGCCATTATTCTTTGAGTGTTATTCTGTTAATCATCACTAATGTAGCCAATAGTGAAGTTGTTCAACAGCTGAACTCCTATAAGGGAGAAACTGATGCAAAAATTAAAGCTCTCATTACCGTTGTCCTTTCCCTTAAGACAATGATGGAATCCATGCAAGTTACTATGGGATCCATGCCAATTTCTATGGGATCCATGCAAGCTTCTATTGATCATTTGGTGGCAACAGATAGAGGAAAAAACCTCATTCAATCTGGGGATTCTTCCAACACCACTCCACAGGATTTGTCACTACCACTACCACCACCTCACCATACACCGCCACCATCGCCTCCACCACCATATGGAACTGGTAGATATGATGGAGTAGAAAGAGCAGCAAAATTGGATGTCCTTGATTTTTATAAAGACAACAATCCAAAATTGTACCTTAACTGAATTCACAGTTTTGAGACGCTCTTCAGATGGTACGGGTTGACTGAGGCCTAAAAGATCCTATTTGCAGATGCCAAATTGAAAGACACGGCCCGAGTCTGGTGGATCAAGCAATAGCAACATAACCAAACCAAGCCCGAGGCATTGGTTTAGTCACTACTTGGGCTGAAATGCATGAAGTCATGAACCAGAGATTCTTGCCTTCTAATTACAAGCAACGCATGCATCTCAGGATTGCACAGCTGAAACAGGAGAATTTGACCGTTGAAGAGTATGTTGCTAGATTTTATTATTTGGCCACTCGTTCTGATTTGGGTGGGATGAAGTATTGGTAGCACAATTCCGTCATGGGTTGCACCCTCAACTTAGTGTTGCCCTTGCATCTAGCGGACTGCCTACAATGGAAGAAGCCGTACGAGTAATATATCAGGTTCAGAAAAGTCTGAAATGCCTACAAAATCGGAGGCCATTTACAGATTTTTTTCCTAAAGGTCCTAGTTCTATTCAGCCGCAGTCATCTCCACAGGAAAAGTCAATCAACAGACCACAGGCTAATGCTTCATCTATGGCATCTTTATGACCCAGCCGGGCGTATTCTCCACCTCGACGCGATTCAAACATGTCATCTTCATGGCCTAATCATCCATACTCCTCACCTTAGCGTGGTTATAACAGGAATTCAGCATTTCCAAAGGAGGTTATTCAATGTTTTCAATGCAAGGGGTACGGGCATCGAGCTAATCAATGTCCTAACAGGTTGTTAGCATACATCGACAAAGATAATTTTATACCCTATGTACCAGAAAAGCAATCGAAAACAATAACAGTAAATCTAGAGGCTGAATGTGATCGTGAGCCTAATGAGATTAATGATGGTTACAGTGATGGTGAGCCTCAATTGTTCTATGTGATTCGTCCTCTTTTGACTACACAGAAGATTCCCGATGACGATTAGCGCCGTCACAGTATCTTTTAGACCAGGGTGGATGCAATGACAGCTTGTGTAATATGGTGATTGACCCCGACAGTTGTACCAATGTTGCTGAAGATGTTCGCAAGTTGGGTTTGAAAACTGAGCCTCATCCGAACCCTACAAGGTTGGGTGGGTGAACAACAATAACCTGAAAATTAATGAAAGGTGTTTGCTCATGTATTCCATTGGTGGACTGATTGATCAATTTCACTGTGATGTTCTCCCTCTGAAAGTCTGTCACATTCTTTTGGGGCGCCCATGGTTGTTCAACAAGAAAGCCAAGCACTGTGGATATGAGAAGACATACTCTTTTCAGCATGGTGGCCTTGAGATGAAGTTCCTTCCAGCAAAGGATCTTCCCCCTCTCAAACTCAAGAGGACAGCTGGTACTTTTCTCCTCAAGCGCATCGACTCAGACGGCATTCTTGGACCTCATCCAAACTCGACGGAATTGAGTTCTTTTCAGATGAGGAAAGTTAATGCAGATACAGTTGCACTTACCTGGTTGGACCAGCATAACCGATTGTGTAAGGCTAGGGCTAAGAAGAACCGGTCCAACCCAAGTTTTTGGTCCAACAAGGGCTGGTAGTAATTTAGTTTATTAATATGTATTTTATTTTATCATATTTGTTTAAAGATAGGATACGTAAGAGAAATAGGAGTCTGTTAAGAGTCTAAGTAGGAGTCTTAGTATTTTCTCTTTACATACTTGCATACATTCATTGTTGAGATAAGGTGAATATATTTGAATGAAATTAGTTTTGATTTGTGCTTGTGAGCTTGTGCGTCCCCCCCCCTTTTTCTATTCTGATTTTCCTTTCTTCCCTAAGGTCCTCAATCGCCCGACTTGCTCAGAGCACTCTCTCTCTCTCTATAGAAGTACTTCAGTTTTACTTCTTCAGTTATTGTAAGGATCATTTCAGGCAAGGAATTATTTACTGTAACATTTAATTGTAAGGATCACAAAAGTGATTCACCAAAGCATAATCTTGAAAATCAGAATTACACCAAATGCAGCCTAAAGCTCTGATTGTTCTGACTACATGAGACGGTATACGAAAACTTGCGTCGTGAGCATTGACACTTAACTAATTGCCTTCACCTAGTCAAAAGTACAAATTCAGCTGGCTACAGAATTAGGATGAACATATGTAACAAGGACATCGCAATTCTCCGAAATAAACTGAACCAAGTACACCAGTCAAGATTCAAAGGCAAAAGGTTGAGTCTAGGACATATATATATATATATATATTATTATTATTATTTTTTTTTTTGGGGTCTTGATAGCTTGATAAGCAATGTCATATGTGACTCTGCAAGATCTACTTTATATAGGTCTCTTATGTTACACTAGCAAAATCAAATATACCAAGAAAACCTGGGTTCTGCAAAGGAGATGGATCAT
>NC_056560.1:31579342-31594366 GCF_013358625.1 Macadamia integrifolia | reverse complement strand
AAAAAAAAAAAAAAAAATTAAAAATTAAAAATTAAAAATTATCTATGTCCTCCCCCCCCACCTCAAACACATACATGGTTCTTAAATACTCTCCGACTATGATTATCCCTCTTAGAAACCAAACCACCCACCACCCCTATCAATATAAGTCACACACACACTGATGTGACCTCAGCTTCAATAACAAGGATTATGGGTCGTACAGGCCCACCCACGAAAATAAATTCAAATAATATGATCCGTGGCAATTCTTTAATCTTGGTAACAGTAAACAGTTTAAAACCTTATAGTCAAGTAACAAGTGAAAAGGACCAAATTGGAATTACATTTTTAACCGGAGAGCTTTCTGGAATTTTAAAGAGGATGGGAATTAAAACAAAATCACTTTACGAAAGAAGGGATATTTGTTTTGACCTCAGATTTTCCTAATTATGTTTTGCACGGGAAAGTTGGGATGAGGCTCAGTTTTTGTTGTTGTTATTGTTGAGAAGGGATATTTGGTAAAATCAGCACATGAAGGATTTAATGGTAATTACTGAACTTGTTCCTTCTTCAACCTTTTGTTAAAACAGGAGGTGGTAGAATAGAATTTATTCCAATCAAGATAACTCTCTAGGTACAGTTCATTCAACCTGGTTTTGATAATGAAAACTGCCCTACTAGTTCTCCCAAATATGGTAAGTATTACATTGGAAGAACTAGCAAGAAGGAACCAGAATGATCTAAAATCTGGTTTAGCAATAAACTTCTGATCAGACCTGGATTTCATGAGAGATATCAGAGTGAGGTTAGTTCCAGCAAGTTAGGCCCTGGGGTCGAGCCATTATAGGAATCAATTTAACCCCTGAAATGTCAGGTTGTTCTGAGTTGTATCAATGGAGTTCCGATGAACTCTCTTCAGATCCGTAACGGCAACAGGGAAAAGAGTAACAATAACAGAAAAAATAAAGAAATGAATTAATATGAAGAGAATGAAAAATGAGAACAAACCAGTATGGTGGAAAAAGAGGAAGGAAAGAGAAGAAGGGACCACTAACCTGCGAAGAAGAGGACAGGATCAAGCCAAAGATCAAAGAGAGAGAGAGAGAGAGAGAGAGAGAAAAGAGAACATCAATACGCCACTCACAACCCGTGAGATAATTCAACTCCAATTCAATACAGAATCTACACTATACTTTGTTCAACCGGTTACATACATAAAGGGCGGAGGTTGGGCATGCTGCTAGCTTTCCTGGAGCTAGCAGCTCAACCAATGTGGTGGGGGGGGGGGGGGGGGGGGATGAGAGGGGCATTGCGGTTATTTCCAAAGGGGAGGGAGAGAGAGAGTGACACAGGCTGGCCACCCCAGCAGCATGCCCAGCCTTTTTCCATAAAGAGAACTCCAAACAAAATAATAGAAACCTACACTATTTTGGAAACTACTTTAAACAAGAAAAAACTTAGGAAATCAATACCAATATTGACGCTACTCCAATCCCATGACTATTGCCAATAATACAATTAAATAAATTGCAACTTACAATAATAACCCCAAATAAATAACTAACCCCTACCAACCTTTGTTGGTCCAAAAACCAGGTATGGTCCAGTTCCGCATTTGCCTAGGTTTCCATATCCAGTCAAGCCAGGATAATGCCACCGCACCACACACAATCTCTCTCACATCCAAAGTTCTAAATTTGAAATTCAGTGGAATTTTGACAAACTGAAATGTTATGGCGAAACGGTCAAAATCCCACCAATATTTGGTCTATTTTGGTGGCCAAAACCTGGAATTTTTCCCTGAAACTTCAAGGATTGCCTATTTAAGCATGTTTACACATGTTTGAATCATTCGATTAGGGGCGGAAAACCTAAGTAAAAGTTCGACTTTAGACCCACTTATGACCGCCATGTCAACATCTGCCTAAAGAATTCCTCAAAGTCCATTACAACAGCCATAAGGTGAAAAAAATTGGCCAAATAATTCTTCAAATCCACCTATATGATGAAGTGGATGATCCATATTTAGCAGCAAAATAAAGGATTTTGCTAAAAGATTGAAGGTTTTTCACAACTCTGGAGCTTTTAAACTAAAGGGTCCAAAAGCTAAAAATTTCAACTCGTTCGCCAAAATGAATTAAAATTTTGTTGAAATCTTGCTTTTATATATGGGCATATATGTGTGTATGTGTGTATATACATATATATAGCAGTGTTCCCCTGTGCCGACACACAAGGTGGCAAAATGACCACCACCCCCTCCTGTTCAGGGGCCATGCAGCCTCGCAGCAAACCCTTCCTATATATATATATATATATATACAGATGTATGTTTAAGTTGTTAATTTACTCCATCTATGATTTCAAATTAACATTGTCCCATAATTCTTCTCTCCCCTTTCACAGAAAACCCTAGCTTTGGGTTTTTATTGGCACCCAAAAGCTGAACAACTCAAAGAATAAGTTTGAGGGTGATTTCTATAAATATCTCCAAATTTATAAGGGGAAAAATTCCAAAAAAGACCAGTTAGGTTTGCTTATGGGCCCACCCAAGCTCCAAATGGGTCAACAAAAAAGATAGCAGTTATGTAAATATCTCTAAGTTTAATCAACCAGAAATTGAAAGGGGCTGTTTGGTAGCTAGATAAGAAAAAGATACAAATATAATCAGGGTTAAACTTGGGATGAAAGATATTTAAGGACAAAATAGAATAAAGAAAGGAAGGGGTAAAATGGGAAAGAACTTGTTATGGTGAGTGGTGGCATTTAAAAGAGCATCACCACTACTTCTTCTACCCAAGGTTCAAAATTTCAGTTCCAACCAAAACCTTGGTTGACATAGAAAAATTTTGCGAAACAATCAAAACCTGACCAAAACCCTGAATGTTTCAGCTGATGGTTTCATTAAGGCATTTCGGTGATCAAACAACCATATTTTGGTCCGAAAGAAATTGTTGTGGTGACATTTAAAAGAACTTCACCACTTCTTCTACGGTTCTACCTCTTGACTTTGTCATTATAGCAAGAAACCAACCAGCAACGAGTGAGACATCTCACTGGTTTTGCCTGGATTGGCCTGAAACTTCTGGGGGAGGTATGAGTCTTGAAGACATTGACTTCAGCAAGCAATCGAAAGATCCAACAACTTTAATTCGAAGGAAATCTGTTGATAAAAGGACTCAAGGACAGGTTCTGGACCAATCTAATTACAGGTTTGGTTTTCACGATAGTTTAGTGCTTGGGGACAATGTTCTTGGGCATTGGTCGCCCCTAAGGTGAGTTCCAAATCCCAGAAGTTGAGGCCGAAAGAAGTTGAACTCTCTTGACCCAGTTACGCTAGAAGAGAACATAATACGGGAACGATAATAGAAAGCAAGATGAAGTAGAAGAAAAAAGAAAGGACAGAAGAAATAGAGTAGAGAAGAACATGTAGTTCGGATATTAATGAATCATGCATTACTGAATCAAGCATCGAGGATAAGAGAGAGAGAGAAGGATACACTCAGGCAACAGGCTCATTTAAAGCCATGCAGGCAAAAAACAAAACTGATGCGGATCCGGGGTTCAAAAACTCTTAAATGGGATTATTGTGGGCCCACAAGTGACGAATAACACAAATTGAATGAGTAATGGCAATTTTGTAAATATTCATAACTGCTTAGTACCCTTTTGGAAGTGAGGAATAGGAATAGGGACAAATCAGTAACTAAAATTAGGGAAAAGGACAATTCTGGAAATTAATATGGTGAGAGGGTGAACCTTGGTGCAACAGTAAGGTTGCTCCATTGTGACCAAGTAGTGACGGGTCCGATTAAGTAAACAGCCTCTTTGCAAAGTGGGGGTAAAGCTGTGTACATTATGACTTTCCCGAAACCCCGCAATGGTGGGAGCCTCGTGCACTAGGTACGCACTTTTTTTATATGGTGAGGGGTTTAAACAGAAAAAAGGTTTCGAAGTCAGGGATTTTACTGTAATAACAAGGGGCAGTGCTTAAGGGTAAATAGAAGATTATATCTTCTTCTTTTTCACGAAAGAAAAATGAACCAGCAGAGATCTATGCTGGTTTCAAGTGAGAGAACTTACTCAACTAAACTTTGTTCTTCTGAAATTTCAAGCACTAACTCATTAGATAAGGCACTTAGAAACACCCAATGGCAGACCCAAGAATCAGGTAGTATGTTGATAGTAAATGGCTGCAATGGATCTGGGCAGTAGTTCAGAAACCAGATCTGATTATGGTTTTGGTTCTCACAGTAGGAGAAATATTATAGGCCAAGGTTCTAGGGTTTGAATCGGCTAGAGATAGACTTCCTTTGACCCAATTCTCAGGCTCAAAGGAGTAGTTACAAGTTAGAAAGATCAAGCTCTCCACAACCCAGTGAAGAAACAGCAGCAGGAAAAGAAGGAAAACCAGAGTAAAATAAGGAAGAGAGTGAGGAAAAAGATTAGAAAGAATATCGGAAAGGGAGAGAAATCTGCGCATACAGCTCTGGGCAGCACCAGTAAGCATCTTCATTCAATATCAATCAAAAAAATACAATCCTCAATCGTAGGGTGCAGAGGCTGCAGCACAAGTATATACGGGGAAAACAACTTCAAATCCTATCTTGAAACCGAAATAGAGCTCGACTCTATCTTGGACTTAAAACTGAAACAAATTCTAACGCTAACTCTATCGATGACTCTATCAAAAAATAAAATAATAAAAGAAAAACTACAATATTAACTCAAAAAGATAAATCCTAATTCCTACAAGCATCAAAATCACTCGATTTCAATCTTCAAATTGTCCATTATGTTGAGTTGCTTACACATCTATAAAGAGAAATTGCACTCAAACTAGGACTCAAAACTGAAACAAATTCTAACGCCAACTCTATCGATGACTCTATCAAAGAATAAAATAATAAAAGGAAAACTACAATATTAACTCAAAAAGATAAATCCTAATTCCTACAAGCATCAAAATCACTCGATTTCAATCTTCAAATTCTCCATTATGTTGAGTTGCTTACACATCTAGAATCTCCTACATATAAACAAAATGAAATAAAATAAAAAATTATACTATCAACCCAAATGAAGGCCTATATATCCTACTAGGCCAAAATCAGATTTGGACACAGTTCATCCTGGTCTAAGCTTCCAAACGGATTCAGGCCAATCCAAAGAAGCACTATGCATCAGTGATACTCTACATAATCATTGTTACAATCCCAAATACCTGTAAACAAACCAGAGAAAAAAGAAAAGATGAGACAAGAGAGAGAGAAAGAGAGAGAAGACCGAAAGACTCTCAAAAGGAGTAACCTGCGATCTGTCCAGAATGGATAGTTCCCAGGTTAGTTCCTGTTTTATATATTAAAACACTAAATAAAAAGGAGTACAAAAATACCCCCACAACTGTATGGCAAAACCCTAACACAATAACCAGAACCGATAGGACAGAAAAGCCCGTATCGGTCTGGGAATTAGAGCTAAACCCCTATCGGTATTAGCACTAAACTCAACACTCACCCTCAAGCTAGAGCATACACATCACCCATGCTCAGCTTGGTATAACCATTACGAAAACCATGAGCAAAAAGATACTTGGTAAACATGTCAACCAACCGATCAGATGAAGGAACAAAAGGGGTCTCAATCAACTTCTTCAGAACAGCATCACGAACGAAGTGGCAGTCCACCTCAATGTGCTTCGTCCTCTTGTGGAAGACCGGATTACTAGCAATGTACACCGCAGCTTGGTTGTCACAATACATCTTCATAGGCTTGGTCACTAGAAATCCCAACTCCAAGAGTAAAGACCAGAGCCACATCAACTCAGCAGTGGTATGAGCCATAGCTCTGCATTCTACTTTGGCACTAGATCGGGCAATGGTAGTCTGCTTCTTGCTACGCTATGTAACCAGATTACCTCCAACAAATGTACAATAACCTGTAGTAGATCTCCGATCACTAACAAAGCCAGCCCAATCAGCATCAGAATAGCCAACTAGTTCCATATGCCGATTAGGACGATAGATCAACCCTTTTCCAGGAGCACCCTTTAGGTAGCAAAGAACACAAACAGCAGCATCCCAATGAGCTTTCTGAGGAAACTGCATGAACTGATTGAGGACTCCAACAGCATAGGAGATGTCAGGACGAGTCACAGTAAGATAAATTAACTTGCCAATGAAACTTCTATATCGATGCACATCATGGAGAGGGTCGCCATCATTAACACCAAACTTTTGGTGAGGATCCATAAGGATATCAACAGGTCTGAATGCAAGCATACCGGTATCAGATAAAAGATCCAACACATATTTCCTTTGAGACATACTGATCCCTTTCTTGCATCGGATCACCTCAAACCCAAGAAAATAGTGAAGTTAGTCGGTCTGAAAGTGTTGTTGTAGATAAGTTTTCACTTCAAAAATTCCTGCCTCATCATTACCAGTAAAAATAATATCAACATAAACTACCAAGACAACCACTTTATCACCTCTACGACGAACAAAGACAGAATTATCAGAATAACACTGAGAAAATCCATAAGTAACTATGGTAGCACTGAACTTGTCAAACTATGCCCAAGGGGACTGTTTAAGTCCATAGATAGCCATATGTAAGATACACACACGACCTTTATTCTCCCCCTGAGCAACATAACCAACAGGTTGCTCCATATACACTTCTTCCTATAGATCACCATACAAGAAGGCATTATTGATGTCCAACTGAAACAAAGGCCAATTAAAGTTGACAGCAAGAGAAATAAGTAGACGAACAGAGTTCAGTCTAGCAACCAGACGAGCTTTCAACCGCTCAACAGAGCCATCAGAGTGGTACTTAACAGTGTACACCCAGCGACACTTCACCAAATCCTTGCCATGAGGTAAATCTACCAGACTCCAGGTACCACGACTTAAGAGAGCATCCATTTCTACATCCATGGCAGCTTTCCATCCAGGAATATGTATGGCATCAATATGGGTGCAGGGAATAGGATTAGTAGAAAGAGATAGGGCAAGACCATTGATGGGAGAAGGAAGATGAGACAAAGAAACAAAGTTATCAATAGGATATACAACCATAGATTTTTTAGTGCAAGAACGTGTACCTTTCCTTTGAGCAATAGGTAAGTCATCAAGCGAAGAAAGAGGAGGAGCTTCACTGGAGGAACGCGGCAAGGGAGGAAGTGAATCAATTGGAGTATTGGTTTCTCCACTTGGTTGTCCAACCTTCTTCTTGCACTGATAAACCTGTAGGGGAGGTGAGTCACCGACACTAGAAACATCAAGGAAGGGTATAAGAGAGGGAATGGGTGGAGGAGATGGAGAAGACCCCTCCATACCAGACTGGGACACTTGAGGAGAAAAAAATGATGTGCCCTCAAAGAAAGTCACATCGGCACTAACAAAGTTCCTGTGAGTAATAGGGTCATAGCAATTGTACCCTTCTGAGTATGTGAATAACCCAAAAAAGTGCACTTAGGAGACCTAGGAGATAATTTATCTATTTACACATGCAAATTATGAACAAAGCACGCACACCCAAAGACTCGGGGAGGAACAGGAAAACTCGGCAAAGTAACGAACATAATAGAAAAAGGAGACCTTTCTAATATAACTGAAAATGGCATGCGATTAATCAAGTGACATGCAGTGAAAACCCCCTCACACCAAAAATGCTTAGGAACATGCATATGAATCATAATAGCTCGAGCTACAACGAGAAGATGCCGATTCTTGCTCTCTGCTACCCCATTTTGCTGTGGGGTATAAGCATAACTAGTTTGGTGTATCATCCCACAGTTGGCACAAAAATCAGGAATATCATTTTAAACATATTCTAGAGCATTATCAGAACGAAAAATCTTAATTAAAATGCCAAACTAAGTTTTTATTTCATTATAGAATTGTCGAAACATAGATAAATATTCAGATCTGTCTTTTAACATGTAAAGCCATACAAGGCGAGAATGATCAACCACAAAGGTCACAAAATAGCGAAAACCAAATCTATTACTAACTCTGCAAGGACCCCATACATCAGATTGGACTAAAGAAAATAAAGACGGACTATGAGACAGAGCGAGATGGGAAGGACACACGATGATGTTTTCCCAACTCACATGCCTCACATTCTAACCTAAGAACAGACTTAAAATTAGGAAATAAAAGTTCTAACCTAGACAAAGATAGATGCCCTAAATGACAGTGCCATTGGAAAGGGGTCACATCCCCAACAATAGTAGCAGCAATAGAAGAAGTAGAAGAGCCACAATTGAGATAATATAAACCATCCTTTTCACACCCTCCACCAATCGTTTTCCTCGTGTGAAGATCCTAAAAAACACAGTAAGAGGAAAAGAAGGTAACTGAGCAATTTAAAGAACTAGTTAGCTAGCTCAAAGACAAAAGACTTAATGAAAATTGTGGAACATGTAACACAGAAGATAAATTCAGAGAGGGGGTAAGAGAGATAGTACCATGGCCTAGAACCAGTGTGGAAGCATCGTTAGCTAGAATAACAGATGTAGAACTGGTACTAGAGGAAAATGTCTTAAAAAGTGATGATTTACTAGTCATATGAGCAGAAACACCTAAATCAATGATCCAGGTGGTAGATGGAGTGGTAAGAAGGGCTAAGGTACCTGCATGAGCTAAGGTGGCAGCGAATGTAGACCCACCATTGGATGTATTAGAAGATGCCTCGAGAGTGTGCAAGCGCCGGAGCAACTAATTGATGTCATCGCGCAGACTGGTAAATGTATCTCCTGAAGAAGGTCTCGGTTTAGCATCAACGAAAGACATTGTGTCAGTACCATCATCTGACACTGCATGATCAGCTAACTAGGTTGCCCACTCTGGCTTGCCATGCTTTGCCCAGCAAGTCTATAGTATGGTTGGGCTTCCCGCAAAAAGTGCACTGGCGGGCTGCACGATCAGAAGGCTATCCACTAGAACCTTGACTAGCCGATCCACGACCCCCCACAACCGTGACCACGTCCACGGTTGGCAAGGCAGAATTATCTTTGGAAGACTGATCAGATTTAGTTGATGAAGTGATATGCTGCAATCGCGAATAAGTGTCATTCATAGTAGGAACAGTATCGTCTGTAAGTAAATGGCCATTCACTGTCTTCAAATCATTATTCAAACCAGCCAAAAATTTGGAAACGAAAAACTCATTCCGTTGGGCCTTCAATTTGTCAATGTCCGTGGTCAAGGGCTGGAAAAAATTCTTCAACCATCCCCCTAAAAGTACTATAATACTCTGAAAGAGATCTGTCTGACTGGCGAAACTGGAACAGCTTCTCATAAATATCATAGATACGGGTCATGTTCTTTTCTTGAGAGTAAGTTTCCTTTAAATCGTCTCATACTCCCTTTGTAGTAGAGTGAAACATAACATTGGCAGCGACATCTAGTTCCATACTATTCCACAACCAAATTAAAATCAAAGCATTCTCCTTGGCCATAAAGTAAACCTTCACAGATTGAGCCCAAAGTAGGTAATTCGAGCTTCCCTTGAGCTTAATAGAAGTAATTTAAACATTGACATCGTTCGAGGCAGATGCAGTCGTCACAAAGATAGCAGACTTGGTCTTAGCCATGAGAACCAAAAATAAAGTAAACAAATGGTCGCAGAAATACCAAAAAAAAAAAAAAAAGCAAACCACACCTAAACCACAGTGACTGGCGCTAGAGCCCTTGCAGGAATTAATTAGGTCAAAGAAGGAGATGGCTGCGGTGGATATCTGGCTTTCACCCAGGAGACCCGGGTTTGATAAAAAAAAAAAAGATGATTGCGGTCCAAGGTTTTCAAATCTTCAGCATAGTACCAATAGAGCATGATCCATACACCAAATAAATCACTCTATGTGATTTAATACACAGTAGAGGCAGCAATTGGTGGCTACACACCAGAAGATTTTAGCGCAAAAACAAGATCAGCAGGGAGTGTTTTGAAAAGCTTGATTTGATTACAGAGGCTCTGATACCATGTTACAATCCCAGGTACCTGTAAACAAACCAGAGAAAAGAGAGAGAGAGGGAGAAAAGACCGAAAGACTCCCAAAAGAAGGAGTAAACCGGCGATCTGTCCAGAATGGATAGTTCGCAGGTTAATATTAAAACACTAAATAAAAAGGAGTACAAAAATACAAATATACCCCCACAACTGTACGGCAGAACCCTAACACAATAACCAAAACCGATAGGAAAGAAAAGCCCCTATCGGTCTGGGAATTAACGCTAAACCCCTATCGGGATTAGCGCTAAACTCAATCATGATGTTGTAACCCACAAAAAAATGTGTCGAGTATAGCCTAACATAGAAGGAACAGGAGATTAGAGACTGACTATGAAATATAGAATAAATGATGAAAACATCACCGCCACCACACATTTCCATTAGTGATTTTTGAAAAGAAATGATCCAGTTATGAAAAATTTCACATGATTGTCATTTGACCAACTGAACTTTTATAAAACCTTAAGAGTTGAACAGCATTGCAATGTACAACACCGCAAAAAAATTCCAAAGACCTAACTTATTTCACCATTGAAGGCCAAGGATGTGTACCATACCTAGCAAAGAATACAATTCCCAAATACCCTTCACATACACCAGAAGAAGCTATGTACAAACAAAAGCAAAGATTCTGCTTCAGCAGGAAATGTCAGTTTCAGTGAACCACCCAAAATAATCATGACTACTCTAAAAACACAGATTATTCAAGTTCAGCAAGTAAAGAATCTCACAGAATATCTAGGGTGAAACCTGATGATTAGAATCTAATGAGTGCTACTTTCTGCTTTGGCTCTATTTACCACATAATCTCCAGTTAAATAAATGTGTAATCCTTAGTTCCTTGTTTCATTATAAGTTCCAACTATCAGTGGGCAAAGAGAGTTGTAAATGGTATTGTATTCACCAGGGAGAAAAAACTACAAGCGCATGAAGTGGTCCTCGAGACATATATAAAATATTGAGAAACTGAACTAAGTTCATTGCCAAGAGCTCTAAAAAGCTCCTTGGCAATGGTTCCACATCATACATTGGTGGGTGCCAATTCTTCCATATATATTCTTCTATGCTCTTCTTCATTAATTGTGTGCTTCTATGCTTCCTAGTTATAAGGGCAAGCTTGTCTAATCTGAAACTGTATGCCAATGGTCCTATCTCAATTCTCAACAGCACATAAAAACCAACTGTACCGATGAACTTTTTCAAGAAGGTTGAAAGTTAAAATAGCCTCCAAAGCAACTAAGGATGTGAGGTAGGAGGATACCTAGACAACTAGGATTCCTACAAATATTACTCACGTGGACAGAGGTAGACTCACTAGGGCTTAGAAAGTGATTGAGATTAATAGAGAACAGCACAATACATTAATTAGCATGCATGAATTAGAGGACTATTAAACAGAGTAGCAGCAATCAATACTAATCTAGAAAGAAAAACATATAAACTACCTAGGCTTCAAGTGGGGAATATAGGGAGGGGAACATGGCAACATAATGTAGATGGGCACAAATCAATTCAAGAATTCAGAGAGTGAATATCATGCTCTTCCTTACATCAATCAACTATTAAAGAAATCAGCAGCATTCTTAATCACAGAAAATTGATTACGAAAACAGCAGTAGTATTTAAGTTCAGCAGGATGAAAATATAAGAGTAACAGTAACGGGTTTGAACTCAGCAGGATAATTCTAAAGGACAGCAGGAAATAATAATGGCTGAAACAGACGTTAATTTCAGTCTTCAATGGGATCAACTGGGTGGTAGTAAACAGTCAAGGAAATGGGGATGGGGGTGAGGATCTACTTACCTTAACCCTGTCCCGTTCTGAGGAGAAAAGGAGAGGTCGAAGTCCTCCCAAATAGAGGTGCAGCCCACCTTTTTTGATGAAGGGAAAACTCCAGTTTGTTGAAGAAGTGTTCAGCGGCATTCCGATGGGGCTTTACGCAACTGAGATGGACCTCAATCGGTAGTATTCAGCAGCTGCAGTAGACGTAACAGTAACCAGAGAATAGATGCAGTGAAAGAGAGAAAGAGAATGGGAGGGAAAATCGTGAGAGAGGGAAGGCGAGAAAGAGAGAAAAGATCGAGAATGAGAGACGAGAGAGAGAGAGTCGTTGCCTTCTTTGCTTTCAATAATCATCCATTCATTGAATTAGAACCTTAGCCAATGGCCTTACATAAATAAGAGACTAATTACTAAAAAGAAAAGATTATTCTAGGAATGCTATTTCATAAACAAAGAAACTTTCTAAAAAGAAATCAATAGGATAATTACTTAGTTTCCTAATTAACTTAAAGACTCAAATAAACAAAATCCTAGAAAATAAAACTACTAAACTATCAAATTTGGTGGGGGCCACACAATCTTGGCAAAATTTGGAAGGAGAGGACTCGATCCAGCGCTGGAAATGCTAGATCGAGCCTTCCCTTCTTCTTCTTCTTTCTTCTTCTTCCTTCTTCTAATCTCCAACCACAAAGAAGGTTGGGTCTTCTCCTTCTTCCTTCGGCTGTACGTCTTGATGTCCCCATCAACTCTCCCCGGCTTGGAAGAATTCACCTCCGGTGAATTAAAGCTCATGTAATATTCAAGTAGGTCTAGGTTGAGTTGTTGGACTTCTTGCATGGTGATCCAGGTGTTGCCAATTTCCGGACGTCCACGCCACTTGACCAAGAACTCTCTAGAACCTCCAGTGTGTGGATACAATCCTCTCATCAGGGATTTCTTCAACTTCTTCAGTTCTCCTCGTGACCTTAGGTACAGGTGGTAAGGAAGTTGGGGGGAGTGGTTGGGTTGGTTCAGTAGTATCATCAAGGGTGAAAGGAAAGTCCTCAATGTCATCAGGGTAAAAGGGGGTAATGGTAGAGGCACCATGGTATGGGACAAGATCTTCCACGTTGAAAATGTTACTGATTTCCATACTAGCTGGTAGATCAAGGACATAAGCATTGGCACCTATTCTCTTAAGTACCTTGAAAGGACCTGTGCTACGAGCATGTAGTTTGCTCGCTTTTCCCCTAACAAAATGTTGCGGCTTAATTCTAACCATCACCATATCCCCTTCTTGAAACTCTTGTAGCCTTCTGTGCACATCTGCCTTTGACTTATATTGATCATTGCTCAGTGCTATCTGTCTTCTTATACCTGCATGCAAATTATGTATATGCTGAGCAAAAGACTCGGCTGACTAGGGGGTCCTGGAACTAGACACGACTGGGATAAGGTCTATGGGTGCCCGAGATTGGTATCCTGAACAGATCTCAAAGGGGGACAGACCAATGGTATGGTTCTTAGAACTATTATATGCAAACTCAGCCTGGCTAAGTACTCGATCCCAACTGGCAAGGTGTTCTCCTATGAGGCAACGTAATAAATTCCCTAAGCTCCTATTGACAACCTCAGTCTGGCCATCAGTCTGAGGGTGGAAAGCGAAGGAGAAATGGAGCTTCGTGCCCATCATCCGCCATAGGGTCCTCCAAAAATGACTGGTGAACTTAACATCCCTATCGGACACTATAGTGAGGGGCAACCCATGGTACTTGACAACCTCATTAAAGAAAAGTCTGGCTACTATAGATGCATCAGAGGTCTTAGAGCATGGGATGAAATGGGCCATCTTCGAGAAGCGGTCCACAACCACATAAACAGAATCATGGCCTCTCAAAGTTTTTGGTAGACCAAGCACGAAGTCCATGCTAAGGTCCTACCAAGGGGAATGGGGAACGGGTAAGGGAGTGTACAAACCCATGTTTTGCTTTTGTTGTTTGGCAGTCTGGCATGTCCTACACTGACTCACAACTCTAGCAACATCCCTCTTCAGTCTTGGCCAAAAGAATCGGTCTTCAACAATGGTAATGGTCTTATCTCGACCGAAATGGCTAGCGACTCCCCCAGCATGCAATTCCCAGATCAGGAAATCTCGGAGTGAAGTTCGGGGAACGAACAACTTGCTTCCTTTAAAAAGGAAGCCCTCCCTAAGTAGGTAGTCCGAGCAGTTGACCAGGTTGCCTTCACTCAAGGAAGTGAACAACTCCCTAAAATCAGGACAAGTGGGGTATTTGTTCTTGACTCGCTCAAACCCTACAACCTCTACACTCATTGCCTGGAGTAGCGCACTAGCCCGACTCCTAGCACTGGTCCGACTAAGGAACATGTTCACCCGACTTAGTGCATCTGCAACAGTATTCTCAACACTAGGTCTGTGCTTGAGTACAAAAGTGTACTCTTAGAGAAACTCAACCCACTTGGCATGCCTCTGGTTAAGTTTCTTTTGGGCACTCAGGTATCTCAGAGCCTAGTGCTCAGAGAATAGCACAAATTCTTGCGGTAAAAGGTAATGTCGCCAATAGCGCAATGATTGGACAACCGCATAGAATTCCTTATCGTATGTGGAATATCGTTGCCTAGCTTCATTAAGCTTCTCACTAAAATAGGCAACAGGGTGGCCCTCTTGTCCTTGGACACCACCTATCCCAATACCAGATGCATCAATTCATTTCGAAGACCTTAGAGAAATCTGGGAGGCGCAGGACTGGAGCTTCAGTCATAAGCTTCTTAATCTCAATAAAGGCCTTCATAGCACTCTTAGTCCATTGAAACTCCTTTTTCATGCAATCGGTGATAGAAGACATAATAGAACTAAACCGGTAGATGAACCTCCTGTAGAAAGTGGCTAAGCCATGAAAGCTTCTTACCTCATGGACATTAGTTGGCTTGACTCTACAATCGCTCTCACTTTTTCAGGGTCAGCAGATACTCCCTGAGTTGACACAACAAATCCTCGGAAGATGACTTATCAATCATGAAGGTGCACTTCTTGAGGTTGACATAGAGTTTCTCTTGGAAGAGCACATGAAAAACCTTCTGTAAGTGATCCAAGTGGGAAGATGGGGTCTTACTATATATGAGGATGTCATCAAAGTAAACCACTAGGAACTTGCCAATGAATGGTTGAAGCACTTGATTCATTATCCTCATGAAGGTGCTAGGTGCATTTGACAAGCCAAAAGGCATGACTAACC
>NC_056560.1:31573266-31577914 GCF_013358625.1 Macadamia integrifolia | reverse complement strand
TCAAGAATTCCCTCTTGAGCCGCTCTTTCATCTCTACCCAGGTAGTGATTGGCTCAAGTCCTAAGTGGTCCTCCTGGTACTCTAGGTCTATCCAGAAGTCCTGGGCAGCTCCAATAAGCTTGAACTTAGCAAATCGGTAGCTGACTTCCTCTGGCATATCGTAGAAATCGAAGTACCTATCCATCTGCTTGATCCAATCCAGAAGGATCCTAGCATCAATCTGACCATCATAGGTAGGGGCATTTACCTTAATCATCCGTCTAACATCAAAGCCCTTATCATGATGCTCATAACCCTCATCATCTCCATATTGGGTTTGGCGTCTTGGCGGTGGGCCTCGACCCCTACCCCGATCCCTACCATGCCCTAGGCCTTGGAAGTTATCCCCTATCTGGTCATAACCATCAGTCTGGTTATTCTCATTTACTTCCTCAGGGTTAGGGCCTCTGCCCCTAGGTTCAGTGCCAGTTGTGTTACGACCTTGCCGTTCATCAGGGTTTTGGGCACTTGTCTCAAGAGCAGCCAACTTATCGGTAAGGGCTTGGAGATGGGCAGCTTGTGTTTCCTGTATGGCTTGGACAGCTCTCATGAATTCAGCCAGTTGCTCAGATTGGGTGGAGGCGCTAAGAGGGTTAGACATATCCTGGTATGCTCTACCACTACGAGTGGACATAAGGAGATGGGCAGCCAAGGTACGGTTGCCACCAAAGACTCAAGGTCTACTCAAAATCTCCAATTGAGACAAGTAGTTAGCCCTTTCAATCTTGAGGTCAAAAATTTCACTCTCAAGTATGTGCTTTTGGAGGGAATAGCGTCCAATGCTATTTGGTCCCGCCAACTTAAGAAAGAAAAGGGTGTCCTCTAATCTATGGTATCGTTCTCTTAGCTCAGACTCGACTATGGACAGATGGTGACGGAGACTAGTCCTCGAAAGGTAAGACATGTAAACAAGGGACAGCAGTACCTAATTACCCTAAACCTAGACAAAACCATGCTCTGATACGAAAGATGATGTAGGAGGATACCCAGACAACTAGGATTCCTACAAATATTACTCACGTGGACAGAGGTAGACTCACTAGGGCTTAGAAAGGGATTGAGATTAATAGAGAACAGCACAATACATTAATTAGCATGCATGAATTAGAGGACTATTAAACAGAGTAGCAGCAATCAATACCAATCTAGAAAGAAAAGCATATAAACTACCTAGGCTTCAAGTGGGGAATATAGGGAGGGGAACATGGCAACACAATGTAGATAGGCACAAATCAATTCAAGAATTCAGAGGGTGAATATCATGCTCTTCCTTACATCAATCAACTACTAAAGAAATCAGCAGCATTCTTAATCATAGAAAATTGATTACGAAAACAGAAGTAGTATGTAAGTTCAGCAGGATGAAAATATAAGAGTAACAGTAACGGGTTTGAACTCAGCAGGATAATTCTAAAGGACAGCAGGAAATACCAATGGCTGAAACAGAGGTTAATTTCAGTCTTCAATGGGATCAACTGGGTGGTAGTAAACAGTCAAGGAAGTGGGGATGGGGGTGAGGATCTACTTACCTTAACCCTGTCCCGTTATGAGGAGAAAAGGAGAGGTCGAAGTCCTCCCAAATAGAGGTGCAGCCCACCTTATTTGATGAAGGAAAACTCCAGTTTGTTGAAGAAGTGTTCAGCGGCATTCCGATGGGGCTTTACGCAACTGAGATGGACCTCAATCGGTAGTATTCAGCAGCTGCAGTAGACGTAACAGTGACCAGAGAATAGATGCAGTGAAAGAGGGAAAGAGAATGGGAGGGAAAATCGTGAGAGAGGGGAGGCGAGAAAGAGAGAGAAGATCGAGAATGAGAGACGAGAGAGAGAGAGAGAGTCGTTGCCTTCTTTGCTTTCAATAATCATCCATTCATTGAATTAGAACCTTGGCCAATGGCCTTACATAAATAAGAGACTAATTACTAAAAAGAAAAGATTATTCTAGGAATGCTATTTCATAAACAAAGAAACTCTCTAAAAAGAAATCAATAAGATAATTACTTAGTTTCCTAATTAACTTAAATACTCAAATAAACAAAATCCTAGAAAATAAAACTACTAAACTATCAGATTTGGTGGGGGCCACACGATCTTGGCAAAATTTGGAAGGAGAGGACTTGATCCAGCACTGGAAAGGCTGGATCAAGCCTTCCTTTCTTCTTCTTCTTTCTTCTTCTTCCTTCTTCTAATCCTCCAACCACAAAGAAGGTTGGATCTTCTTCTTCTTCTTCCTTCGGCTGTACCTCTTGATGTCCCCATCAGGATGATAAAAAAAAAAATATATATATATATATATAAGGAAAGCAAACAAAAAAAAGTTCTCAATGTTACAGTCAAAGCAAATAAGAAAGGTTCAAATCTCAACAAGTCCAGAACAATATACTTCGATGAATAGTCCAGTTCTTTTACATTATGCCACTGAGGATGAAAGAGGGCAAGTAGTTGTGTGATACTCCTTCATAGAAATAAGGCTTCTTTGTTCCTATCCAGGGGAAAAAAAAATATTCACAGGATACTATGAAATCAGAACCTTAGTACTTTCTTTCAGCTGGTGAAAGGGGTTACTAATGAAGGAGCTTTTCTTTTTCCTCTTTTTTGGCCGCCTTCTTCTATGCGGAAAACTGCACGAGGTAAAGTACTAATAGCAGACTGTCTTATCAAAAGAGGCATGCAGATTCCCAATACCCACTGTATATGTAAAAACGAGTGTCAATTGATACATCATCTCCTTATCCACAACTCATGAACAACACAATTTAGACCCACTGCCTGTCCCTTCTCATTGAGATTTTTGGTGTTTCCAGCTTCTCTTATGTAGATTTCCCTTACTTAACAATTCGAGCTTTTATGCTAAGTGGTAACACACATAATATCAGAACAGGGGGGGTCAAGTATTCAACTCCTGGAAGTGCAACAGGGTATCCCAACACTTCTTCCCTCTTGGTGCCACGTGAAAGGTTTCCACGTGAGTGCGTGTCACGTGCTAAAGCTGGGTGTATATAGGTCTGCACATGCAGGGAGTGTTGATGTATATATTTACATTGCCCTTACTTAACAGTTCGAGCTTTTAAGTTCAGCAGTAGCACACAAGGCAGCTCTGTACAACCTATACTAGCTCCTAGAACCAAACCAGCCAATACTGAAACAGATTGAAAAGAAAACAAATATAATATTCACTTAACTACAAATGTAAAACCATCACCGCCCCCAACCCCTCTCAATATTAGGGTGTGGAAAGGAAGGGGATCCAATAAAACCCCCCACCGTACAGTATGGTACACCTCAAACCAGAAAGATGATGAAGAAAAGGAGAGGATAGAAACATGAAGAGCCAAAGGTTTCCAATAATATATCAATCTTTAGGGAGCCCAGTTCATGCATGCCCATGGTAGGAACCTTTCCAACACACCCCCTACTGCAGGAGTAGATTACAATAAACTACCCCAATAGTTTATAACCGCAAACAATACAAATAGGACCCGGAAACAAAGAAATAAGACCATCAAATAAATCCCCAAGGATACAATACCCATATAGGAGCAAAACCAGCCCAAAACCCAACCCGATAGGAAAGAGAAAGACCTACTATAAAGTTGGAGAGAGAGAGGTGAGGCCAGGTCGGTGGGAGTCCGATTGAGCTGCACTCTTAGGCGTATATAGTCCCTAGGGAGGGTACAAAAACCCCCAAAGTTGAGAGGATTCTGACGGCTGATTGTGAAGTTACAAGCTTTCTTGATTTTCTGACCTAGGAGAGAGAAAACTAAGAAGAACCTTCAAGAACAGCAGCTGAATGTTTCCAACAGTGACTGGGTAAGGATCTTGGGACCCTTATGAGGCTTGGAATACCCTGATTGAAGATCTGGCTAAACAAAGTACAGAAGAGAGAAAGAGAGGAGATCGATCTCTCTCCTATTCCCACTTGGACTGCTAATCGGTTCTGATTTCTGGAAACTTTTTATCAGAATCTGAATTATACATCTTGAATGTTACAGCAAATAAATTAGAAAAAGAAGAATAAAACAGATAGGGGGTTGAGAAGGGTGAAAGAGAATAAAGGAAGTGGCTATCTCAGTCTGGGCTTCTCACCAACAGCTATCTCAGCTGCTGATGCAGATACGGCTGCCCTTTCTTGGTTGGACCAGCATGACCGGCTTTGGAAGCCAAGAGCCAAGAAGAACCGATCCAGCCCAGGGTTTTGGTCCAACAAGGGCTGGAAATAAAATTAGTAGTTTAATTAGTATTTTATTTCATGCTTTTAGTTTCCAGACTTGAACGTAGGAGTAGGATTTATTTCCTTGCTTTGGTTTCCTTTTTATAGTTGTTTCCTAGTTTAGGCTAGTTTCCATTCCAGTTACGTTTCTAATTTCATGTTCCTATTTTCCTATATATTAGTTGTAATCGATTGAAGTTTTAGAGAGCAATTTGATTATTGAATGAATGTGTGAGTGTGATCCTCCTTTTCCCCATCTCTACTCTGATTTCCCCTCCCTTCCCTAAGGGTTCTCCATCAATTGGTATCAGAGCCGAAGGATCCTATTCCTTCCCCATCTTTCTTCTTCCCTTCCCATTCTCTGTGTCGGATTCCACCGATACTGAGAACACAGTGAAAA
>NC_056560.1:31514390-31573246 GCF_013358625.1 Macadamia integrifolia | reverse complement strand
AAAAAAAAAATCCCAGAACCCCCTGCCGCTGCCTCCTCTCATTTTTTTTTCCCTTCCGACAGCAGCCGCCGCCTCCTCTCTCATTTTTTTCCCTTCCGACAGCAGCCGCAGCCTCCTCTCTCATTTTTTTCCCCTTCCGACAGCAGCCGCCGCCTCCTCTCTGTGTCCGACAGCAAAGAAAAAAGAAAAAAAGAACCAAGAAGAAAGAAAAGTCGAGAAGAGAGAGAGATCGAAGCTAGAAGAAGAAAGAAGAAGACGAAGAAGAAGAGAGAGAGCGAGGAACATACCTGGTTCGATTTGGGCTTCCACCTTTCTCCTCTGGTTCCATCTTCAAGAAGGAGAAACTCCTTGGTCGGTAAAACCCACCCCCACGATTCCCCTTTTGTTCCCTTTTTTTTATTTATCTTTTATTTCCTAAAATACCCCTCCCTTTCTCCTTTATTCCCCTTTTGTCCCATATATTTTTATTTCCAAATCAAACCCCTGTCCCACAAGTGACTGACACACCCTTTTGTGGTTTAATTTGAACTTCCAAAAAAAAATTTTACTATTCTGTCCCTGCCCTTTAAGCTTCCAGTTATTTACTATTCTACCATTATTCTTTGAGTGCTATTTTGTTACTCATCACCATGGTAGCCAATAGTGAAGTTGTTCAACAGCTGAATTCCTATAAAGGAGAAACTGATACAAAATTTGATGCTCTCACCAACATGGTCACGTCCCTAAAGACAATGGTGGAATCTATACAAGTTTCTATTGATCGTTTGGTGGCAACAGATAAAGGAAAGAGTCCCATTCAGTCTGGGGATTCTTCCAATACCACTCCACAGGATCTGCCAGTAACACCACCACACCACATCATACACCACCACCACCACCTCCACCACCATATGGGACTGGTAGACATGATGATGGAGCAGAAAGAGCAGCAAAACTGGATGTCCTTGATTTTTATGGAGACAATAATCCAGAATTGTACCTTGACTGGATTCACAGTTTAGATACATTCTTCAGATGGTACGGGTTGACTGAGGCTCGAAAGATCCTATTTGCAGAGGCCAAACTGAAAGGCACGGCTCGAGTCTGGTGGATCAAGCAACAACAACAGAACCGAACCCGAGGCATTGGTTTGGTCAATACTTGGGCTGAAATGTATGAAGTCATGAATCGGCGATTCTTGCCTTCTGATTACAAGCAACGCATGCATCTCAGATTTGCACAGTTGAAACAAGAGAATTTGACCGTTGAGGAGTATGTTGCTAGATTTTATTATTTGGCCACTCGTTCTGACTTTGAGTGGGATGAAGAAGTCTTAGTGGCCCAATTTCGCAATGGTTTGCACCCTCAACTTAGTGCTGCCCTTGCATCTAGTCGACTACCTACAATGGAAGACGCCGTACAAGTAGCATATCAGGTTGAGGAAAGTCTGAAACGCCCATACAATCGGAGAAATTTTGCAGATACTTTTTCTCGAGGTACTAGTTCCGTTTGGCAACAGTCTCCTACCCAAGAGAGGTCATCTAGCAAGCCACAGGCAAGTGCTACATCTATGGCTTCTTCACGACCTAGTCGGCCGTATTCTCCAGCTCGACATGTTTCTGAAATGTCATCTTCACGGCCTACTCGCCCATATTCACCCCCTCGGCGTGGTTCAGATAAACCTTCTGATTCTTCAAAATTTACAGTTCGGTGCTACTCATGCCATGGATTTGGACATATCAGTGCCCAATGTCCCAGCCGTTTGGTTGCTTTTATTGATAAGGATTCTCCTATACCATATATTCCCGAAGAGTAACTTGGTTCTGACACAGTTGATTTAAGAGAAGAGCGTGCAACAGGTGAAGTCAATGACACTCTCAGTGACGATGACCAACATCCTTTTTATGTCATTCGTCATGTGTTGACCACTCTGAAGGCCACTGAAAATGAAGATTGGCGCCGCAGTAGTATTTTTCAGACTCGTGTGAAGTGCAATGATCAGTTGCTAACCTTGGTCATTGATGGAGGCAGTTGCACTAATGTTGTCTCTGAAGACGTTGTTCGTAAGTTGGGATTGAATACAGAACCACATCCTAATCCTTACAAGGTTGCGTGGGTGAACAACACTAATCTCAAAATCACAGATAAGTGCTTAGTCACATATTCTATTGGTGGATTTAAGGATACAGTCCAATGTGATGTCCTCCCTCTGAAGGTGTGCCATATCCTTCTTGGTCGACCTTGGTTGTTTGATAAGAAAGTACAGCATTGTGGCTATGCCAATACCTATGCCTTCAAGCATGCCAACAAGACTATGAAGTTTCATCCTGCCAAAGATCTCCCTAAAATTAAGCTTAAGAAGATGGTGGGATCATTCCTCATTCAGCGTATTCCTTTAGACGGTCTCCTCGGTCCTTTCCCTAACTCGACGGAGTCGAGTTCTTTTCAGAGGAGGAGAGTTGATGCAGATACGGCTGCCCTTTCTTGGTTGGACCAGCATGACCGGCTTTGGAAGCCAAGAGCCAATAAGAACCGATCCAGCCCAGGGTTTTGGTCCAACAAGGGTTGGAAATAAAATTAGTAGTTTACTTAGTATTTTATTTCATGCTTTTAGTTTCCAGACTTGAACGTAGGAGTAGGATTTATTTCCTTGCTTTGGTTTCCTTTTTATAGTTGTTTCCTAGTTTAGGCTAGTTTCCATTCCAGTTACGTTTCTAATTTCATGTTCCTATTTTCCTATATATTAGTTGTAATCGATTGAAGTTTTAGAGAACAATTTGATTATTGAATGAACGTGGGAGTGTGATCCTCCTTTTCCCCCTCTCTACTCTGATTTCCCCTCCCTTCCCTAAGGGTTCTCCATCAGCTGCTCTAAGCATTTAGTTGCAAACTTTCTTTCATTCCAAAATCTCCCTAATAATTGGTACGTATGCCTCTCTATTTATAGAGGGGAAGTTTACAATCATACTAAGACTAGGAGCTAGTTTCCTAATAGGACTAGACACTCCTACTACAACTAAGAATTAAAACTATGGCTAAGACTTGACTTTATGGCTCCAACATAGAGTAGGACTCACTAACTAATAGTCCATATAGGACTTTACAACCAACCAATAGCCTAATGGGCCTTTATTGAATTAAATAACAACTAATTAAATTAATGAATTAAATCTCATTTTCTTACCTTCTACCTATATTTTAGGCTAATTAAAGTGGCTCATTTCAGAGAAAACTCATGGGATCAAAGGCCTAATACATATATAACACAAGCCAAGGCTTATTTGCAATAAAATAAGCCCAAGTGACTTATCTACATCACCCCCTTAAATGCCAATAACTACCACATGGCAGCTTGGATGGGGCCAAAATTTGTGAACAAGTAGATACCTAGGTCCCCTGCTCACATGTCAAGTTTCAGCCCTATCAAAGTTTGCCACGTGGCAAAACAGAACTTTGAAAATCCAGAGCTATGGGAGAGTGCACAGTAGTGATTTAAAGTATTGTAGGTCTTCATAAATATAAATAGGAACGCATGCCAAAACATGGGAGGATATTTGATTAAATTAGGCTATGAAATTAGACACATGGCTAATCCAGGCCATGAACTCTTTATCTAATGGTCTGAATAGCCACATCAGCCGTGCACGTGGAAAAATAATAGTGAGTGTATAAGAAAGGATCCTACCATGGGCATGTAGGAACAATATTCCCACATTTTTAAATACTTAAGGAAACATAGTCGAAAAGGCTACAAGTGTCTAATGAGACAACAAGCAAGACAAACCTCCTACACTAGATGTAAGGCAAGGACTGTTTTCCTGATGGTACAATAACACTACTCATGTACATTAAAAAGTCATTAGCAAAATCTGGTAATGTGACTGAGCACTTCTTGTCAGGGAAACGACCAGGCGGTTCTTTAGGAAACAATTTAAAAAGGATCCATAGAGTAAATATTATTTGGATAATGCAAGCCTATAGGATTGAAGTACCCCAGGAAAGGGACAAAGATTTTCCAGGTTAAATGAAAGCTCATTTCAATTTATTTGCCACAACAGAAAAAATGGAGATAAATGATTCCAGTCAATTCTCTATTTACTTCTCTTTAAATACTTGAGATCTCTTGGTTACTCTAATTCTCTTAAAGCAGGTTCCATGTTAGGGACTTGCATAACCAAGTAACTAAAAGAATTTATCCCCACAAAGTGAGTTTTGGCTTTCACAGCTATACCTACTACCCACCAGGATCATAATTATCTCACCCAGCTTTAATTTGAAGATGTCATAATTGCACACTAGGGCTCCTTTGCAAATTTGCACAAAATCTGAAAAGGCCAAAAATAAATAGGGCAACATATACAGCACTAAACTACAAAAAGAAAAAAAAAATGCATGACATGGTGAACTAGAACTGAACTCTCGCCATAAAACATGTAGTTTTAGGCTGTGTTTGGTAGCCAAGAGAAGAAAATAAAAGAAAAGAAAAAAGTACAAAATTTGTACTTCTTTCTTGGTTTAGGAAGTTCTCTTTGTGCTTGGTATGTCCTAAACCAAGAGAAGATTCAGTTTTTGAATTTCAAATTTTACATTGAGAATTGTGAAGTTTTCTTTTGCTTCAAAAAAAAAATCTTGCCAGAAACACAAGAAAACATGAGAAAATATAAAAAGTTTTATTCTCTTCTCTTCTAATGGTAACCAAGCATACATACTTTTTTTTTTTTCACCATTTCATTTCATTTCTTTTCCTTTCTATTCTAGATTCTTTTTTCTTCTATTTTCTTCTCTTCTCTTCTCTTGGCTACCAAACATAGCCTTAAGGAATTCAACAAGTACGTCTCTTGGGCAGGTGTTACTCCCCCCAGATCTTGATAATGATTGTGGTGAGAATAATACAATTAAGAATGACTTATGTACCAACTATTTTGTTGACATTTGGACATACAAAGGTAGATGAAAACAATAGCACAAAATTATGAATTTGTGAGATGGCGTGATATTAAACTGAAAGCAACAAAGGCCTCCCATAATCCCCTACCCTAACGAGCAAACTAGAATCAAAACGACAGGTTCCACACAGTAACTATCACACAAACAAGAACTGTGAACTGTAATTGCATTACGCAGCACCACCCCCCCCCCCAAAAAAAAATAAATAAATAAATAAAGGTTACGATTCTTATATAATCTACATGCACTCAAAAGAAATCAAAAAATAAATTGAAATTTAATCTTGTGAACATGAATCTTTAGTTCGGAATGGAAATTCTTGCGAGAAATAATGAAATTAGAAATTCAATCTATAGAACAGTAAAGTTGGACTATAAGCACAAGAATCAGATTAAAGTAAAGATTTGCTCACCAGATATCTTCGGGGAATCCGTATTTGATGAGCTCTTCATTCTCGTGCTTGTCCAAGCCCATGAAGAGGGTATAATCACCAGCTTCGGGGCGAGCTTTGAAGTAGAAAACCATCGTTACTTCTCCGAAAAATGAAAAAACGCAAGGAAAAAAAGTAGGGTTTCAAGATTGGAGACAAGGATGAAGGGGGAAAGAGAGAATCTTCTTTAGGATCACTATAAAATGTCGTAAGTATAACGCAATGGAAGAACAGGGGAAGGTAGAAAGCCGAGAAGGCGACAAATGCAAGATTGGTTCCAACTCCATCTGCCTCGGTTCATTGGCAATAAATTTAAAAGAAACGGAAAGGATCTCTCTGTTTCTCACGCAAATGCATGTCTCTTAACTCTTGACCCGTGGGCGACATGCTCTGCCCGAGTGGCTCCCAATTGTGGGATCGGTAATTGTCAAAATGGGCCGGTTTTGAACCAAAAACTTTCAAGGCCTCAATGATAAAGTCATTAAATACACAGTTTTTATCTTTACGGAGAGGTTATCCTTTTTCTATTTTTCATTAGAATCCATCAGAATTATAATGGAGCAATCTTACTATTGCATTGATGTCTATCCTCCACCGATCATTTACTTAAAAAATTAGGACAATGAATCTATGAGCAAACGAAAGGATCTGCCTCAGTTCATTGGCAATAAATTTAAAAGAAACGGAAAGGATCTCTGTTTCTCACGCAAATGTATGTCTCTTAACTCTTGACCCGTGGGCGGCATGCTCTGCCCGAGTGGCTCCCAATTGTGGGATCGGTAATTGTCAAAATGGATCGGTTTTGAACCAAAAACTTTCAAGGCCTCAATGATAAAGTCATTAAATACACAGTTTTTATCTTTACGGAGAGGTTATCCTTTTTCTATTTTTCATTAGAATCCATCAGAATTATAATGGAGCAATCTTACTATTGCATTGCTGTCTATCCTCCACCGATCATTTACTTAAAAAATTAGGACAATGAATCTATGAGCAAACGACATAATGAGTATACCAAAATAAATGGATAAAATGATATCGCAAATAAGAGGCAACAAGGTCTTTTTATTTATTTTTTTGATAGCATAAGAAGCAACAAGGTCATTTCATATGAAAGAGAGAGATAGAGAGGTGCTAGCATTCGTTGCCCCAATTCGGAGGACTTTTTCCTGAAATTTTTAAAGCCTTGTTATTAGCACTCCGTTGCATTGGTTTAGGGTGTCCGACATGGATAGGGTACTAATATGGATTGGTTGGTATAAACTTGTATCGCGCCAATATCAAAGTTAAAAATAAAATAAAATAAAAATTTGTTGATGTTACTAATTTGTATTGGTATTAGGTACTGATGAGGGTATTTATTCCCAACCACGGCACGGGCAGGGATCGTCCTAACCAATGATGCACCTCGGTCCTCCATCAGGCAGTGCTACCACCTTGGCATCCCGACAGGCCGTGCTGCCACATCGGCATCTCATCAGGCCGTGCTACCACCTCGGCCCTCCATCAGACAGTGCTACCACCTCGGCACTCCATTAGGCCATGCTACCACCTCGGCCCTCCAACAGGCCGTGCTGTCACCTCGGCCCTCCATCAGGCCGTGCTACCAGTCACCTCGGCTCGACCAACTTGTCACCTCGGCTTGGCACAGTCAAGTAAGACACTCAGAAACGTGCATGCATCCACTCCTACATTCAAGGGACATGATCCCTGATCACGGGGGCAGGACTCTATCCACTACACGTCACTTGCACCTCCGAGATCAATGGAGAATATTCCCATAATATGCCCTGGAACCTGGAATATTTCCATAATCATGGAGCCACTCCCCTCAAGGACTCTACGTCTAAACAAGACTCTCCACAAATGCCCTTTCTTCTCTCTCCATCAGCAGCCTATAAATACCAAGGTAAGCCTCCATCATAGGGGATGGATCAATCACTTCTTTTATTGGAAAAGCTCTCTTGAGCATCTACTGTGGAAAGATCTAACTTAGGCATCGGAGAGTCCCCCATCGGGTTAGCCCGGCTCTCCCCTGTCATCTCTTCTGTGTAGGTCAGCCAAAGCACTAGAAACTGCAGGGAATATCATCCAGTCAATTTTTACCGCATCAGGGCTATACAAATACCTTGAACCATGATTCATTATCCCACTCTCAAGGATAAGCATCAAAATAATAGAAATTTTTATTAGGCAAGAGCTAGTGCTCTGTCCAAAAGCATGGACCTACACTAGTGAATGGACCAACGGGACCACATGTAGAAGCATCAACATGGCACACATTATTGTCTTTCATAAGGGGGTGTGGCAGTCATTTCACACCCCATCTGTCTGGATGGAGCCCCCACACTTCCCCAGAGAAACCACTTTACTATTTTTATTCTATTTTTTAAAATTTAAAACTATATACAAATTCCAACTATTAGTCGGAGCCCAGCTTGGTCTGACCACTGTCCTAGGCTTGGGCTCAGACCATACTAGTCCTACTTCAACCGAGCCAAGGCTTAGGGCCCAGTCCGGTCCAATTGTAATCCCTAGTAGAGTTGGCTTGGGCCATGACACTCCCTTGCCTCCTAGGTTAAGTTTCCAATTGGGATCGATGAGGAAGCAAAAAGAAGAGAGCATGAATATAGTATGGGGCCCATTGGACAACTATTGGTCAAATCCTTTTTTTTTTTTTTTTGCCATATGGGGAGCAATTTTGATATGCATCAATTTAGGGGTATCCATATCTTGTATTGGAGTCTTCAAATATGATCCAAAATAATTCATATTCAATCCGTATTCAATCTTATTACATCTTCATGACTTTCTAGGTGTTGTCCGCTCGTGCCCCATATTTTATTTTGATTGTTTTATTAGGGGATTTCAAATAAGCTATGATTAAGGGTCTTAAACTTAAATAATTTTGAGTAAATTAAATAAGAGGAATTATAAGTACCTAACCCTTGTTAGTGACTGTGTATGTGAGAGGGAGAGAGCGAGAGACTAATACATAAATGGTTAAACAATTAAGTTAGAGTGGTAAGACTTTCTCATCAATACCTCATCGCCATAGCCGGTATGAAATCCTTGTCTTTTTTTTATTGGTAGAATGAATCCTTGTCCTTGCTCTCAGCTTAAGAGACGAATGAGGTGGTGAATGAGTATATCAGGTTTGTAAGGATCCACTCCACTGACCAGAGAGGTATACTGGGGAAATGAGATAGTATAGAGTGGGTGTGAGCAAGGGTGCAACAAATGAGATTAAATGGATTTACTAATTGACCATTTTCCTTTTATTCGAAGAAAAAAAAATACAACAAAAGAATCTAGAGGGGGAAAGGCGGGTAAATTCCCACCCTCTTCCTAATCATAGTCTTTTTAAAAAGAGCATTAGTCGCTATATTCTTAAGTACATACATAGGATAATCATTAGCCTTTTTTGCAACAAAAGTCGTGTTAGCCAAAAAATGATGAAGCTCAATAAGACGAGCTAAGGTAAACCAAGGATATGACAAAAAATTGTTAGGTTGCATTAGAGTATCTACACCATGCACATTACTCCTAATTTCTCAAATCTCCCACCCTTGCTTGTGATCTTCTTCTAACCCAAATAGAGTCCCAGCCGTGGCCGCTTCAATAACCTCTCTTATCATCAAATAATTAGCACAAAGGAATTACCATTATTGATTGTGAAAAATAACAACAGCCCATCCAGACATATCCCTGTCATTAGAAGGGATAGAGGTGGTTATGATGATGTATTCTATAAGTTCCATAGATCCTGGGAATATTATGGGTTCCAGGTTGTTCTTTGATATTTGGGTAATCGGTTTAATAAGATGGGTAGTGAAATTAACCCAATAGAGGATTTGATCCATGATATTCTTTGGGTCTGGTTTATCCTTTCTAGAGGTTACAAGGTTCCTATGCTTCCATAGAAAATAATATGTAATAATGAAAATTGAAAAGAAGTACTTCAAGTCACCTTATTCATCCCATGCTGTTGGAAGAGATACATTATAAGAGAAGAGAAAGAAGAAAAATTCAAACACTCGCTTTGTAGGCCCAGAGGGCCAGCCTCCCAAATTATCTTTGAAAATTCACAAGTGAGGAAAACATGTTGTATGTTCTTCGTTCCACTCGCATAAATCACAGACTGGATCAAGGTCCTTCCATTTATGCAGATAGGCTTTGGTAGGAATCCCATGGTGAGCCAAGAGCCAAAAGAACAACTTAAATTTGGGATGTATATGAAGATTTCAAAAAGACCGCCACCATTGAGAGCAAGGTAATGCGCATGCACACCTGTTATGGCAGTCATAACATTCTGTTAGTAATTTCTAGTGAAGAAAGCGAGTTGCAGTCTTAGTGGTAAGAGTGTCTGATTTAAAGAGGTGACACCACCACCTATCTTCTTCTTGAGAAAGAGGAACATCAAAGACAATGGTGGCATAGTTGGGGGGAAGAATGTTACTGGCCAAACTTCTATTCCAGGAGTTGTTAGTGATAAACATGCTGACTTTCTCAAAAAAGGAGTAAGAAATGGATGGTAGAAAAGACTCAAGCATTATGGTTTTATTCTTAAAGATTGATGAGTCATGCCAAAAGAAAGTGGTACATCCATTGCCAATTTTTTTTTAAATCAAAAGTTTAAGGGTGGGAAGAATACTTACAATTGCATTCCAGCATGGAGATCCCCTACATTTTAGAGTTTTAGGATAAAAAACTGATCTTCGGCGGAAATATTTAGCTCTTAGAGATTGAGCCCAAAGTGAATCAGAATTGGAGAGCATTCTCCATCCCAGTTTTAGTAAAAGAGCTTGGTTTTGTATTTCAAAACATTGAATACCAGTCCGCCATTCATCTTAGGTCGACAAATTCTATGCTAGCCAATCATGTGGGAGCGTCTATGTGATTCCGAATCATTATACCAGAAATGCATAAAGATATTGTCAATTTTCCTACAGATGTTCTTGGGGAATCTAAAGCACATCATTAGGTAGGAAGGAATAGAGGATAAAATCGATTGTATGAGCACAAATCTATCAGCATATGACAACATATTAGATTTCCAAATTCTAAGTTTGGACTCAATTATCTTTATGACATTCTGAAAAGAGATGGATCATCTTCTATGACAAAACATATTGGTACCTAGGTAGGAGGAAGTTGTATCCATTTCCTTGATACCAACAATTTAACATAGAGACTTCTGAGTTGCAATCTTGATATTGGAATTAAAATCTAGTACACTTTTATCAAAATTGATTGTTAGTCCAAAGAGATCAGAGAAAATATCAAGAATACACTTAACAATGCTCAGGTCCTCTTCCGTTGCTCGACAAAAAATGAATGTGTCGTCAGCAAAGAAAATGTGAGAAATTTCATAAGTGTACCTTGAAAATTTAATTCCCTTGAACAAGTTCAGAACTCTGTAGGTAGAAAGAAGCCGAGAAAGTCTTTCCATTGCAACGATAAACAAGAAAGGACTAAGTGGACAACCCTGCCGAATACCTCTTGATGCGGAGAAATGGTTTAAAGCTGAGCCAAATAGTTTGATTGAGAAAGATGTGGTTGCAATCAATTTGGAGATTAACTCCTCCCATTTGTGGCCAAAACCAAGAATTTTGAAAATGGAGAGAAGATGGATTCGGATCCTTTATAGCGCAAGAGTGCACTACATGATGTATAGCGCATCTGTAATGGCAACACGTGGATTTTTTCAAATCAACGTAAGTCAATCTTCGATGGGAGAGAGGGGTTTTTACAGATGTGTTGCAAGGGAGTGGGTTACTGACACCCTAATGTGCTCGCCGACTGCATCACCAACACAACCATGGCTTTGATCCTAGCGATATGTAGAAGGATTTGCGAGCATGATCCTTACGCTAGGAGTGGATATTGGGCGACCAAAGGGGATATGGAGCTAAACACCAAGTTCAACGGCGAAAGAGTCGGAATTTTGGGCTGGAAGGATCGGTTCTGCGATTGTGAGGAAAGCATAAGCCTTTGGGTCCTGCAATCCGAGAAATCGATCTCGAATGCGATAAATTACAAGCACTGTTCGAACATTGTGGATATGGTTGCTAATTGCGATGCGCGTGCTTTGATGAGTGAGATGCAACACATTGTGAACAGGGAAGTGATTGACGCAGTGGGTTCAAAGCGGAATATAATGAACATTGGGCGAGGGCACCATATCGATGAACCAGAGCTTCTGGCTACGCTAGTTGAAGGGAGATTGGGAGGGGCTGGATTGGATGTGTTCGAGAAGGAGTGTGAGGTGCCCAAAGAATGTTTAAGCTTGAGAAAGTGGTGATGTTGGGAGTAATCCTTGGAAAACTGATAAAGACATGGCCGACCTCGTGATTGCAAACTTGAAAGCTCACTTTCTGAAGAAGCCATTGTTGACATCTGTGGTCTAATTTTTTGAGAATTACTCACAAATTACTGTTCAGCCATTAAAGCTAAAACAAATCAATAATTTTATGGAGGATTCAACTCATAAACCTCTCATTTTCTGATCCAATTAGGTTTATCAAAGGACCAGATGAACACCCACCAAGAGGTCGCCTAAGAAAAATGGTGGAATTGCATAAAGAAAATAGGCTGGAATATCGCAAAAAAAGGGGTGATTCTCCTCTCTTGTACCTTGTGAGGCTGTTCTCTTAAATCCATACCCTGCAATGCATGTACAAAAATCCTTTTCTTCCCTGAGGGATCTTCACTGTTGGATTAAAATCATCCATGGGTCACCATTACAACTGGCGCCACATATCGTGTAGCACAAGGGTGCGCTACAGAGGATCCATATCCAGAGAAGATAATTCCCTTCCAGTTTGTCATAGGCTTTCACCATGTCCAATTTAATGGCCATAAATCCATTGTTACCTTTTTTCCATTTCAAAGAATGAAAGACCTCTTGTGCGAGAATTATATTGTCAGAGATCTGTCTTCTTGGCACAAAGGCAGCCTGATATGGGGAAATAAAATCTTTCAACAGTACTTTAAGCCTGATAGCACAAATTTTAGCCATAATCTTGTAAGAAACATTACACATGCTAATGGGTCAAAATTTCGAGACCACACAAGCATTGTCTTTTTTCGGGATTAGATACACAAGGGTGTGATTGGAATCAGGTGGAAGGTACCCAGAGTCAAAAAACAAGTTGACAAAATGCATTAGGTCATAAGATATAAGGTTCCAGAATTTTTGGTAAAAAATTACTTGAAATCCATTACCTCCAGGAGCCTTAAGAGGGCCAATAGAAAAGACAACATATCAACCTCCTCAAAGGGCGGGTTGTGAGTAAGAGATGAAAAGTCTATACCCTGTAATGGGGGAAAAAGACTTTCAATGGGTCAAGGGTGTTAGAAGATGTGAATAGTTGCTTCAGCAAACCAGTGAACTCATTGGCAATCAAAGCAGGATTAGACACATTAGACCCATCGACAGTTGTGATAAAAGAAATTTTCCTTTTGTGTTGATTGGCTTTATAAATTGAATGGAAAAATTTAGTATTTCTATCCCCATAAAAAAAATAGGAATGTCAAGATTTTTGAAGCCAAAAAAATTCCTCAGCAGTAAGAATCCAACCAAAAAGAGTTTCAAACCATTTTGATAGAAAACCAAAAATGATAACACCGTAGTTCACTAATTTTATTATTTTTTTATTATTATTTTTTAAATGTGAAAAACTAAGGCTTTTTTTTAGACCTAATAAGAAGGAAAAAAAAAAAAACTGATAATGGATTGAAACCAATCAGAATTATATATACCTATCAATTTCAATTTAGCTTTTGTGAATTCAACAACTTAACAGTTTGGTTTTTGATTTGATCAGCATACAAAAACTGAAAAACTTACTGAAACCGACCGCTTGACTCTTGTGAAAGTGTGGGTGTTCTGTTAAAGGCCCCAGCTCCTCTCCCTTTTATTTTTTCATTAATTGAGTATATATTTACACAAGTTATTTTTTTGTCATTTTATATGAGGTTCCATAAGCCACTAGGATAACATCCTAAGAGGGAACCAAGGGGTGGGACTGTGGGGTGTAAAAAGGGAGGGGTGAGACCCAAAGAATATAGCAATGGCAACAGGTATTGTAAATACGGAGGAAAGACTCGAACTCGAGACAAAATCCCAAGCCATTAGGCCTATTATCATGAGAATGATGCTTAAATTGGATATGAAGAAAAGAACCTTGTTCACTTGTTTTCTTTACACCGAGACATATTGATCGGATTGTGAAAAGATGCCACGTGTCTGGCTGTTAGAGAATAAAAGCAAACAAGGTTCTCATGCTTATGGGATAAATACACAAGTTGAGAGGAGTGTATTATCTTTGTGATTACTTTCATCAAGAGGCATCTTCATATCAACACCATGGTGAAAAACTTCATAATTACTCGACCCTTGTGTTCTATCATATGGATAAGAGAATATCTTCTATGTAGGTCTTTCATAAAGGAGATTAAATTGGTTGATCCTTACGAAGAGAGTTTATTGGAAAACCACTGTACTAATTAAGACTTGAAGTAAAGTGGCATGACTATACTCAAATCAGATGTCAAACTTTCCAATTCTTTAGTATATCTAGTAGGTCTGTGATCCTTGCAGCTCTACGGCAACATAATACCAAATTGAGTACTATTTTTTCTTTTTTATCATAGCCATGTGGGCCATATATAAATGATATTATTCTCTGCACTGCCGTAGGCGTGGCATGAAAAATTCCCCACACTAATATCGTAGGGAACCGTCTCTCTTTATATATATATTTTTTCAATTTAGTCTATTACATAGCTCAACAAAGTTAGATTATTCTTTTCTAATGGTGGAGACATGATGGTTCACTAGATGTTGAGAGCCTTCAAGTTTTTCTTCCTTCTCGTGTTTGTTGCTCTTTCTAATAAACTCATTCATTCACATATTCGAATGGTCAGAATCATAGTCTACAAACAACGACAGAGTTGCCACTGCAATTGAAGAAGTCGACAATGGTTTATTTACTTCCGATTGACGCAGGTATGTATGACATCCTCTTCCTCACCATCAATTTACATGCCTTTGCAATCTCTTTATTCCTCATAATCCATTTTTTCCTCACAACAATCCATCTATTTTATATTAATTCGACCCCTTTCTACAGTTGAACAATAAGTAGTCATCTTCTCCTAACCTTTTCCATTCCTTTCACAAAAGTTATGTATTATAGCGTTATCGAGATGTCTATTATTTAATATATGATATTTTTTTTTGTATAAATTTAATATATGATATTTACTTGATGAATAAGTTGATAAGTTGCCAATGTTTGGTTAGGTTAGGGTAGAAAAAAAAAACATTTTGCCAATATGTAGTAAAATTATGACTGCTATCTAAAGATGCAAACTTGATAAAAAAAAATTATCATTGTTTCATTAAAATGATAACGCATGTCGTAGGCCATTTATTTTATTTTTTATTTAAGGGGGGGGTGGAAGACGCATTTTTCTTAGTGCATGTTCCATGCCATGAAAAAGAATCACCAAGAACTAGACAGATAAAATAAAATAGTAAGTACGTGATAGTAAAATGGTCATGCTATCATGTTTAAAACCTAAAGGCACCAACAAAGAGAAAATGTGCTTCGGTATTGAAAGATCTAGGGATGAAACTGAATAAAACTTAAGAGAAATCTAGAGCTATTAAGAGAATATCATTTAGACATTTACAATAGAAAGTGTTGCCCAATCTAGGGAAGAGGAGATCCCATTTAGCGCCCAGATTAAACCTAGATAATCAGAAAATACTACTAGTTTCTAGAACCCCAAACTTCATGCGAGAAGTAAGGCAATGCATGTTCCCTCAGCTTCCATCGCAACCATTGAGATCCCTTGCTTTTTGATGATACAAGTATGGGATTGAGTTTACTGTCCAGTTGCATAATGTATGCTAGTACTAACCTCCTTATGTTTATTTCTCTCCTCTCATAATAAAGAACATATATGTCATTTTATAGGAAAAAATAAAGAATTAATCACAAAAAGATGCAAGCATACACTACGCAACCTATTAATGTTTTTTTTTTTCTCCCTACAACTATCCAACCTGCTTCTTTTTTATTTCTTTCATGAAGCTTCCATGTGAACTGTGGAACAAGGATCAAGTGACCATCTTGTGGGCATAAAGTAAAGGATCTTGGCCCTGGGCCAAAGGAGTTTCTTCACTTTCTTGGACAGTGTTGCCATTCATAGCAGTAAGGTCATTCTGCTACCTTTTTGGCCAAATAAGACGGCAAAATGTGCTTTGTATATTACTTAGGGCCCGTTTGATAACGTTTCTGCCGTTTCTGTTTCAAGAAACGGCATAAACATAAATTATCGTTTCTAGAAACAGAAACGGAATTGAAGGTGTTTGATAAGTCATGTTTTTAGAAGTCGATGGTAACCGGTGAAATAATTACCACAAGTCGTTTTCAGAAACGGCGAAACAAGTTGAACTTGTTTCGCCTGGGTCATTTCTTGAATCATAAATAAGTAAAAATTTATATTTCTATTTCTAAAAATAAGTGAAATGGAACAGTTTTATCAAACGCTTTTTGCTCCATTTCTGCTGTTTTTGGAAACAGAAATGGTAGAAACGCGTTTCTTGAAACGTTATCAAACAGGCCCTTAATTGTGTCACACATGGAAATTCTCAACCGTTTGGATAAGTTAGGAATGATTTGTTTCATAACATGTCACGTTCTAAATCCTAATTGAATAATATGCTCCCACCTCCCATTACTGGTGTTCCCCTTGCATTTATTTTTAGGTGACTATTTGCTTTCAATTGTCATCTAAAAAGTTTATTTTTTATATAAAATTTTCTATGATCATAAGAAAAATGATTCAAATCCCCTGCGACTGAAAATGAGTGTTAATGAAGATTCATCTTTTAGAAGAACTCTAATATGCACCCCAACCATCAGATACTCACTACCACTTCTTGTCTCCCCATAGATAATTTATGTGCTAAAAAAAAAAAAAAAAAAAAAAAAAAAACTAAATAAACAAAGATTAGATAGTGTCCATAACATCATTAGATATTAAATTATATTCTCTTTTTTTTTTAATGGAAGCCAATAATGAATCGAATAAAATCAATCCAAAATCAAATTGACTTAGTTAAGTTGTAGTTTAAAAAATATGCTTTTATTCACTTTCTATTTCTATATATTTATCATAAATCAAACTGAAACCGAACCAAAAAATTAAAACTGAACTAATTGAAGCTTAGGAAGGTTGGGACTATGGACGGATTTTGGATAGAAAATTGGTTGTCCTCTTCGGTTACTAACAGTTGTGAAATTGGAATCAATCCCTCATGGTGATTGATTGATAACAGTCACAAGACTGGCATGATTTATATAAATATCAATTCAATTTTACAAAGATTCCAATCGAAGAGTCTATTTAACAAAGACACAAGCCATCGCTCGATTAGGATGTTGAATTCAAGGATTGATAGCTTAGTCAAGTGTTAAGAAAGGTATAGATAAAGTTGCAAGAAAATGCCAATCCAAGGATTATACCTTGGAGCCTTGACATACAGTTCAATCTCAGCTTTGAGTCTTTGACCTTCCTTTTTATTTTTCTCTTTGTTTCATTTTCTTTTTCTTTTTTTTGGTAGATAGGGAGGGAATTAAGTAACAGCCAAGAGGCTCGAACTTGAGACCTCCTGGTAAGCATGAGTCTTTGACCTTCCTAATGATACAAACAACTGGTCTTAATGTCTTGTGCGTTGAATCGCGTGGAAGGTGCTTAGTGGGGTCTGAGGGGACAACCCTATGTTTGGAATTTAGATTTAGAGGGAGAAAGGATATGTAATATAATCCGTTATCTCTCCCTCTCTCTCTATCTCTCGCACATGTCTTTACATTAATCTATCCCCCACCTCTACCCAAATAAAAAAAAATCTAACCCCACCTCTACCCACATAAAAATTAAATGGAAAATCTTATTGTCACCAAGAGTGTGACAAATACATTGTAACCATGTGTCCTTATTTTATCTCATAGACCAATGATGTGGAAAATTCAACTGTTGGTTTAAGTGTTAAATCTACAGATTAGTAAAGTTGTGATGAAAATTACAACCTTGTGAACAAACAAAACAATGTTAGATCTCGTATATTTCAAACATCTTTTACACAAATCAATAGAATATGTATTTATTCAGTTTCATGATCGTTGAACAAGAAAGATCCCTAAATACCTTTTTTGAAAAAAAAAAAAAACATAAAATTAGGGTACAATTATAACCAAGAGAGGGAATGAAACTTTCGAGATGGATTTGAAAAAACTGACATTCATATCTAGCCACGACTTCTCTTAGCATAGCTAAGCTGGATTCGATAATATGTATTTCACACAACTTGTAAGTTGACTCGGACACCTTGGTTACAAAAAAAAAAAAAATCACACAACTCGATAGACGCATAATGATGGGGTTCAGTATAATTTAAATGTGATATAGGTTCAATTTACAAGTCAAAAAAAAAAATTTTTTTGAAATGCAAGAAACTTCACTCTTAATTTGATTTGGTTTTAAGAGGTTGGTTTTGATTTCGATTTCAATTTTAAATTGACATCTTTACCCCCAAGGGATCGTGGTCTTTCCACATCCACAAGCTTTTAACCTTATATATTGTTACAAAAAGTGATACATCGTTACAAAAATGAAATGTCACCAATGCGGTGATAACGAGTTAAACCCATAAATGAACTGTATAGTACAAGGGAAGGGAAGGGAAAGGAAAGAAAAGGGAAGAAGCAAAGAAGGGGAAAAAACAGTCAAGAGTATTTGGTGGTCTGGGTCTGGATACGCCGGAAAAGAGCCGTTTAGAAGCAAATTGGTGGTGAATGGTGATGGGAGATGACAAATCGTCGACGGCAATGGCGAGTAGAGATCGAGAGCTTCTCATACCAGTCTCTGACTCTGCAGACGAAGATGCTTCTTCTAAACCCTCTTCTTCATCTGCTACCTCGTCTCATCACTCCGGTAGAGAGGTCAACCCCTTTACTCTGTTTCTCATCTTTCTCTCTATCTTGTTTTCGCCCCAGCCCTTGGTTTCAAATGGTTTTGAAAGACCCTCTTACTCGTGTTTAATTGCTAGAAAAAATTGATTCTGATGGAGGCTGTTGCTTGTTTTAATCTAATCCTCGTCTGCGAGTTCTCTCCACTATTCCATGTTTGGTTCTAGAAACCCTAGTGCTTTGTTACGTCAACAGAAACCCTTTTTTCATAATTCAGTTTTATATGTTATAACTTTTTAAGGGTTTCATATTTCAGTTTTGTTGGTGAAAAGGGGTTCTCCACTATCTTTTTAAAATTTTCTTTATAATTGTTGGCCTTTGGTTATCCCTTTGTTGTTCTGCTTAGGGATGTCCCTCTCTCCACCTCACCCCCATCCCCCCTCAATAAGGAAAAGAGAACAATTCAGTTATACCGGGAGCATATTCTTGTGGATGCTCGATAGTATTAACATGGAAATGATCTATCTTGCTTTATTGTGGTTGGATTTAAATTATTATCATTGGTTACCATACAATTTTGAAATTTGATGGAAGCCGAATAGTATTTGGCACAATTCAGTAGTTCAGTTCCAATTAAGTAATTAAGGAAAGTTTTAGGATAATCAAGACTCTTTAAGTATAGTTGTTTGATGATGATACAATGATGGTAATGGTGAGGAAAGGAGATATGGTTTGTTGAAGTTGTAGAAGGTCAATAATAAATTGGGTTTTAAGTGGTGAAGATGGCATGCGTGTTCATGATGATAATATGGTCAAGATAGGGTTGGACTGCAGTATGCGGTTCCAGAAGCTGATTCCAAGTAGTTCAGCTAATGATTATTTGAGGTTAGGCTAGCCTGATCAAGCATGTTTTCCTCTTTTGGATTTATTGCCACATCAAGGGCTGAGTTACAAGGAGTGGGAGGTTAGAAAGGATTTTACAGCCTTAAATCATATATCATTTTTTTTCAAATCAGTCTTTATAGAGTACTTTACTGAGTTGGATGGACCAAAGCATGTGATATCTACATTCTAGACATGCAAAAAGGTTTATCATAAGAATAAAATAGTCAAGTTAAATGTGCTCTTTGTTGTTAACTAGTTTTCTTGGATATAAGTAGATGAAGAAGAAGCCGAGAACAAAGACTAAATTTAAGCCGTACATGGGTGCTATGGCCATAAACAGGTCTACAAATATTATCCTATACAAGAGTACACTTGTTCCTAATGATAGTCTTTCATTTGGTTATGAAACCTGAGAAGATAGGCCTTGGAGCTCCTTGAGGATGAAAAATTTGTGGAAAAAGAAAAAGAAAAAAAGAAAAAGAAAAAAGAAGAAGTCTAAAAACCTTCCAAAATCCAAATGGTTTCCTCCACCAGCTGAAGTACCTATAAACATCCATTGGTTCCTCTCCTTCCATAGGAACCAAAAATATCAAACAGGGTTGGGTTCCAAAGCATTAGACTCTGCTTTTCTGGATCCTTTTAAATGGACATGTTTTCTTTTAAGAGCTTGCATGTCAGCTGTGTTGGATGGAGACAATATTTCTTTTTCTATGCAAAGCCATATTATTTCCACAGCAAATGCCATGTCAGATGCTGAGATGCTTGCTTGTGTAACTGTTACCTAATAGGTAATGAACTATCATTAAAAAAAAAAAAAAAAAAAAAAAGAAGAAGAAAAGAAAAGAAAAAGGAAAAAAAAGTAAATAAGGGGAGAAGTAGATCTATCCTGATGATGGATGTTAACTCTATATCATTTTCATAGTAGTCATGTGAATTAATTGTCGTATGAGAAGATGTCCCACCCTGGAGATGGTAAATGCAGAATGATAACTATGGGGGGATGTTTAGTTGCCAACATTTTTCTGAATAACTTGGATTAAGATCGAACATATGCAGTGATGTTTAGTCAGACATGATAGAGGTGAAGCAGCAGTTAAGAGTGAAGGCCAAGAGGAGCCCAAAAATTACGATTTCATCTTTCTCCTTGGTTCTCCTTGTTGAGGGAGATATGATGGCAAATGCAGAACTAGTTAAACTTTGATAGATGTTCTTCATGAAATCTGGTTTATTGTTGGAGGAGCTATCTGGAACGATGCAAGACAGTAGTTATTAGCCTACTCAGGCCCAATAGGTGAATGTGATTCAGCTAGGGCGGATTACATTCTCTACCAGGGGAGCTGGGTTGGATTTTTGAATATTATGGGGGAGGGGAATGCGGCTAGCATCATCCGCTATGTTAGGGAGAAAGGCTACTCTCTGTGGAGATTTACTCACCTTCTTAGACATAAATCCATCTGGCTTATCAAGCAAGGTTTTGTTCATGGTATAGGGTGGCTTGTGCTCATCCAAAGCACTAGCAAAAACTCTCCCATTCCCACAGGGAGCCCCTACGTCTCTGTGTTATGGCAGAGATCTCTCCACACCAAGGAACCGAATCACAATGGGTTGTCTTCCTCTTTTTTCCTCCAGTTAGTGAGATTGCTCGGTGTGGCTGGTCTCCAACAATCCTTTTCGAAATCAGAAGAAGTTCTAGGAGAACTTCAGTTCTTGGATCATCTGTGAACGGCTCAACCAATTACTTATTCGAAATACAGAAAAAAGGGGTTACTTGGGCTTTTTTTTTATATAGGATATGCACATACTTACATTGATTCTTTCGATAGATTCCTGTATCCATATTGGAAATAATCCCACTAGTGCTTCTACTAGCTACCGACGTGGAAGGATTGTTGGACAAGACAGTGATGGTCCTGATGGATAAACTATTGATGGTGCCAGTACATAGCTATATTGACTGGATCTGCTTCAAGCACTCAATCTGCATTTTTACTTGTAACAGGATATACTTCTCATGCCACTGGCGATGGATCAACAACTGTATTTACTAATGATGTTACTTGAGCTTTGCTTTTGGCTATGCTGGCTGGGTCGTCCATCCATTCTAATAAGAGCTAAGACCTATTTCGTATTGGTATCGGTTGCCACCGATATCATCGATAGATACGATACTAATATCTAAATCCATGTTGTCAAGTGAACAACTCATTCACTTGGAAACTGAGCATTGTGTCACAACATCTATGTGACCCAAGGCATTGGAGGAGGCCGGTCACAAGGCAACACCAACAAAGCGACCAAGGCATCCAAGGGGCCCCACCTAGGTGATGCCTAGGTGACGACTTGACAACTATGAAACCAAGGGATAGTAATGAAGAAACTGAGACTCTTGCCAAGCAAGGAGTGGATCGTCCAAGGTAATTCTGTGACAGCTTACCTTTTTGAAACTTCTCTACTTTGGAGGGATGTTTCAGTTAACAAAGGTTTTTGAATAATTTGGCCAGGGAAGCATAGTTTGCTGCTGTTTAGTGACTAATGATGCATGTTATTGTTAAGATGAAAGGGTTAGAATCAAGGTTTAAAGTATCGTTATCGCATATCATATTGGTTGGGTGATTTTAAGAGTCGTATCGTATTATATCAAAGATAAACTAAATATATGCTAAAGATACACATGAAAATGATCAAGATATTTATGGATATACACTTTTGGAGCAAAATACAGTATAAATAAGTAACTTATAACATGTATCAGGAATAAACACTAAAATGGAGAACAACGTGTAATGATATAAGTGCATTCAATTGAAATTGTTATAAAGGATGGGGTTTCTTGCATGTAGTAATAGTCTATTGCCATGCAGAATGTCAAGGTGGTTCAAACTCATAGCTGGTAGGGTCTTTAGGAGTAGGAGCTACTAGGATGATGTTTTCCCCAAAGCATAGGACTTGGCTTTTGGAAGAAATGGAAAAAAGAAAAAGAAAAAATCAAACATGAAAAATTAAATTTTCTATGAAATTTCTTGAATCTTAGTACAAGTCTTTGCAAATGATGAAGTCTGATGCTATGGGTGGGTTAGTTTTACCTAAATCCATCAATTTATTGCAAAAAATAGGTTTAGAATCAATGATTTAAACACAAAGATCAAGTTTATGAGAGACCCACTTTTTCTGTGAAAGCTTCTTCATTATCTGATTTCAACTTGTTGAATGATTATATATATATATATATATATATTTTGATGAACTTGTTGAATGATCCAAACTTAGGTTTTTAGTCACCCTTTGAATCATTTTTGGTGTATAGATTAAAACCCCAACTCAAATTTGTACGAAAAACCAAGTTAAGGGGGCTTAGAAGGACTCTTGGCTGGGAGTTTTTGAGAATTTTTTTTTTTTTAGAATGAAACCCACTTGGGCCTTTTAAGAGACATATCTTTAGTATCGGCATGTATCGCAGCGTATCATGCCGTATTGGCCGATGCTATGCTATATGGTTGGTTATTTTAAAGTAAAAAAAAAAAAAGGTCGTATTCCATATCTAGAATTACTGAAATTGACTCTCTCTCTCTGAATCATTGTTTCATTTATCTCCCGCTATTATCTTAAGGATGAAATTGATGCTGCCCACAAAATTCAAGCTGATGATCTGTCTCTAATTACTGAAACCCTGACCTTTCCATGCCAGAACTCTAAGCATGTAGACAAGATTAAATCCAGAATTTTGATGAGAAAGGCCCAAGGACAGCTGGAATGCCAAGCTGAAGACACTGATGGAAGCTATGACTAATGCAGACACATCACCAAAAGGGGTTTGTTTGCTTAGGAATAAATCTAGGGTTTGGTTGTATACATGTTAGGGTTTTGTTCCATGGGTTTTCAATGTAATTTGCCACTTTAATGAGCCTACACTATGGCTATTAAGGCTGAATATGGGATTGTTATTCCTACCAGGGTTGGGGTGTATACATGTTAGGTCTTTGGTCCATGGGTTTTCAATGTAATTTGCCACTTTAATGAGCCTAAAGTATGGGTATTAAGGCTGAGTACAGGATTTTTATTCCTAAGCGAACAAGCCCCTTTTGGTGATGTATTTGTATCAACTCTCCTTGGCTTGAAAAAAAACTCAACTTTGAGTTTTGTAATTGTTAAGTTTGTCTCGAATTCTTGACCTGTTTTGAAGATCGACCAGCTCCGACATATTTTGGTGGCGACCCAAATGGGAAGTTTTCTGAGATTTGTGATGGAAGCAGAGGGCTTGGGCCGAGGACGTAGCACACCACACCGGTGTGTGAACCTTGTTAAATCTTTGTGTTGTGCGGATCTATTGTCTGTTTATTTTTGTATTTTCTTAGTGTTTGCTCTAACAATAATGATGATTGCAAAGGAGGCTAGCATTGTACACACAAATTTATTAATGAAAAACCTTCCTTGCTTCTTCTCCATTGAAGATCTCTTGTGTTTGATCAAGAAACCAATTGTGTCTGATCAAGGAAAGGGATTTTGTTTGATTCAATTGACACCATGCAGTGAGAAGCCTGGGTGGATCATCTTCAAGTTCATGTTCTTTGCTGCCATTGTTTTATTGGGTTATTGATCTCTTGTTCATTCTCTGCCATTAGCAAATAAGATTTATTCTGAATTTTCTTTAACTAGAATCCCTGTTTCTAGGATTTGCATGTTACATGTTTTTTGAGCTTCAATATTTTGAACAACAGTTTATCAACACTAAATTTGAACTCGACTCAAGTTTGAAAAGATTCTGGCTGAAATTCAGATCGAGTTCAATAAACATAGGGTAGAATACGTACTGAAAATCGTAGATTGATCCAATGGTTGGACTTGGATCAGAAAATATGAGGTAAGCCTAGTAGCAATAGGATGGGAGTAAATCACTAAAAATAGAAATTATAGTAGAGGAATACAATGAGCAATCAATTCTGAACAGTGAGCATAATGATCAGTAAGAAGCCCCATTTGGTGATGTATCTGCATCAACAAACCTACCACAAAACATGGAGGTTTGGCTGCAATTCGATCAACCAATACTAACAAGTTACGTAGCAATCTATGATAATGGTGTTAGAAGCAGCCCAACAGAAGGTGGAGCAAAGGCTCTACAAATGACAGTACAGGCAGCAACGAAGGTTGGTGCAAGAAAAATCAGGATCTACAGAGACTGTATTGACATCCAGAAATGGCTCTCCACCGACGATCAAGCACTATGGCCCTGGCAGTTATTTCCTCTACCATTTGACTGCCATCAAATTTTTTTTTTCAAACTTTTTGAACTTGTATCCATCGTGAAGTTCAGAGAGATGACTTGTATTCTTCACATTTAATTAGTAGGTTTGCAGGGGGACAGAAGGCTGAGAAAAGACATGCATAGCTTAAGACTAGTAACAAGTATGGATTAGAATAGTGCTGATTGAAAAAAAAAGTATCCATGTAGCCGACCTCATTTAGTTGGGATAAGGCTGGGTTGAGTTGCAGCTGGACAGAAGGCTTCTGGTGAAGCTAGCAGTCTTGAACTCTAATCTAATAGATGTTGCTTTTTCTTCATCTTAGGTTTAGTTAAAATTACTTATTGCCATAAAAAATATTGTTGGAAAAGTAGGGAGCTTTTTCTTCATCTCAATGGTATATGCATTGTATGGATAAGTAGGGAGAAGAGGAAATACAAAATAGGAAAGAGTACCAGTAATAGGAACAACATGAGAGATTGATTTTACATTGGGGGTGAAGTCGTGAAGGACAATACAGAAGGACAATCTGAAGGCTGAAAATATTTGGAGATGTTTGATTCAAAGGGAAATATGGCGTTAGATGGGTTGGATGGGTGAACAGGAATAATGTGATTGCTTTGAAACGCTTCCTACTTCTGATGAGGATGGGGCATTTTGAACAGAAATCCAAAAGCTGGTGGCTCCATCCTTGCTTTTATTATGTCATTTTTTTAGTTAGGATTTCATTTTCTGTTTCTCCAGTTCTAGAGCATTTTTTCAATTTTTCTATTAAAATCCTTTAATGCTTTCTTAATTGGCATACACCCTGCATCTCCAAAGTGGGTATGCAACCTGTTCTTTCAGTTCCATGCAAAAGCCTCTAGCAATTGCATTCTACCATTTGTAATATCAATGGTCTTCTGCATCTTGGTAGAATATATGACCCTCTAATTTCTTGCAAAAGTTTCCCTGTTCCGCACCTTGGGGTATACTACCTGTCCACAAAATTTCAGTCCAATCCAATCTACCATGTGGCAGAAGTAGGCACCAAGGATTGGTTATGTGGGCAGCCAGACCAGAATATATATGCTTATGCTTATTAATCTTCTTTAGACTTCTTTGCACTTCTGATTTTGTCAACTGTTTTTGGCGTTACATTAAATTGAAATAACTTTGTTATGGTACAGGCTTTCTGCAAAGTGGTTCGAAGCTGGGCTTCAAAAAAATTTATGTCTGGATGGTGAGTGTATGGTCAAATGTGTGGTTGAATTCCTGTGAACATGCCTTCCTTTTTCTCTCACTTACAGATTTATGTTGGATACCAGTAAAATTCATTATTTCTTTAAACTTAATTTCAGTTGAGTTCTGTTTTAGTCATTTCTAACGCTCCTTTACCACCTTTGCACCAATGCTGTTCTCAAATCAGTAGGGCATTGTATTGAACTCACATCAGATTTGTGTGGTTCCTAGTTGATTCTGAGCGGTGAAGGTTTCAAGAGTCAATTCAGCATATGTATGTATGAGCCCATGCACATTCATTTGAGGTGGTAATGGGAACCTTTTGGCACACTGTCAATGGGCAATAGGCCAAGCCGGTTTTGACATCTCATCACATCATTGCATCAGTTTTTGGATGCATAAATAGGACATGAGAAAAGAGACGATACAACATTTAAGAAGCATTAATGCAGGGTAGTTGTAGTTGGTGAGTGAAAAATCCATGACTAGGTTTATCATGACTTGGTCTAAAGGTTGCAAATGAAATGGCTTGGATATTATGAAAAATCGTCATGGTTCTTCATTGGTAAGACTTGGTCCTCTTGTTCTACTCAAGAGGATCAAGGCTTACTCATGAGAACCTTGACTTGGAAGTGCTTTTCATCATGGTTCTTCCAAATTATTATCAACCTCGGAAAGGTTTATCATGACTTGGTCTAAAGGTTGCAGACGAAATGGCTTGGATCTTGTGGGTTCCATGTGGAATCAGATCTCACTTTGCACCACAATGTTGTGGCTCCTTTAGAAAAGGATGTTACTTTGTACATATAACAAAAGAATTGATTCCAGATCCTGAATTAACCTTTTGTAATCCAAGTTGAATCTTTGAATTGTATAATATCTGTAACGAAGGACAGCCCATTATCATTTTATGTGTTAAGAATTTGGTCTGTTTCTAAACCCAAATGCAGATCTCTTTGACCAACCTTAAATCCCAAATTGAACTTGGGTTTGAGCAACTCAACAAACAACAGCCCTGTAATCCTGACTGGATTCTGGATCAAGGATTTATAACTCTGAAAGCAAACATCAATTGGTTGCATCTTTAGATCTGTTGATGCCCCGGCTAAATGATTGTGAATAGGATGGTATGGAAAAAAGAGAGAAAGGTAGCCTTTGGGAGTTCTAAAAGGACGTAGTTCAGCCGCAGCATCCTTTTGCATGACATAGGTGAAGTCCATGTACCGCATATATATAACAGTGTTGGTGACAATCCTTGAATTTCAGGTGAGCTGGTTAGCTTTAATTTTCATGTAGGACTTGGTATGCCATGCATAGGTTTTGGGAGATGAAACCTTTCTATCATCTGTAGTTGTAGGGAATGGATTTAAGAATTATTATTGTTGACCTAGGAGGGGGGATGTTCTGTTCTATGACCCTTCATCTACTTGAAAACAAACAATAGGGCAAGGACCTTTCATTTCTGAAGAAGGATCATAGATTGATGCTTGTGTCAGGATCTTAAAATACTGGAGAGGTAATGGACGGAAGACGTAGGCCCCAAATGCTTATCAAATGGTGTCATGAAAGTATGGTTTCAATCTATTAAAATTGCGCTCCCCTAGGCATTTTTTACTTTTAGGAGTGGCTCCAATAAATGATAAGCTTAGAGAATGTCATTTGATGTGGCACTAACTTGTAAAACAGAGGCTTTTGTATGCTCCAGTAAGGGGCAGTGATATGATTAAGATTGGAGGTGCTTAAAGAGCCAGAGGTAGGCCTAAAATGGCACTGGAGAAGTGGCAAGTAAAGACATGTATAGCTTAGGACTATTAACAAGTATTTTCTTTGAATAGAGTTGATTGGAGAAAGAAGATCCATGTAGCCAACCCCATTTAGTTGGGATAAGACTGAGTTGAGTTGAGTTCATCGTTTCGTTTTTTGGGGAACATGAATGAATGTTATGGCTCTCTGAGATTTAGTTACATTACGAAATGTGTGAAGCGGAAATTTCACTAATTGTGAGACTGTTGCTCTGCCCTGACATTCCATTCCTAGTTAAATTTGCCGGAGATCAATGTCCTTGACTGGCAATGGACTGACTGGTTCTGAGTTCCAACAATAAGAACAACTAGACCTTTCAAATGGAATGATCAGACTGTCATACTAGTATAATTATCATATTTAAAAAATATTAGTTTAATATGTGTAATATCAAGCTCAAATAAAGGCCTACCTGACAAGACATGTGAACTCTTATGAGTAGTCTTATTATGTCTTTTAGGATGACTCCAGGACGTAATATTATTGAGTTTCTCTTTTGTATTTTGACTGTTTGAACATCCTGGCTGGGCTGCCATATTACCACCACATGGCTGAAAAGTTTCAGCCTCTAGTCTGCTTTTCGAATAATTTTTCATTGCATATTGACTTGTAAAATTGTGCGTTTGTGTGTCTGTTGTGGGAGATCTTAGTGTGCTTCTTAAACAGGGATGGTAATGGAGCGGATCAGACAGATAGCATGTTTCACTCATTCCCTAGTGCTATAGGGTGGTGTTTAGCAAAATGACTGTTGTCGTACTTTTTTAGCTTCCTTAAATGAACTAGGTGGGTTTCCTTTAATCATTTGAAGAAGAGAGAATTAGTTGAACTGGGTATTCTTTTGTAGTATCGGCATAAATCATTTAAAATGTGGTGGCCTTGGGGATTCCGGTTGTCCTCAGATCAGTGTAAAATAGTCTTCTAAGGATTTAACTAAGTCAACTTCTTGTTATGCTTGGTACTAGAAAGTGTTGATAAATGAAACTATAAGATGAACTAGTTAAGCCTTTTCCCTTCATAAATCTTGATCAAGCATTAATTAATGAGTTTTGTTGTGGATCAGGCAGTTCCAATTATGTTCCAATTTATTTACTGGACAATTTGGTCTGTTTATTTAGTGGTGCATACAGTGCTTTTTGTTGAACCGGTGTCTTATAACAGTTTGGATTTTGCAGTGTCATCATATTCCCAATAGCAATCACATTCTACATTACATGGTGGTTTGTTCATTTTGTGGATGGGTTTTTCTCTCCAATCTATGCTCAACTTGGAATCAACATCTTTGGTACGTATACTTTCCAGTCTAGGACTCTCCCTTTTTGTGGAAAATGTGGCAACTGGCAACTGAATGTAATATAGTATGAACTGCTCATTTTACAATAGCTGGAAGATATTATTTTGATATGTGAATTATGTAATGGTTGAGCACACATGGAGTTAACCGTCTAGTCTGTTTAGTATTTATTTAATACACTATATAAATTATGTTTAAGGGTTCCCCACACTGCCGGTGTGGGGGGGGGAATCTCCCACACCACACCAATCAGCGGTGGGAATCAGTTTCGTCAATAGGGGGCCCACAAGGTTAGGGAGGAGAGTGTGCTTGTTATGTGAGAGGGTGTGGGAAAGAATTCCCATACTGTTGGCGTGGGGATCTTTTTCCCGGAAATTATAGATACAAAATTGGAGAAAGTTTTCCTTCGCCTATTGGAGTAGCCACCATCCTAGGGTCAGAATCACACACTGTCAGCATGGGGATCTTTTTCCCATAAATTATAGATATAAACTTGGGAAAGTTTTCTTCACCTGTGTAGTAGGGTCCAGCTACCATCCTAGGGTCATTAATGTCTCCCCACCCCCAATAGTATGAAGTCGATGATACCCTCCACCCCTTGTGCGATACCCTCTCAACACCATCTGAACCCTCGGCAAGGGATTCCCCCTTGACTGTGGGTGTGGGAAAACTCCGCCCTACAAACTTTGTTTTGGTGTTTGAAATAAATGTTGGACATACATGAGTTGCTTAACAACTGTAAAAGCTCTATTTTTAGTGTTGGCTAGGTTTATTCATGTCCATGATTGTCTGACATGTCAATTTATAAAATATGGAATATCCTTGACAGAGATTTGCCATGTATATTTCTTGCGATGCGTTCATATCGCTCCCTCAACCCAGGAAAAGGAGGGGGGTGGTTCCCAATTTATAATGCAGTTCTTACTCTTTCTTAAATAAAAAAAAAAATAAAAAAATTATAATTTAGTTGGTCTGATATTTTGACTTATCATGTGGATCAGGTCTTGGGTTTGTAACTTCAATAACTTTCATCTTCTTGGTTGGGGTGTTCATGTCGTCTTGGCTGGGGGCATCTGTACTAAGCCTTGGGGAGTGGTTTATCAAACGGATGCCATTTGTTCGTCACATCTACAATGCATCTAAGCAAATTAGTGCTGCTATATCACCTGGTATGCTTAATCTAATTCTTTTTCATGCTCTTTTCAAATATTTAATGTTGCAGTTACTGAAGGATTTAATTTCCTATTACTACAGATCAGAACACCCAAGCTTTCAAGGAAGTTGCCATCATAAGACATCCACGTATCGGAGAATATGCGTTTGGGTTCATCACTTCAACTCTTGTCCTTCAGGTCTGAATGGATCCATGCTGCACTTCTTGCATAATGAGCTTGGCACACTTCAATCCTGCTAGGTTCTCTGCTCAATCAAATGCTTCGAAGATTGGATCTGGATATTTTGCTCTTGGCCCTTCACTGAAAATGAATCAACAGTCATTCATTGTTCTGCAAAAGAGGAGGGAGCAATGAATTATCTTTGAATTGGTCCATGCATGTCCTCTCCCACATAAACATTACAAACATACCCTAGACTTAAACCAACTTTAGCACGCTGGCATCTTGAAGTTATGCTATTTTTCATTTCTCTTCTGTTATTGTCATTACATGCCAAACCTTTTTCTGCCAATACAGAATTATTCAGGAGAGGAGGAACTGTGCTGTGTGTATGTACCTACTAATCATCTTTACCTTGGTGATATATTCCTCGTCAACTCTAAAGAAATCATCAGACCAAATCTGTCAGTTCGTGAAGGAATTGGTGAGTTCTCTATATATGTTTCTTAATGTTTTTGTGATATTGGCATTATTATTATCTTCTTGAGAAGTGTTCACTAGCCCCTGCTTTCCACATGACTTGCATCAGAGCCGTTGGGACCTGGTAGTTCTGTGTACCCACAATGGTCACTTAAACTTGGCTTAAGCGTCTGATTTGTGGAATTTTTGCTGGAACATTTTGGGGTCATTGGCTTAGAGCAATGTCTTTGAAACAAGGCACTGGAATGTTCATGCCTTGCAGTTGGTTAATCTGACAACCCAAACCTAGTGGTTGGACCTGGAATATTTTTTATCCTGGGTAATTCACTGTTAAAGCAGAAAGGTTGATGTTCTGTGTGGTTGATCACTGGTTGAATTGTCCTGGTCTGATGGTCCTATTGAAACCCAATCTGGAGTTCCTTTTCTATGTATTGGATATGGTCGGTTGGGTCCCTGCTCCTCTGTGCTATAGGTAAAGAGAAGAGAGAGAGGCAATCGTGGAACTTGGGAGTCCCAATCGATGAAACTGAGACTGCCCTACTTCATTCATTATATAGACCAAGTATTACAGCAGTCCTACTAAGAACAGAACACCCAAAACAAGAAACAAAACTGACTTACCTTAGTCTTACCTAAGTCCACAAGGACCAGGCTAAAACATCCCTAGGAGGAGTCATGAATTGTGCTAAATAGCAAGTCAGACTCCTCTCTCGACAATGACTTCTAACACTCCCCCTCAAGTTGGATCATAGATGTTAATCATGCTCGGCTTGTTACAAATATAATCAACTTTACCACTCCTCCAACAACTTAATGAAAAGATCTGCAAGTTGTTCCCTTGTGCGAACATGACTTGTAGAGCTTATCTCGAAAAAAGTGAGAGTCCACCTCAATATGTTTTGTTATCTCATGAAATACTGATGCAATATAGATCGTAACTTGGTTATCACACCAGAACTGTATAGAAGAAGTGCACTCAAACCCAAGTTCCGTCAATAGCAGCTTCACCCACATTAACTCACAAGTAACATGAGCCATGGCATGATACTCAGACTCTCCGTTAGACCTAGCCACAACAGCCTGCTTCTTGCTTTTCCAAGACACAAGATTTCCACCCAACAAACGTAGAATATCCAGTAGTCAACCACCTATCAACAGGAGATCTAGCTCAATCAGCATCACAAAAACTCTCAATATGTTCATGTCTATGATCAGAGTACAATAGACCACGCCTTGGAGCTTTCTTTTGAGATATCTCAGAACACGAACAACATCTCAATGTAATGTCCGTGGAGATGACAGAAACTGACTCACAACACTGACAAGGAAGGTGATGTTAGGTCGAGTCACCGTCAGATAATTAAGCTTTCCCACCAATCGTCGATACTTTTCAAGATCACTAGCACATCACCACTCTCAATTGTGAGCTTCATATTTAGATCCACAGGGTATCCGAGGGTTTGGCTTCTAACGTCCTAGTCTCTGTTAGCAAATCCAAAACATTTTTCCTCTGAGAGAGGGAAATTCCCTTCCTTGACTAAGCAACTTTAATACCCAAGAAAATACTTTAACCATCCTAGATCCTTGGTCTGAAACTTCTGCTGTAGATGTATTTTTAGACTTTGGATCCCTTCAATATCATCTTCAGTGATGATAATATCATCAAAATATACAACGGCAAATATGTAGAAATGTAGCCCTAAAACGATGCAAAAGATAATGGAAAAACAAAAACAAGAAATGCACACAGATTTACGAGGTTCGGCAAGATTGCCTATGTCTTCTGTGAGATGAGATCCTACTTCACTATCAATAGAGAATAATGTTACAACGCTCGTCCTCACACCTCTCGGTATTACTTGCATTATAGAGAAAGAAACACTCGCTGCAAATATATAATGAAAAATCCTAATCTGGAAAGTATAAAACTGCCCTCAAATAAAAAATTAGAGTGGGACTGCCGTCCTGCCTGTTGAAGCGCTTGCACTAGTACTCCCTGGATTAAGCTGTGACGGAATACAAGACATCGTACACCAACAATATGTCCTTCTTGTGCCAGATTTACGATAAAACACTGAGTGGTCACTATCACAGAATGACGGTCCAAACTCACAAACCACATCAGTCCAAACTCACAAACCACATCAGTGAACTTGCTAAACTATGCCGGAGGAGACCGCTTCAACACTGAGTGATTACTATCACATATTAACAGTCCAAACTCACGAACCACATTGGTGAAACTACCAAACTACGCCGGAGGAGACTGCTTCAAATCATGCAAATTTTAAGTTTGCACATCATACAAAACTCCCCTTGAGAAACAAACCTTGGAGATTGCTCTATATAGAGCTTCTCATGCAATTCACCATGAAGGAAAACATTCTTCACATCTGGGTGATACAACGGCCAATAAGACGAAGCAAGAAGAGATATCAAAATACGAACATGAGCCAACTTGGCAACAAGAGAAAAAGTGTCCAGATAATCTACCCCACACACCTGTGCATAGCCCTTGGCAGCTAATCGACTTTCACCCGAGATAGAGAATCATCAGGGTTAACCTTAACCACATAAACCCAGGGACAATCAATAGAAAACTTTCCCTGAGGTAACGATACATCATCCAAGTGTGATTTTCTTCGAAATCCAACAATTCATCCTTCATTTTAGTCCTCCAGCCAAGACTGGATAATGCCTCTGCAACAGACTTGGGAATAGGATGACAAGACAAAGTAGAAAGACAAGTATGAAACGAAGAAGACAGACCAGAATAAGACAAAGTTTGAAATGGGATTTTGGGTACAACACCAAACACCCTTGCGCTGTGCAATAGGAAGATCAATATCAGAAGGAGAAATACTTGGATCAGGAACCGGAGGCGAAGACAAGAAGGTAGGAACTGTAAAGACAAGGGGTGCTGATTCTTCTCGAGGACGACGAATATAGACCTGTGGACCAACTGGTGGTGGTTGTACAACCAGGAAGGGTGGCGGCACCACTGCATTTGCGGTAACCTGCAGAGAAGAGTGTTGGACAACATATAGGGAAGATCATCATCCATTTCAGAAATAAGAGCTGATTCATTTGGATAAGAATCAAGCTCAAAGAATGAAACATCAGATGTAACACAATATTTTTGAAGGATAGTGGAATAACAACAATAACCTTTTTGGTATGTGAAAAGCCAAAAAAATACACTTAAAAGCACAAAGATCTAACTTTGACAATTTTGGATGATGATCACAAATGAAACATACACAACCAAAAACACGTGGAGGAAAAATAAACAAAGGGTTAGAAGGAAACATTAAAGGAGGAATAATACTTTGTAACATTGAAGAAGGTAATCGATTAATAAGATAACAAGCAATTAAAAGTGCATTAGACGGGAAGTATTTTGATACCTTCATCTCAAACAAACGGGACTTAGCAACCTCCATCAAATGCCTATTCTTCCTTTCATTAACACCATTTTTTCGAGGTTTGTCTAAGCAAGAAGACTAATGAATCATGCCAAAACTATTCATGAATGGAGTAAAAAAATACCACAAAAGTATTCTTTGGAAATGTCACTTCGTAAAATTTTTGACAGATAAATTAAATTGATTCTAAATCTCAGCAACAAATGCACAAAAAATTGAAAACAACTTGGAATGATGCTTCATTAATTAAATCCAGGTAACTCTGGAATAATTATCAACAAAAGTGACAAAGTATCGAAAACCCAACTTAAAAGTAATGGGACAAGGACCCCACATGGTGAAGCTTTTTAAACTGACAAGACTCACAATCTAAACTAGATTTAGAACGGAAATGAGAATCAAGTTTTTTGAACTCTGCAGAGACGGATGACCTACATGAAGATGGATCTGATGAGGGTTTAGAATACTTGAGCATGCGACAGAAGAAGAGCAGTCTTCAAGAAGATAAAGCCCCATAACACGATGGCCTTTACCAGTCGTCTTCTTCTTCATAAGGTCCTGAAATACATATGAATTGGGAGAAAATTTTACGGAACAATTGTAAGCTTGAGTTAACTTACTCGGAGATAAAAGATTGAAAGGAAAATTTGGTAATTGAAGAACAGAAGATAACGACAGAGAAGAGTTAAGAAGAATATTGCCAGTGTTTTTAACTTTCACAACTGACCCATTAGCCAACATGACAGTAGCACAAGAATCTTGATAAGAGGAAAATATACATGATATACCAAATATATGATCCGATGCTCCTGAATCAATTATCCAGGGATGAGAAGGTGAGGAAAAACATGCAGTGGCATTACCTGTTTGGACAAAGTAGCAGTGGAAGGATGAGTTTCAAATTGAGTATACTGTGCAAATTCTTCATTTGTCATCTTTAGATTGTCCATGCTAAGAAGGCTGAGAAGACTCAGTACCTGCTACTGAATTGGCAAACTGCATTCGATATGTCCTGGTTTGCCATAATGGTGGCATGTTCTTGTTTCCCCTGAACTATCTGAAGTGTTGGAATTACCAGAAGGTTGCCCGTTACCACCTCAACTGTTAGTACAATGTACCTCATCTCGATTATTATTCTGAGAAACAAAAGTGGAGCTATCTGCTGGTGTAGGATCATGAGAATTCTCTCGAGCTCCCCGTAAGACTCAAGAAAAGGTATTTGGAAGACATGCCACTTTGTCACTTCCAAGAATCTGAGACCAAGCAACATCATACTCTAATCCAAAACCACCCAAAAAACCCATAAATGCAAGCTGCTCTCGCTGGTTCTGCATCCTCTACACATTACCCTTATTAGGAAGTAGAGAGTTTAGCTCCTCATACATCCTATTGAAATCAGAAAAGTACCGAGTTAGAGGTTGACCCTTCCGATCAACCCGATAAAACTCTTGAGACAAACTCATAGATGCAAGAGAGTGGGGGTGAAATAGGGTCGGGTTGGGTCGGGATTCTTAAAACCCAGGCCCAACCCTGCATCCCTTTAATTGGGCCCAAGCCCGGCCCAACCCTGCCAGGGCCTGGAAAAATTCAACTCTAACCCGCCCTCAGGGCGGGCTGGGTTGGATCGGGTTCTTACATACATCTAATGCCAATACATCATTCCAACAGATTTTTTAAAATCAAAAGTGGGTGATGACTGATGAATTTATACTTTATAATAATGTATTGGGTTTTTTAAAGTAAAAATGTGAGCGGTGTGTGCATATATATTATATTATAAGTTTATAACCTATGTTACAATGTGTATATATTATAATAATATGTACAACTAACTATGTAAAAGGAGTATATATATATATTATGTAATCAGGGACTCAGGGTTAAAAGTCAGGGTTGGGTTGGGGTTTTTCAACCCTAACCCGCCCTCAGGGTAAAAAAAACTTGGCCCAAGCCCTATTTAGGCTCAAGGCCAGTTAGGGCGGGTTCGGGTTGTCAAGGCCAAATTTTCACCCCTACGAGAGAGGTTGTTCTATCCAGAACACAGAACATTCAGATAATCCCACGTCATTCACAACATCAATGTGAGTAACAATATCAATTATAGAGTTATCCATCGAGTTTAAAAGTTGTCCCAGAATGCGTGCATCAACCGTATCCCATGCCGTGTTAGTAGCAGGTTTCACCTTTGTTAGATTAACCTGTTGATCATGACCAATCAAAACTAGCTGCAGAATTTTCCTCCATTGTTGAAAATTGGCGTCTCCTGTAAATCCGTAATCCTATGAGAGGATGATGATATCACCTCAATGACAAAATTCTTAGCCTCAATTTCAGACATTGATGCAGAGTGATCAACAAAAATCACACGACAAAAAATCGATCCACAGAGAGAAGTTAGGAAATCGATCTAATCTCCTAGCAGAGTTTTAGACTACACAATTGATTGATCGTATGTAATTGATCAATCCTAATAAGAGGACAAACTAAATCTCCAGATAAACTTCCACCAATCAGCAACCAGAGAGGAATCGGCTCAGATCATAAAACCCTAATATGGGTGAAAAAGGATAATGCCTGTGGTTGGGTGTGTAGTGCTCCAATGATGCTCAAATTTGGACTGAATGTCCCTGATTTGATGCTTAATAAAACCCTAAAAGGATTTTCCAAACTGAGACCACAGTTGAGAGATATGGCCAAAATCGATTTTGGTAGAGAGCCAAAACCTGACAGCTATAATTGATTCTCCAACTTGAGCAATTCAGTCCTCAGATCATAAAACCCAACGAGAAATCACTCACAATTATACCCTGAGTTGATTCTTCAGGACATATGATTGATCAACATCAATCATTGATCAACACCAATCAAACTTTGATTCAAAAGTCGACAAACCCCCTCTAAGAAGTTGTGGAACCCTTGGGAAGAACCAGTAACAACCAAGTAGAAGAAGGGGCTGTTACTAGTGATACAGTGATAGTAGAGATTGATGTGCTTGCTTAGGGATCAAGCTCTGATACCATGTAGAGAGAAGAGAAAGAGAGGAGAGGCGATGGTGGAACTTGGGAGTCCCAATTGATGAGACTCAGACTGCCCTACTTCATTCATTATATAGACCAAGTATTATAGCAGTGCTACTAAGAATAGAACACCCAAAACAGGAAACAAAACTGACTTACCTAAGTCGATAAGGACTAGACCAAAACACCCCTAGGAGGAGTTGTGGCTTGCGCTAAACAGCAAGTCAGACTCCTCTCTCGACAATGACTTAACCCATTTATCAGCATGGGCCAGAAGCATACCTCCTTTCCTTTTGGCTTAAGCCCTACTTTGATATAAAGTGTCACCCATATGTTAGTTGCAGTCATAGTTTGAATTCCCCACAGAATCTGTTGTGCCATTGTTCTACCTGAACCTGACCTGTTCTATTGTGCTGTGATTTCAGAGATTGTTATTTCTGGGGGCATGTCGATGCCCCAGATCTTGTCAACTGTGGATCCTCACATAATCCAGGTGGACAGAAGTACATCCAGTAGAAACTGAAGATGGAGTTGAACATGGCCAGCTTGTGTTTTCTAACTGCCTCAGTTTGCTGTTCGCTATTGGAAAATGCCACTCGTGTTGTCACATTACTCCTGCAGGATTGAAATGTTGTGTTTTTGCTAGTTAAAATGGGATTCTGATAGCGTCTGTAACATTCCTTTTAAGGATACACAATAATCCCATGTACAATATAGTTGAGGTTCAGTTAAATGTAGATGAAGTGACTTTCAATTATAGATTTCGTTTCATTTATTTATTTTTTTTGGGGGGGGGGGGTGTCGGTGAGGGGATAGAAATATTGCCTGTTCAATTTGATTGGCTGTATGGCTTCGGTTTAAATCATTACGCAAGATAGGTTTGCTTTCTCTCTCTCTCTCTGTCTGTGTGGAGCTTTTTTTTTTCATGGAAAGTGAGCTTGGAGGTTCTACTCAATATGTGGTTAAGCCTTTACTTTTCCATCTGGTTTCTAAGTAAAGTAATTAGGCATTGTATGCAGAAGTGTTTTAAGAATCAAGATTGACCGGGTCTGGATTAGCCGATTCTGATTCTGGCCATTCTGTGATGGATTTCTATGGTTAGGGCATATGTTGGCTGATTCTTGATTGATACTGACCAATTCTGATCAGAATTATCCAGGATTGATCTGGATCCAGATTCTGTTCTTTAAAATCCTAGTTTATATATATATTTTTTTTAGATGGTAAAATCGAGCCATTCAGCATGTAACAAGCTGAAGGATCGTTGGGGCCTAAAATTTCACTGCATTGAACCTGCCACAATACAAACATCTTTTTCTTTTTTTGGTGGGTTTGGGGGGGGGGGGGGTTGGTGGTGTGGGTTGAAAGCACTGTCTTAAGGTGTGAAAATCACGTGAAATCACAGTTGCATGAATCGTGATTACATGGAGTGGATAATGGTCAATCTATGCTACATGCATGGGATAGGTCCTTTCGGACAGTGAATCAGCTAAAGCATTGCTGTCTCTGGAAATGTGGGTCAATGAACACTGCAAGAAACAGGACAGATGTAGAATGTCTTGAAGGATGGGGCGGCAATAGTTGGAGCATGGAGGTGATCCTTGTTGAGGAAAGAGATCAGGTCATTGTTGTCCGACTCAACTCTTGGATCTTATGCTTCTGAACGCATTCGGCAATTGCTTGGAGCATACCAACTCTGATTGACATTGCCTCGCCCACCAAGAGAGATTGAAAGTAGTATGGTTCAGATGTTGCAGCCATGGGGATTCCAAAATGGTTATGAAGAATAAATCACAGCCAAACGTCTGGGGTCTGGATCTGGCTCCAATTCTTACTTATCCGATTCTTGTCTAATTCTCTGTGCATGTGACACTTGTACATTTTCAAAATCTAACAGTTGTGGAAATTAAGACATTTGAGGGATTAAAATGGGTTTGAATTCCAAGATATTTTAATAACGATTGAATTTTGAAAATGTACAAGTGTTGCACACACGCAGAATTAAAGATGAACTGAATCCAGATCTGGTATTGGATCTCAACAGAGAAGCATCACAATTAAGTTTATAAAACCCAAGTTGTATATGACCATGTTTTGGATGCTCCCCATCTCTTGCAGAAAGAGAGGGGAATTTGAAGAATGGCTAAGATATCATCAGGGTTGAAGTGTTCCTACAAAAGGTTAAGAGATTCCATTTTCTATTCTCCTGATCGATAAGATCACTAACCCATAACAGAACACTTTAGTAGAGGACGGGATTCAATTATCTTCCCATATCAAAATTTGGTCTCCAACCTCCACTTGCCACACAAACCCATGCTTCAATACCTTTCTTCTTTCTATAATACTCCTCCAAAGCCCACAAGCATTTGAACCAACCAATGCATTTAAATAGGGGCCATGTGACCTTAGATAGCGTAGCCTGGTTGTGTAACTTAAGATCCCTAACACCCTAACCACTGGAGACCTTCGACCCGCAAAGGTTGCGTCAAGAAATCCAATGATGTTTCTTCTTTCCATTCTGTTCTCCGCCACAATGCAAAAATCAAGTGATGGAAAATTGATGAGAAATAAGAATCACTTGTCCTAGATGATATTCTCAGTCCCAGTTTGGTTGGAAATTTTTTTATAGAACCTGTTTTGCTAGAAATATAGTGTAGTAAAATTAGATTTAAAAATAGATGCTCTACGACCAAACATAGGCATGCACAAAAAGACCCTGTGCTCCCCATCCAGATGCCGTAGTGAGTCCTCTCATTGGCTTCCGCACTAGCATAGTGGCTGCGCAAATAGACAGGGTTCTCTAGCCATTGCTAAAAATAAGGGAGAAAAAACACTATCCATTTAGCATGGACATGGTTTTAAGTATCTCCGATACCGATACGATACCCTCCGATACGTATCTTAAATTTAGTCGGCCGATACGATACACACCGATACGATACATTGAATTTTTTAAATCATTTCGTATCGATATATATCCTACAATACATACCGATATGCATCAATACACCACTAATACACATCGATACGATACGACATGCCTCGACACGACTCAATGAAAAATATAAAATTGAAGTAAAATGTACGTTTCGGTATGTATTGGTACGTATCGGTGAGTATCGGTATATATCGATCGGTACGTATCGGTATATATCAGCACGTATCGGTGAGTATCGATATATATATCGGTACGTATCGGTGAGTATCGATACGTATCGGCGCTACGGTCATATAATGGCCAATATGGGTAATTTTTCAGAAAAAAACGATTTTTTGAAGGGTTTTTGTTCCAAAGTTGCTGTCAGCCATATTTCTCTCTAACTAAAGTGAAAATCAAGGTTGGGAACAAGGATTTTACATTTATGGGACAACTACAGACCTTGAATTCTTAGTACGATACCCTCAATTTAGTGTTTATGCATAATACATGTTATCAATAGCTTTTTTTAACAAATTCTTTATGCAAAAGTGTTTAAAAAAATGTTTCCTATCCATTTATGTGTGTATCTTTAGCGTATCTTAGTGTATCTCCGATACGATACGATACCCTCCGATACGTATCTTAATTTTGGCTCGACCGATACGACGATCGATACCGATACTTTAATCCTTGAGCATGGAGCTACGAAAAGATGCCTTTGCTGCCTTAAAAACAGGAGTTGTGTGTGGGCGTGGGGATATTGTGGACAGCGTTCTTCCTCTCTAAAAATACTTGTGCAATCACAACATATTGAATATGACAATTAAATTTTGGAAAAAAAATTCCCATCATGCTAGAGTGCAGTGTTCTCTCAAATGATTTTTTTTTTTAAAATTATTATTCTCTACCACCTACTCTGAATATGTGGGTTTTATGTAAATGATATTTTTTTTATGAACACACATTTGTGTGGTGTGTAGATTGCTCCCCACACTGGCAACATGGAAACCTCTGTCCTAAATTTTAATTCACTTTCCATCCAAAATATCACTATTTTTTTTTTCTTTTCTTGTTAATGACTAAAATTGTTCAATGACATGTAAAGTTTAGTTCTCCTGTTTAGTATATATTTTTGAGTTAGTTGAACAATTATTTTGGTAGTTAATTATTACAAAAATTTCTACTATGTTTTAGTTCAAGTTTTACATCACTTCAGTTCTCTTATATTCTAATCAAAGGGGTCTTAATGATTCAGTTAGGGTTTCAGATTTGACATGCAAGCAATATATGTGTACTCTTTTCATTCCATGGTTCAGATTTGCCTTTTTGCAAAGATCATAGGGGTAACTACCTTTCCTATCTTTCTAGTTTTGTTGTGCGCTTTTTGCCCAAAGTACTTTCTTGGAAGACAAAGGGTGCACTACAAAGACCAGGATTATGGAGAAGGTGCGTGCCAATTTTGACAATTAGATATAGAGGACAATTTATAAATGAGCCATTTGTCAAATTTGCAAAATCTAGTTTAATAAAGAGAGAGGGTTGGGCATGCCGCTAGCTTTCCTGGAGCTAGCGGCTCAACCAAGGGTGGGGTTGTAATACAATAGGCATGGAAGTCATTTTCAAAGGGAAGGGAGAGAGAGTGACAAAGGAATCAAATACCTCAGTGTATTAGTATACTACCCTGTATATGTCTATGCATGATTCAATTGTATTTTAACCACTATTGTATAATCTCTCGTAAATTTTTTGAAGCTTTATTTGCTTATTGCCAAACTCCTATGGGGTCCTTGAGAGGATCACCTATTTATGCTTTTCTTAACCTTCTAGGAAAGGTTGGTCATTTTATCAATCCAGCTTTATTAGCATTGTAGAAGTAACTAAGGCTACTTCTATCGATCTATCTGAACATGTCACATGGGATCAAGATATTGGAAAATAAATTACAAAGGAGCGTTGATTTGGATCTTGCATAGGCATAGGAGCCACACTCTACAGAGAACACTCCCCCACAAATAAAAAAAACTCCTATGTGAGGCAGCGCAGGAAGTACCATGGGGACACAGACACTTCTCCTTATATTTGTTTTTCCGGGTTTCCCTTTGCCAATTGTTTAGAGAGAATTCTTCAGCCCAAAGATCTAACCCTCATTATGAGAAACTTTTCCAATAATTATTTACCAAAGTTTTAATTTCCTTCATCCATGGTTAAGAGAGAACATCTTCAGCCAAGAGATTTAACCCTCTGATCTGATTGAGCTTTGTATTTCAGACCTTTGCCAATATAGGTGAGAGCTCTGGATGAGACTCATTATTCTAGGAATCTGATCATAGCGTCAAATCATCGTGGCATAGTGATAAAATTTTCACTTATAATTATTCATGGGCAAGGGATTGGCACACTCTCATCCCATCAATTTGAGAGGGGAGGGGGTCACAAGATGATTTGTCAAATAAGGGACGAGAAGAATGAGGTATGAGTGTCCCGTAAAGGTGTTAAATTAGAATTGAAACTGACCTTTTAAAATCACATCGAACTGAGTCAAAATAAATCGCTTTAGTCTTGATTTCAATATCTAGAATCTATTCTTGTTTCGATTCGGTTTCAAGATTGAAACCATTGATTTGAACCAAACCAAATAAATCATATTCATTTTTTAATATTTTAGTCAAGGCAAATTATTAGTCTCACATTCTCATAAAAAAAGTATTATTGTTACAAAGGTCTATTATTTTTTCTAAATGTGACATGGTATCTATGATATATCCATTCTAGCCACTGGATAGAGATGACGTATCTGTGCATATATATATATATATATCATTTTCCATTAAATTGATTAGATACATGTCAAATTTTAGAGTCTAATTCAAACAAATACCCATCTTAAATATGTCTACGCATGTATATCAATGCTCTAGACATTAATGTTGACTCTTCAAACTTTGAATGGGATACAACCCCAAACATAGAACTGTAACCTTCTTCACAACGCTCTCAATAAATATATATATATATATATTTATATATATATGCCACCATATCAAAGAAGTTCCATGCAGGAGTCCTTCAATGGGGTTTCAGCTTGAAGGGTTTGTCCAGGCTCCATCCAATCCTGCCAATTTCAAGACCGATGGTTGGATTGTTTTCCAATGCCTCAATGGCTTGAAGCTCTTTGGAAAAGGAACAATTGATGGCCAACGACAGAAAGCTTGGAAGATCAACAACTGAAGCGCAAAATCCTCATTGCAAAATGCTTCCCATTGTAAGCTTTTTTTTTTTTTTTTCCCACACTGAAGCTTTATTTTTAAGTCATGTGTGTTGGGGACTTAGGTAAAACTCGTCCTTAAAAGCTAGCTTGGAATTAAGGAGAGGGTATCCAATTTTTCCACATCGGCTTACTCAAATCCAATGTGGGATTATTACTTTCAAACGTTCCGTGAGAAACCCGTCAATATATATTAATTAAGTGGGTTCTGTGGCCTCACTGCAGAGTTTAAGATTCAACTTCTTCAACAACACTTTGATCCGAGACATACCAGAAAATGTTCACGAAGCCCGTTTCATAGAAAATATGTATATATCCCTTTCATGTTAAGATCCGTTGTTAAGTGATGAATAATTTTATATTTGATTAAATATATAAAATGAATAATTTTTTTGGTTGATCGATGAAGTTCATATGTTGTGAAAACAAATTTTGCATTGCATCAATAAACATCAAGTTGATTATTGTAAAGATTTTCTGCATCATCTAAAGTAGTGGACTAGAATTAGTTCGGGACTCCTCTGGACCATAGTTTGAAGCTTCACTGGAATTTTTGAATATTTTAGAAAATTCAAAATATTTCTTTTCCTTTTAAATCGGTCAAGGAGATTGCCAAAATGTATAGAGTTAAATATTGTTGAAATATGGGGTAAAATAGTACACACGTATCATGGTAAAGATTAGTTCCTTATCTGAGTCATGGCACTCTCTCTTGCAGATATACCTTGCGCTTTAGGTTATGGCTTATTTTAATTTTTTGAGTTTCCACAACCAAGGATTATCTTTCAAAGTGGTACATTTCATGGGTTATGGGCTTCTCTTGGATCCTATGAGGATAGAGATCAGAAAATGATTCTGTCCTCTCGCCTCTCGAAGAGAAAATGATATTTTTCTCGGGGTTGTGATCCCTCTCTCCATTGTTTCAGTAGAGTCGGCCTCTTCTTTATCTTTCCACACTCTTACTCTCCCGAAGTTGTTTGGTTTATGTCCTCATTCTTATGAAGGACATGAAGGGATGGGAAAAGATGATGTTTATGGAGTCACTGACTAGGATTAAGGGTCTACAATATATATAAATATACACATGCAAATGCACATGTGGCTTTTGTTTGAATGTGTGTGTGTGTGTGTATGGCTTAACTAGATATTAAATTTTAATTAAATTCCATAATTTTTTCTGATCCACATAAATACACACACTAATTACCACACATGCATTTGCATGTGTGTTTTAACTAGACATTACTATTGAAGTTCTATTGATGAAACATTGCTAAGTAGGATCTACTCAACTTTTGGAAGCAAATGTGGTTATACAAATTTTCTTGGGAAAAAAGCTCTACATTCCAATGGAAATTGTTTAAAAGATTTATGAGTAAAAGTTCATCCACAGAAACAAACTTTTAAGAAAAATATTTCGCTACACGTGCATTTGTATGTGTGTATTTACTAGTATATATATATATATATAGGAAGGAATCACATATCACTGTATTTTGAGTTTATACCATTGAGCAAGAAGGGAGTTGAGGAGTTCAAGGATTTGTTACTGTTTTGTTGTATGAATTTACTATTTTACTCAACTCATTTAATAAGTGAATTGGCTTTTTTTTTAAGCAATGACTAGACTTGTTGACTTTGTCATGACTCGGGTGCAAATACAAATTCTTATTTTGTTACACCCGTGCCCTGGCTTGGTCTAATTTGAATCGTTGTGATAGGTCTCGGATCGGAGATCGGAAGCATGGCTGGGTTTTGGCTCATGGCCACCCATTGCCGAAGGGGGAGAGATGACCCCAAGTATCGCGTGCCAGTCTAACTGAAGGGGATTCGTACCTTCCGATCTTGAATGGTAAGTAACCCGACTCCTCAAATATGAATCCAGGCATGTACCGAAGTTGCCGAAAGACCATGAGCACGGCTGAGGGCAACTACCCGTGCAAGACCAGTTGATGGATAGCAAGTGGTCACAAGCTGTCTTGACCATCGGAAATAATCCACTGGAAGCACTAGGCCTGAATCCGGTGAGCTGTTTCCAGTGAGCCAAACAAACTGCTATCAAGGTTCCGATGCCCATGGGTCCCGCCACTCGCATCGTAGACAGTCTCGGATGATCCCAAGTCATCCATCACATCTTCCTCGTGACGTGGGCACATTGTAGACCTAGGTAGTCAGGTTCTCAGGCTTTGAAAGGCATATTAACCCGATCGGTTAGAATAAGGTCCAACCAAGTGGACCCTAAGGTCCAACCAAGTGGACCCTAAGGTCCAACTTAACACATAAGAAGGAAATGATGATTTCATTTCATCATTTATGCAGGAGAGGAGAGAAAGAGGAGAGGAAGGAAGAAGAAGAGGAAGAAGAGGGGGAAGACTTACTTTGGTACCCGCTGCCGCCTAGTTGCTGGAGGTAAGTGCAATCATTCCTACTGCCCTCACTCTTCATTTTGACCTAGGGTAAGCTAGGTATGGTTGTGATCTTAGTGCACAAACCCTCTTGAGGTCGGGGAATGCATGTTCCACCTCCTCGGTGCTTTTGCCAAGCTCAAACCAAGCTCGGTGAGCTCTGGCAACAAGTATTGCCAAATGACCAACTAGGGTTTCAATCTTTCGATCGACGTATCTCCCAAATGGCTTAGTGGAATCGGGATTTTTTTGGCTTAGAATGATTCTAGGAACATTCCCTGCAAACTCCACGGAACAAATCCCGGTGATTGGACCCGAGCCGGAAAGCCCCAATTCAAGTTGGGCAGTTCTGTACTGCCACCGGAAGCAAGCCATCGAAAACATTGGACTTGCTTCCAATGGGTTGTTTCCGGTGAACCACAGAGTTCAATGAGCTCTCTGCCACCACCACCGGAAACAGGACTGATATTTCCTGTGGAAAAACCCTATTTTCGGTGGGTGTTTTTAGTGACATTACTGTCACTAGGAAACCTTGTTTGTACCTTTTGGGAGTGACCCAAGTGGCCCCTCCTGATCTTTCCGACATGTATTGATGTACGATTGCTCTTATATCTAGGATAGTGACGTGCACGAGCCCCGAGATTGAAATTGAGCTGATTGATCGGTGGCCTTATCTGAACCCTAACATACACAGAGATAAACAAGGTGAGGGATGGTTGCTTTATTTTTGGGATTGTTTTATTATTATAGAATTGCTTACATGTGTAGGATTATACATGATTATTTATTTTCTCAATTATGACGATGGTATGCTATCACATGTTATATTTTTATTGAATTGATATAAGATGTTTATGGATATTATGGTGGGATTCGGTGTGGCCGAGGTGGTACTGGTACCGTGATTGCCATGTGTTTTTTGTATGTATGAGATGGAATCCGCCATGGCCGAGGTGGTACTGGTGCCGTGATTTCCGTATGTATGTTGCATTCATGGATTGATTATGTGCATTAGAATTAGTTGTAGTCACGAATTACACCTTGTGGCTGATGTGTTATCAGTATCGTGTGCTCCGGGACTACATTTGGAAATGGATACGTTTCTTGGCCGATGATTGGTACCGGTGTTGTATAGTCCATACTCAACTGTTATATGCATGTTAGATTCAGTAAACGGTCTTGGGTTACACTTTGTGACCGATGTGTTACTGGTATCGTGTACCCGAGACTGTATTTGGAGATGGATTATACTTTGTGGTCGATATGTTACCAGTATCATGTAATTCATACTAATTGTATCATTATGAAGGCATGTAGCATGTAGCATGTATGTGATTAGGTATCACTCCCTATGCTACGAACCCTTTCAACAGGAGGTAAGGTGTTTGATAACCCATTATGGTATGTTTGATGAGCCTTTTGGGAATGCCACACCCATGGTATGATGTGATTATTGTTGGAGGCAAGAACCTGTCTAGCGTGGCCGATGATGTACCGGTGCCATGACTGCCATTAGGGGATTATCAGGGGTTTGCTGGGTGACCCATGGATGCAATGAGGATCGGTAGACTTCTATTCATGGCTAGGGCTTATATCCCTGCGCAGTCGATGGCGGTTTCGAGATGAGGGATATAGCCTAATGTGCTGTAGTAGCATTTATCAGACTTAGTTTGTATTGTTAGGTGGATAATAAAATAAATAAACTGCAACATGAGCATTATGGACTATGTGTTAATTTTCGCTATCATGCATCATATATTATTACTGCGACTGTTGTTTGGATGTGCTTGACCCCACCCCTCACTAAGCGAGTTGGAAAGTCTCACCCCACGTATACACACTTTTTAGATGATGATGCAGGTACGATCGTGCCCATGGCTAGTGATTCTCTTTCTTCTGGACCTGAGTACAGAGTGAGTGATTGGTGGATGTTGGAAGCGGAGGAGCATGGCCAGGACTGTGCTTGTGACTTTTGTGCATACACGGCACCATGAGGTATTCGACGTATTTTTGATTATTTTGATATAGGTCTGTGGATATCATGTTTTTTTTTTTTAAATTGATATGTGTAAGTCTTGAAGGATTCTAAACAGAATAACTTAGTCATTGATATTATGTTATCATTAGATATTTCCCCATTTATTTTGATGATTCCATTATTATACTCTGATTTCGCTGCTTTTGGGTTGGTTTATGATGTGAGATTATGAAATATTAAGGTACTACTATCAGAGATCCTGGTAGGTTTGTAAGATAGGTATGTGTCTTATTCACACCATCGATATTCCTAAGGGTAAGTTGGGTTTACTGGAAGTGGAGTGTGGCATATTTGACTAGGATGATTTATGACTGAATCTCATCATTTTTTGTTCTGGTTGAGTCTACACAAGTCTTGACTAAGTTATCCAAAATTTTGATTTGACTCGAGTGACTCGCCCCATTTAAAACCTGGTTTTTCAATTATGATTGTAACAATGTAACCAAAGTCATTGGAAAAGAAGTACCCATAAATTCTTACCCTTTTAATATACCACAATTCTCTTTTCGAAGACGATGGTAAAATATTGTCACCAAAACAATGGCGCTCTTAAGATAGTGGTGTTAGTCTATTCAGTCCAATTTTTTGGTTTTTTTTTTTTTAGTTCAGGCTATATGTACAAAATCGAATAATTTGCATAACCTCAAAACGAAAATCGAATTGAATCAATACGGTTTTATTCCGTTCCATTTTTTGTGTGTAAGATCTGAATAATTTGATTTCTTTTTGAATAAAAATAAGCTGCTGAACAAATAAAGTTAGTAAGGAAATGACAACCCCATAAAGATGCAGTCTTATAATGTCAAATTTAGTATCTTTCATTTTTCTTTTTACACAAATCAACAAAGAAACTCATGCACGTAATTTCACAAAACTCAATAAAGACTCATAATTGAAAGGTTTAGTTTAATTTGGTTTTGTCGAAAAAAATAGAAGAAGTTTGATTTGGATCATACAGATTACATTTTACAAAGGCTAGTTCGATTCAATTCAAATAGATAGTTTTCAATTTAAAATCAAAACCAAACTGAATGAAATCTCATTTTTCAAAACTAGAACAAACCAAATTTTTTTGATTCAATTTTAAATGGCCAGTTTCGATTTAGGTTTACAGTTTTGATTTTAAATTGACACCCTTATCTTGAAAATGATATAGTGACAAATCACTTTCAAATAATTTTGAAATTCACTTTTTATCATTTACTTGAAGAACTCTTGAGATTAAGATATAAAGTAAAAAAAAAAAAAAAAAAGAAGAAGATAGCAATTTTTTAGTTCACCACTTTGGTACAACTAAATGCACCCTTATGCATTTGGCGTATTTTTGATTATTTTTGATACAAGTCTGTGGATATTATTATTTTTTTTTAATTGGTAGGTGTAAGTCTTGAAGTATTGTAAATAGAATAACTCAGTTATTGATATTATGTTATCATTAGATATTTTTCCATTTATTTTGGTGATTCCGCTATTATACTTTGATTTCGCTGCTTTTGGGTTGGTATGTGATGTGAGATTGTGAAATGTTAATGTACTATTATCAGAGATCTTGGTAGGTTTGTAAGACAGGTACGCGTCTTACTCACATCGTCGGTATTCCTAAGGTTAAGTTGGGTTTACTGGAAGTGGGGTGTGACAACTATGGTATCAGAGCGCAAAGCTCTGCCTTAACTTACAATCTCGACCAAACAATGACTTGGGAAAATTATGATTTAAATAAAAATCTCAAAGACAACAATAGTAGAATTGCACAAACTAGGAGACAAACATAGATATTAAATCCATTTCATTAAATAAAGAACTTGATTACACAACTTATACATTTTCATAAAAAAATTAAAATACTGAAAGCAGGAAATCCTAACTAGCCTAAGTCTAGAAATTTAAATGACCGAAGCAAATGACAGAAAATGAAAGTTCAACTAAAACCTAAAACATCAAACTCGAATGAAACATGAAAGGGAAATCTTGAAAGCTACAGTGGCAAACATACCCCTAACCCTGCTGATTGTGCTCCTACTGATCTTGCTACTGCTGGTTCTGTACTTGGCTTTGAGCCTGGTTCAGACTATGTGTTCCTGAAGGTGGCATCGGAATACCCAGATGGAAGACCATCACCTGCATCTGTGCCTTAAGGGAGGCCACTCTATTGTCTATGAGACAATAGGTCCTATCCATGCTCTCAAGCCGGTTGTCCATTCTCCTCAACAGCACTGTGGTGGTATCCAAGCAGGCCATAACATCATTGAGACCATAGGGCCTCGGACCCCTAGTGCCTTGTGAAGTGGAAGTAACCCTGGAACCCATAGCCTGTGGATTAGGTGGTGGAACACCACCAACCCCAGCAGCTCCTCTCCCTATACCACTGGCACCACTGTCGATGCTCCACCAACATCATCGGCATCGCCACCCTCTACCTCCATAGGCTTCACACCATCCTCCGCAATAGGTGTCACCTCTCTCATATATAGAGTCATCTTCCTCAGGGAGTCTTGGTTGAAATTTATGACCTCATCGCCCAAGTGTCCCTCTCCCTCCAAATCCACCCCAAAGAGAATGAAGATGTCTGTTACTATCCTCCCATGGCATAAGTTCCCAACTCGGCGATCCTGTCTCTTGGATCGAATTACTATGGTCCACATCAGAAGGTAGGGAAGACATATCTGCACCCCCATGTAAACGCAGTAAGTCACATAGGCATGCAATACGGATACTTCATCGTAGTGCCCACAGGTGGGGAGAATATTCAACTGGACTGCATGACAGACAACCTTTGGAGTGGCAAGGTAGTTAACTGTGCGATCCCATCCACTTGGCTCCTTGGTCAATATGTCGTTTCCCTCTTGAAGGGTGTCGGGGCTCTGGAAATCATAAGCTGGAGTTCGAGGCGGGCAATACACTAGATCTCCTGTGTTGTTAACCATCAGGATATTGGCCAATTGCCTTATGTCAAAGGAAATCTCAACCCCCTTCACGTAGGAGGTGATCCACATTTCTTTGGTGCCTCTATTCATGCATTGGAGGTTGAAGTAGAACAACCTGACCAGCGTTGGGTAGTAATACTTGTTGGGTTTCAAGATGCAGTACCACCCGACCACCTCAAAGCGTTGACGAAGACGGAATGCACAAAAACCCCAGGTCCACATTATGGTGCTCGAAGTGTCCCAACGATCTAGCTCAGCCACAGAGCGGAATAGGATTGGGTTGAATTGTGCTACAACAGCTTGCTCCTCTTGTTCAACGGCACAACGGGTACGTACAGGATGTCCAGACATTCTTGCAATGTGATTCCTAAGGATTCAAGAATGAAAACCTAGTTTAATGGCCTGAAGTAGAGCTCACAGAGAAGAAAATCTAAAAACTAGATTAAAGAGAGAAGAAACATACCTTTGGTGTGTATGCGGTGCCGGTCGATCACAAAATCGTAAGGAAAATGTGTGGAATGAGTTGGAAAACCCTTCTTGGTCGTTTCCTCTCCTTCTCCATGAGTTAGAATGAGATTTTGTGACCTAAGACTCAAACTCGAGTCTATTTATAGCCGTTTTAGGTCCACCGAAAACACTGGACCTGCTTCCGGTGCCTGTTTTCGGTGAGCTGAAAAGTCCCAAATCAGCCTCTGCCAGTCCCACTGGAAACAGTACTGATATTTCAGATGAAAATAGCCCCTGTTTCTGGTGGCTATCTTTGGAAATAAAACTTTATTTTTATTTTTCAAATCTTAATATTATTTTATTACCTTAATTGTGTGCCCCTTTGTGATAAGCGTGCGATCAGATCCAAATATGTGCGGACCCCACTTATGCATGCCCTAACCCTAATTTTGTCTATTGTATACTTGTGGGACCCCACTTATGCATGCCCTAATCCACTTATGCATATGTTCCAATAACATGCAACCTTGAATATATGCCTATGAACTAATCTGATTCCTCCACAGGAGTCATGTCATGCCGGAACACTCGGCCCCGATCCCAGTTACACCTGTCACCTCCTGCTTTCCCTACACGGAATCTGGGTTGACCCCGTAATGCACTCCCGGCTCTGTCAGTACTTACTGCACATGATGTGGCCGTCATCATGGGTAATATGATGCGGGGGGTTGAGGAAAGGAAAAATCAGTTTATGGCTAGGATCGATGATAGGATCCAAATAGTAATGGGGGCCCGTAATGCATCGCCCACACGTCCTACTCCATCGACACCCATTTTAGTACCCGCTAAATCGGCTACCCTTCAAACATCTAGTGGGGCACAAGTGCATGGGCAAGGATAGCAAAATGTGCATGGGCATGTGCAAGACCCGATGCTGGAACAAGCCCATGCCCATATAGAGGGCTGGACAGACTTGATCAAGACGATGGAGAAGTTTCAACGGCTTAGGCCCCTATGCTTCTCAAAGGTGGGCCAAGACCCGTTGTATCCATCAAGATGGATTGGCGGAATAGAGAAGGTATTTAGACTGATGGACTGCACTGAAGAGTAGAAATTTTGTGTGTGGGCTACAGTTGCAGAATGAAGCAGATGATTGGTGGAGTGCCACTGAACCCATTCTGAGGGTGGGTAACCCAAACCCCACTTGGGTAGACTTTAAGGGAGCATTTTTCGAGAACTACTTTTCGAAAAGCTTCCAGGATAGGAGATAGAGTAAGTTCTCTCAATTAGTGCAAGGTTCTCGGTCTGTGTTGGAATACCAGCAATGCTTAGAGGAGATGTTTCACTTTGCTCCTGAGCATCTTCGAGGGGATAGGGCTAAGGCCAAAAATTTTGAGAAAGGGTTGAGGCCAAGTATTGGATTAACCATAGTTGGGTTGAAACTATAGACTTATGCCGAGGTGGTCCAAGTGGTCAAATATATTGAAGACCGGCATAGAGATAATTTCTCGGCCTAGCTGGGAATGGGAAAGAGGCCAATGGGATATACTGATTCTAGGGGAGGCAGCAAACCCTTCCGAGTGCCTTATATCAACCTAACTCCAGCATAGTTCAGGAAGCCTGAAGCTAGTCAGACTTCCCAGTCCTCCCGATCTAGTGCTGTATCTCAGTCTACGGGATCGAGCTCGAGGTGCTTTCATTGTGATCATTTAGGCCACCTAGCAAGTATATGCCCCCACTGAAGGCCAGGTGATGCACCATACACTATGCCACCTAGGCCCCAACAGACATATGCAGGCCCTGGACTAGCACAGCCTGCACAGGGCTAGAGATCACAGGGCAGAGTGTTCGCTATGACCACGGAAGATGCTGAGGCTGCACCCGATGTAGTGATAGGTACATTATTGATATCATTATTGCCTGCACATGTGTTATTTGACTCAGGAGACTCGCCCTCATTTGTGTCACTAACATTTGCAAAGAAGATAGGAATTCCACCCAAGGGACTGACTCAGTGTTTGGCAGTGAGTACCCCTACAGGGTGTGTAGTAGGGTTGAACTATGTTTATGAGCTTTGTTCAGTGACCATAGGTGGGCATGAGTTGAATACTCACTTGATCAAGTTGGATATGACCGACTTCGACGTGATTTTAGGAATGGACTGGTTGTTCGCATACAGAGCTAGTGTGCTATGTGCAGAGAAGACTATCATTTTCAGACCTCGTGATGATGATCAGTTTGTGTTCTGAGGGGATAAGCCCAAGAGACCCAAGAAGGTTATCATATTAGCACTCCAGATGAAGAAGCTACTGGATAAGGGATATCAAGGCTACTTAGCATCGGTGATGGATATTGAGATAGAGATTAGGCCATTGATCGAGCTAGATGTGGTAAGGGAATCTCTAGATGTATTCCCAGACGACTTGAAAGGTTTTCCCCTGAATCGAGAGACAGAGTTTGCTATAGATCTACTCCCCGGCTCGGCACCAGTGTCAAAATCCTATTACAGCATGGTCCCCACAGAGTTAAAGGAATTACATGTGCAACTTCAAGACCTTCTGAAGAAGGGATTCATTAGACCTAGTGTGTCTCCATAGGGAGCACCGGTATTATTCATCAAGAAGAAGGACGGAAGTATGAGGTTATGCATTGATTAGCAGGAGCTTAATAAGCTAACCATCAAGAATCGATATCATTTGCCAACGATAGATATGATTTATTTGATTAGTTGTAGGGTGCCAAGGTATTTTCCAAGATTGACCTTAGATCGGGCTACCACCAGCTCAGGATCAAGGATAGTGATGTCAGTAAGACAACTTTCAGATCAAGGTATGGACATTATGAGTTCTTGGTGATGTCATTTGGGTTGACCAATGCACCGGATGCATTTATGGACTTGATGAACCGGGTATTCCAAGATGTCTTGGTCAAATTTATAATTGTGTTAATTGATGACATATTGGTCTACTCCAAGAGTGTAGAGGAACATGCTATTCACCTGAGGTTAGTATTACAACGCCTAAGAGAGAAACAACTCTATGCCAAACTCAGCAAATACGAGCTTTGGTTGTCACAGGTGGCATTCCTAGGTCATATTGTTTCAGACAAGGGTATAGAGGTTGACCCAGGAAAGGTGAAGGCAGTTGTAGAATGAGAGACTCCCAAGAGTGTAGTAGACATACATAGTTTTCTGGGATTGGTCAGATACTACAGGAGGTTTATCGAGAACTTCTCCCACATTGCTACCCTGATGACTCAATTTGAGTGGTTCGATGCTTATGAAAAAAGTTTCAAAGAGCTAAGGCAAAAGTTGGTATCAACTCTAGTTTTGACTATTCCAATCGGTACAGGTGGTATGGTTGTATATAGTGATGCCTTCAAGCTGGGATTGGGTCGTGTATTGATGCAACATAGGAAAGTCATTGCTTATGCATCCCACCGTTGAGAGACTATGAGAAGAACAACCCCACCCATGATTTGGAGTTGGCAGCTGTGATTTTTGCACTGAAAATCTGGAGACACTACCTGTATGGTGAGAAGAGTGAGATCTTCAATGACCATAAGAGCCTCAAGTACTTCTTCATCCAAAAGGAGCTCAACATGAGACAGAGACGTTGGTTAGAGTTAATAAAGGACTATGGCTGTACTATCCACTATCACCCAGGAAAGGCCAATATGGTAGCTGATGCACTTAGTCGAATATTCCAGTCATTGACTCTTACATCACTGACGACTAATGAGCATCTCATAGAGGAGGCCAGGAAGCTAAACTTAGACCTACTAGTGGAAGGTGTCACCTTGTCACTATTGGTATTGGTGGTACAACCTAATCTGGTGGATAGGATCACGGTAGCTCAGGGTAATGATGCAGAGTTGTAGAAACTGATAGTAGAATGCCAGGAAGGAACCCAAAAGGACCCCGAATTTCTCTATAACTAAAAACGGGATTCTCAAGTTCAAAGGGAGGTTATGTGTGCCGAGTGGTGGTGATTTGAGAGATACAGTTTTGAGAGAGGCACACAACTCTCCATACTCCATTCACCCCGGCAACACTAAAATGTATAAGGACCTCAAAGGCTCTTACAGGTGGAAAGGAATGAATAATGATGTAGCCATGCATGTGTCCAGATGCCTCACTTGCCAGCAAATCAAGGCTAAAAGACAAAGGCCCCATGGTTTATTACAGCCCCTGCCTATTCCAAAGTGGAAATGGGAGAATATTACTATGGACTTCGTCATAGGCCTACCCCGCACATAGAAGGGCATGGATGTCATTTGGGTAATTGTGGACCGCTTGACCAAGGCAGCTCACTTTATCCCAATCAAGATCATATTTTCTATGGACAAGTTGGTCAAGTTGTATGTTGATAACATCATCAGATTGCATGGTGTATCAATTAGTATCATCTCTGATCAAGACCCAGGTTCACTTCTAAGCTTTGGACATGTGTACAGAAAGCTATGGGCACACAACTAAATTTCAGCACAACTTTTCATCCACAGACCGATGGTCATTCAGAAAGGGCCGTCCAAACATTAGAGAACCTACTTCAAGCGTGTGCTTTAGATATGAGTTATAGTTGGGATGTGTACATTTCCCTTATTGAGTTCTCCTACAACAATAGTTATCAGGCCACCATCCAAATGTCTCCATTCGAAGCACAGTATGGTAGGAAATGCCTGACTCCACTATATTAGGATGAGGTTGGTGAGCAGCATATTTTGGGCCAAGACTTGATACAAGCTACTAGTGAGAAGGTGAATGTGATCAGAGAAAGGATCAAGGCAGCTCAGTAAGAGCTATGTAGATGTTAGAAGAAAGCATATGGAGTTTATAGTCGGAGACAAGGTGTTCTTGCAGATCTCCCTAGTTAAAGGGGTGATGCGATTAGGCAAGAAGGGAAAGCTTAGTTTGAGGTTTATGGGACCGTACGATATATTGGAAAGGATTGGACTGGTAGCTTACTAGATAGCTTTACCACCAGAATTGGAGGGTACACATGATGTCTTCCATGTATCCATGTTGAGAAAGTACATTCCCGACCCCACTCACATCTTGACTTACATACCTCATGAATTGGATGAGGATTTTGCATACGTGGAGTATCCAGAGAAGATTGTTGATCGTAAAGAGCATGTTTTTCGGAACCGCACTGTTTCCTTCATCAAGGTGAAATGGATGAATCACCCTAAGCAGGAAGCATCTTGGGAGCGGGAAGACGAGATGATGAAGCAGTACCTTGGATTATTTTATTTGCCAGGTATGTTCAATTTCGAGGATGAAATTCTTGTAAGGTGGGGGGAAATGTTACACCTGTGCCCTGGCTCGGTCTAATTTGAACCGTTGTGATAGATCTCGGATCAGAGATCGAAAGCACGACTAGATTTTGGCTCACGGTCACCCATTGTCGAAGGGGGAGAGATGACCCCCAAGTTTGTGCATTAGGTGCCAGTCTAACTGGAGGGGATTTGTACCTTTCGATCCCAAACGGTAAGTAACCTAACTCCTCAAATATGAATCCTGACACGTATCAAAGTTACCGAAAGACCATGAGCACGGCCGAGGGTAACTACCCATGCAAGACCAGTTAGTGGATAGGAAACGACCATTGGAAATAAGCCATCGAAAGCACTGGGCTTGAATCAGATGGGCTGTTTTCGGTGAGCCAAACAGGCTGCTGTCAAGGTTTTGATGCCCGTGGGTCCCGTCACTCATATCGTAGACAGTCTTGGATGATCCCAAATCATCCTCCACATCTTCCTTATGACGTGGGCACATTACGGACCTAAGTTGTAATACCCCGCTTCTTAAACCCGGTCTGATTTCGCGGTTGAACCGGTTTAACCATGCAGGAACCGAGCCAGAGGAAATTAGAGCAGGTTCCTTATGGGCTATGATGGCACGGGTGACCTTAAACACCGGCTGGCCCGACAAGTCCGACCCAGTGCCAGAAGAGACGGGAGTGCCCAAACCGTGTACGTGCACCTACCATAAGGCTATGTACGGATAAAACAGGTATTATATCCGTATTTTAAGGTATATACGTATGCTATATCGTATGCTTGGGGTGGGGTTCGTGCCGAGGTCCGAACCCGGTCAAAATCCCAAGTCTTGGCTCTCAGGTGGGTAGGACAGGTGGGTGCACCCACCTGAGTGACCCATCCAAGAGCACTATTCACTTAATTAGGAATGGTATATAAGGCTTTATGATTTCTTTTCTTTCCATTTATTACCCTCGTACGTTGGTGAGAAAAGTAAAGAGGAGAGAGAAAAGAAAGGGAAGAAGAAAGGAAGAGAAGGAAGAGGAAGAAAAGAGGGATTTCAGCGGCGCTGAAGCTCGATCTTCCCATTTCGGTGCCGGGAGAGTGATCTTCAACTCTAGATCTACAGTTAGAGGTAAGCAAAGTTGGGTTTTGTGAACATTCACCATACCCAAGCTTTAAACCTTTGATTCGAGTATGGTTTCTTGAGATCTTGTAAATACCCTTTGAAATGATGAATCTAAGGTTTAATAGATGATTTATGTGTTGATCTTGAAGGATTTGAAGAGATATTGACAAGGTAGAAGAAGCATTGTGAGTTTGAAGTGATTTGGAGGGTTTGAAGTCTTTCTTGAGCAAAGAAGGTAAGATGGTTTCCCTCACTTGAATCTAACCTAGATCTAGGTTAGAACCATCCTATAGGACCTTGAAGGTGTGAAGAATGGGTGGGGAAAAGCCCCATTTGATTCCCCAAAGAATGGAGAAAATGGGGAAGAAACAGTGTCTTTTTCGCCAAGACCGGTGGGTACAACCGGTGGGCTCCTACCCGCCTGTGGGTACCCACCTGAGAAGGAAGGGGGGCCTTCGGGACCAACCGGCGGGTACCACCGGCGGGTACAACCGGGGGTACCTGCCGGTCCTAGCAAGAGGTCCCTGGCCCAACCGGTGGGTACAACCGGCGGGTACTACCGGCGGGCCCCTACCCGCCGGTCCCAAACCGGTGGGTAAAACCGGTGGGTAGACAGCCCACCTGTCTGACCCACCCGTGTGGCCCCGAAGGTGATCCTTATGTCCGATCGAACCCAAATCGGACGTGTGACCTTCTTTTGACGTTCTAAACACGATTTTGACATCGGATTTCATTAATTTTGATTCTAGAATGGTGAAGTACTAACCCAGCTCAATTATGTTAGGTTCACCAAATCCTACCCGATTCGCTCCGGATCTCACCCGTACCGAACGGGAATCCTTGTACGCTACAGGTAAGTGGAGAGAGGACGTTTGGCCTTGTTTCAAGGCAATTGTTTGGCATTCATTTAATTATATCTAATCTAGTCATGTCATCATGAATATGCTATGTAGATTAGTCATTCCTCTCATTGATGTGCATATGTGCTATGGTTACTTTTCAAATGCAAATTGAATGAGATGGGTATATGTTGAATGTGAAAATCATGGTGCATAATGCATTGATAGACTAGATGCCGTAGTCGGCTTGGAAACGAATGCATTGGTGGCCTGTGGAATAGGACACGGTGGCACTATGCAATCGTACTATTGTCATATAGGAGCATGCGGTATTAGGATTCATACCATCCCGTGCTACGACCCTTCCCAACAGGGGTTAAGGTGTTGGGTTGCCATTTGGGGGAAAGCAGGGGTCGCGGTTGTCGGACACTGTGGCGGTTAGGCATTACGCCCGACGAGTCATGTAGGACAGTCGACAACCCCGGTGGTACATTCAAGAGGGTCAATCGTACTGCTTTTAAATTGCTGGAGTCAGCACCTTTATTTTCAGTCATTTACATTTCTGTTGAGAGCCGATGGACGGCAT